>NC_137883.1:26793809-26993809 GCF_963924005.1 Protomyctophum bolini | reverse complement strand
AGGATTATTTAGCAGGGGTCCCCAGTTCAAATATGATTATTTAGCAGGGGTCCCCAGTTCAAATATGATTATTTAGCAGGGGTCCCTAGTTCAAATAGGATTATTTAGCGGGGTTCCCCAGTTCAAATATCATTATTTTGAGGGGGTCCCCAGTTCTAATATGATTATTTTGGGGGTCACGTCCTGTAAAGGTTGTGAAGTACTGATCTAGAACTGTGGTTTTAGCTATTTTCACGACTTCTTCATTGTTATTTTTATTTATGGAATTTCTTAGATTTGTTTCTTTGTTTTCAGATGTGTAAAATTATTTTAAAAAAATTCAAAAAATCACACCCGTGTGAAGTGAGGGGCGCTCTTATCATCGTACATTTTCGTACATCATCTCATTCCGGCCAATCACAATTTGCGTACTCACCTTAAAATTGGACTTGACTATGATGACGTAAAATGTACATTATAACGTAAAATTCTCCATTCATTGTCAATGGGAATTTAATGTTTGTGTAGGACAAAGTTTGTGGACACACACTAAAAGCTGGGCATAGGAGGCCCTCCACTTTTGAAATATATACTGTATATATAATTTTTTAAGTGTAGGAAAAGAAAATAGGATTCATTAGTTGTGACCCATAAAAGTTTGTCTGTGACCTACAAATGTGTAACGGTGATCTAGAATCTTTCACCGCTCTTTTCAGCAGATGACAACCTATGACTATAGGAGGCCATTTTCATGTCCTGCTTCCCTCTCTGTCTTTCAGGGCAAACTAGGAGAGATCGGACCGGCTGGCACGGCTGGCCCCACTGGCCCAGAGGCATGCATATATTTATACAATACATTTATACAAATAGATACAGTATATACAGTACAATAATGTGCCTGTACTGTATGTTGTGTCAATGGTAACTACACTGTAAAACCTTTGGTTTCCATTAATACTCCGGATTTCAAAACCTTGCGTGTTAATCATAACGTCATATATTATCACACTCCTAACAGGGTTTCCCTGGCGACATGGGGCCACCGGGAGAGAATGGCCTCGAAGGACCAAAGGTGAGTGAAAAGCATTAAAAAATCAAACCATGGTGGTCGTGGGGTGGGTGGGCGGCGGTACGAGATGAAAGCAAACATTGTGTGTGCGTACAGTATTTATTGTTGAATGGTCAGTCTTTTGAGACGTTCTCTTGCCACCTCAGGGAAAGCAAGGTGCCAGAGGTTTGCCCGGACCAAGGGGAATTCCTGGATTAGAGGTACGATTTACAGCATACTGGCAGCCACACTCTCACCTTCACTTAATGCGGCCCGCAGGTTAATATCGGAATACCGATATATTATTGATTTCAGCTTAGATATTATTGATTTAGTATCTTAATGCCTAGTATTCAAATTGTATTGTTTACGTCCAATGTATTGTTTATTTAAGTTCAAGTACAACAAGTTCAAGTACAACTAAATGCATTTGAAATTGAATAAGAATTGACGCATTTTGAGCTTGTAGATTGGCTATTTTTGCTACCTTTGTGTGTCATAGAATGACAAAGTTGGGCATTCATTTCTGAAAATTGTTAAAATTAAGTGTTTTCTGCCCAACATACAATGCGGCGCCCTGCAATGCGTTTGGAAATATAGAAATATAGCCCTCTCCATCTTCAAAAGTTTCCCACCCCTGATTTACAGTACACATAACATCAACATCAACAAACTATTAGCCAGGACGTACGCGGACGAAATGATCAGTGATCATGACATTATTTCTCTTGATGTTTGCAGGGAGACGATGGTCCGCTCGGACCACCAGGGCTAACAGGACTTGAGGTGAGTGTTCAGTAAACAGGTTGTGGTGGAGGAGGAGAGCAGACAACAGGAGGTCTGCTTCTCCTTTCAGCTGAGCTCTTTGTCTAAGCAGCAGCTACCCCCCGCTGTGTGTGTGTGTGTGTGTGTGTGTGTGTGTGTGTGTGTGTGTGTGTGTGTGTGTGTGTGTGTGTGTGTGTGTGTGTGTGTGTGTGTGTGTGTGTTTTGCGTTTCTTGCGTGCATGCGTGCGTGACATCCTGACAACTGTCATACAGATGTATCTCTATCAAGGTATATGTACTGTATAGTTGTATACTGTACTTTATGTACTGTATAGTTGTATACTGTACTTTTTACTAGAGTCGAGTGTCTAGAGGGAGGGGGAGAGAGAGAGAGAGAGAGGGGGGGGGAGAGAGGGGGGATGGAGAGAGAGAGGGGGAGATGGGGAGAGAGAGAGGGAGAGGGGGGGGAGGGAGGGAGAGAGAGAGAGGGAGGGAGAGGGAGAGGGAGAGAGAGAGAGAGATGCAGTATGCACAATATGTAGCATGCAGGACATGCAGCATTCGTGCCTATTGATTGCATGATAGCAGTGTTTAAATTGTGTGAAATAAGTCCCATATAGTGCCACATGTCTTACTAGTGTCAATATATTATGTATTTTCTCCGAGGAATATTAGGTTCACAGACGCTTGTCTAAAGCCTAAACCACACCAAAGGGTCGGGACATAACAAAACAATCCAAAGCAACTCATTGAGTTGCATTGGTGTGGTTGACCTTAACATAAAAGTTTTGTCTCGACCCGACCCGACCCTTTGGTGTGGTTTGGGCTTTATAGTGAACAGCATGCCCAGAATCCTACATGAATAGAAGAGTCACAGAACAATTAGTATTACGCAACGTACTGTATGTCTTGAAGTCAGGGGAACCTGTAGAGATATGGTAGTTTAGAGATGTATATGGTTGTAGTCAGTATAGCATTATTTAAGTTGTTGATAGACTCACGATGCACCAGGGACGGTAATTCCTACTTTTGGCCACCAGGTGGTGATGACTGAAATCCCCCATTTAAAGGAATACTTCACCCAAAGGAATGTTGCATTCCTGAACCAATAATTCAACATAGTCGCCGCTGTAGGAGACCAATGCAACACTATACAAAGGAATAATATAAACTGTCTACAAAGCACTGCAACCATCTCACTCCACTCTGTTCTTTTTCATTCTGTCTATACGGAGCCAGATTTATACTTTGTTGTTATATGAAGGACACACTGATAATAGGCGATCTATAACAATGTGTGTCCAACGTTGATGACTTTCTTTCTTTCATTCTTTCATTCATTCATTCATTCATTCATTCATTCATTCATTCATTCATTCATTCATTCATTCATTCATTCCTTCCTTCCTTCCTTCCTTCCTTCCTTCCTTCCTTCCTTCCTGCCTTCGTGATGAGTGGCTAACAAGCTCAGACCAACATATAAATCAATCTGGGGAAAATAAATGACCAAAACAGATTTGTCTGTGGTCAGTGCTGGAGAAAACCATTTGAATAAATATTTTCCCAGTGCCATATTAACCCTCCTATTACAACAGGAATGAGGTTTTACTGTGTGCTTATGGGCGGAATACACTGTGGGCTTGTAGTGAATTGTGAAAGCTGCCAGTTTTTCCAGAATATAAAACTTTGCAATTGGGAAGTAAATTTAACAGTTTGACTCCATAAAACGCTTTACCCGCATTTTAATCAAATATTCTACGCTGCCGAGAATGTTTTATTACCTTTAGAGCATATACGCTGAAGTATTTGGTCCGTGGAAATCCGGCGAAAAGTGGTCCGTCCGTTTGTTTTGATAATCAGCACCAGCGGCCATGATGGTGAGGCACAAGATCCGGCTCCAAGAGGCGTTGTGGTCCAGACGAACCCCCCCGTCCACTTGTATTGGCCTCAATTTCCCAGAAGCCCCAGCAGCCCAGCGCATGGGTTGATTTCCGGTTTCGTCATCATAGCGTGACGGCCTCGTCACCAGGTCCGCGACAAAGCCGCTGTTTCTTTTTAATTATTAAAATACGGCGAATTGAACACATAAAACAAAAGGCGGGTTTAGCGTATTAAGCAGAGTATCGTTTGATTAAACAATTAGCGGCCGTAATTTAATGCCACCGAACCTTTAGAACTTGGCTGTCACAGTTTCTATCTTATTGGATGTGAATCTTGATCTTAAATTATATCAAAGCCATCACATTTAGATCGCTTGACATAATCAGGTTATTGTAAAAAGGAATTATATAAAAAAAATAAAAAAATACAAAATCCCTTTTCGTCGTTTGACCTCAACGATCTAGTCATACAGATGTGACCAGTCAGTCATCTTAGAGCACTCTTACATACAGTAGCGAGTCTATGATGTGTGATATGTATATGATGTGTTCTTTTACGTGCAGTAGCAGAGAGTCTATGATGTGTGATCATGTATATATGTATATGATGTGTTCTTTTTCAGGGCAGAATGGGCAGGAAGGGTTTCCAGGGGGCGGTCGGACCAGAGGGAATAAAGGTGAACAGTCAAAAATGGCATATATCTGTTCTGCTTGGCAATATTCACCTTACAATGAATAGGCTTAAGTGGTTGATAGCACAGTTGATGGATATAAAAATAGTACACACAGTAACTACATTTACTCAATTACTGTACTTAGTACATTTTAAGGTATTTGTACTTTACTTGAGTATTTCCAATTTCCAATACTTTTACTTCTACTCATTGTACTTTTACTCCACTACATTTATTTGAAAACTTTAGTTACTAGTTATTTTGTAGATTTTGATTATTGTTAAAAACATACATTAACTACTTCAGCTCTATATACATTTCGTACATTTTAAACAAGCTCACAACAACAGCTTGTAACAAGCTTACAAGCTCACAACATGTCACAATGCGACGCGTTGTGAGCTTGTAGATCTGCTTATTTTCAAAAATATCTTTTACATTTTACACATTTGAAAACTTGACATTGGACTGGGACATTCTGCACAATGAGCACTTTCTACTTTAGTATTTTAATTACATTTTTGATATCAATACTTTTGATATCAAGACTTTTACTTAAGATAGTAAGTATAGAAGTATTTCTATATTGCATTATTGATACTTCTACCTAAGTAAAGCATTTGAGTATTTTTTCTACCACTGACAACACATATATCCCTGCAGGGAGAACCTGGTGTCGCAGGGACAGTTGGAACCATGGGAGAAAGGGTAAAGACCCCTCTTATTACTTTCATGTGTTTCAGCATGTTCATGCCTTAATGTACTGTATCCCTGCATCCTGCCCATCCAACCTGGAGCGCGTGTGTATTTCATGTACTGTACCCCTGCATCCTGCCCATCCAACCTGGAGCGTGTGTGTATTTCATGTACTGTACCCCTGCATCCTGCCCATCCAACCTGGAGCGCGTGTGTATTTCATGTACTGTACCCCTGCATCCTGCCCATCCAACCTGGAGCGTGTGTGTATTTCATGTACTGTACCCCTGCATCCTGCCCATCCAACCTGGAGCGTGTGTGTATTTCAGGGTCTTGTAGGCTTCATTGGACCTGTTGGCGAGACGGGCCTGGCCGGGGAGAAGGTGAGCTGTCTCGTCCTCCTCCTCCTGCACACTAAATCAGGGGTTTTCAGTGTTCTAAAATAGTGAAAAGAGCCGATCTACATGCTCCCGCAACGCGACACATCGCAATGCATTGTGAGCTTGTAGATCAGCCATTTTCACTATTTGAAATAAGGGCTATTAATTGATGTATTTTCTCTCTCAGGGAGACACATTTCTCTTATTTGGGAACCGCTACACTAAATTGTTTGTTGGATTGCTTTGGATGAGTAGACTTGTTCTTCTGTGACTCAGTTGACACACACACACACACACACACACACACACACACACACACACACACACACACACACACACACACACACACAGGGACGTGCAGAGAGTGTTAGAGAGGCAGGGGCTGAAATCCCGTAAGAGGGCACTTTTGCACAAAAATATCAGATCTACAAGCTCACAACGCTTCGCAGCGCGACACCTTGTGAGCTTGCAGATTAGCTATTTTCGGGGTGCAACCCAGCACTCTTCTTTATCTACTGGAGATGTGTGTATGAGTTCAGGATGGCATGGAAAGGAGAGGAGGGCATTTTAATTTCTTTCACCATGTAGTGAATGGTCTGGTGAGGACAGTTGTTTTACAGACGGGTAAAGGGGCAGGGGCTGAAGCCCCCTTTGATGTATATGTGTGCACGAGCCTGCACACACACACACACACACACACACACACACACACACACACACACAGACGGCGAAGGAAACCATACCAGGCACCAACCAAGCAATTAAGGGTTCAGAGTCTTGCTCAAGAACACTGCAACACTAACTCTGGGGGAGCCCGGGGTCAATCTGGGAACCTCACGGTGGCCATCTGGCCGCTCTACCGGCCGCTCTACCCCTGATCCACTGCTGCCTCATACTGACCTGAAAATGCATTTTTTGTTTACTTAAGAGCTGGAGCCACAGGGGCAACCCCTGTTACTGAACAAACACTATCTATAGCAACGAATACTATCAGAATGTAGAGCTATTTAACACTTATTTTAATAACAAATAAATTAACAATGACACCCCCCTTTAAATGAACACTGATGAGTTTACTGTGAATATGTGTTTTTAGGGGGACAGAGGAGAGATGGGAGTTCCTGGACCACCAGGAGAAAAAGGATCAACGGTAAGTGAGAGTGGCGGTGTGTGTGCGTGCGCATGTGTGCGTGCCTGCTTGCACAAGTGTGTACGTGCATTTGTGAGTGCCTGCGTGCCTGCTTGGGAGTGCTGAGATGTGGTTTTTCAGATGCACAGAGAGAGCACAGAGAAGGCGGCAGGGGCGGAGGGGTGGTGCACTCCCGTTTGGGCAATCATGAAAGAGAGGCTAAGAAATGCTAAGCTTACATTAAAATGTGTGTGTTATTCCCATGGGAATATATTCATATCTGGGCTCAACACCAGTGTTGTGTGGCACGTTGACAGAAAATGCTTCTGGTTTTAAACAGACTCTGATGGTTTCCTAGACAGCAAAACGCACTCATGGTTCACAGTTTAAGGACATCCCCTGAGCTAAAAAGCACTAACCAGAGCTCAATAAGTGATCTCAGTGAGTGAGCTGCATGTAAAGCAGTGTGGTGCCCAAAACGGGATCTGGGGATTCTGGAGTTCTAGAGGGTGCAAAATGTGTTAATATAGCATAAACATCTAAATGTAACCGCTCTAGCCAGATTTTATACATCAGTTCTTAAATTCTTAAATAGCCGAATAGAAGACCTCATCTCTTATGGGGGTCCCTGCCACAGCACCTTTTCAACTGGTGGTCCCCACGGCCAAATTCAATTTGGAGGTCCCTGAAACACAAAAATAGTAATGTAATGATTTTCAATGTTCCGGATTATATCTGGCATGGTTTGGCCATGTTCCCATTAGTCTGTCTGTCTGTCCATCCTTTGTGTTCCCGTCAAGTCCCTTAAGCACAGTCTGGTTTATTTGTATGAAAAAAAACAGATTTATTTATTTACACACCTCTCAAATTGCTGTCCATTTTTTTTATCCAATTAACAATCCAAAATGACATAAATGGGTATCAGTGTTCAAACTCAAAGACCTTCAGTCTTGAGGACCACAGAGGAGGAGGTGTTCTACTAGTCCTTACCCGTTCGAATATGAACACCAAATGATGTACTGTAATGCGATTTAATAGATCATATTATTGATATATGTATTTTGAGGTGTAATCAGTCTGGTCTCAGAGGCACTTGACCGTAGGGCAAATAGTACAACCCTTACCGTCTCCAGGTAAAAAATACGATTCGATTTTCCCATTATAAGTCAATGGGGAAACTTCATTCACTAATACATTTAATAAACAGCATTAATCAATGTCTGTGTGCACAATGCAGATCAACTGGGCAAGCCAGGGGGGATCAGGGGGGTATGACAATAATGACATGCACAAAGACAGACCGAGATCTCTAGAATTATTTGGTCCATGGCGAATGTATAGGTTGAACTACTTTGAAAAAAGCTAATCTACAAGCTCACAAATCATCGCTACACTGCGCCTTGTAACAAATCAAATTTTCGCCAAAGGTTCCCACATATTTGTCTCATATTTGCCTGTTATGACGTGGGGACAAGAGTTTGTGGGAAAGTTTATCATGCCTGACTATATCATGATGACGTTCACAGTCTACTCTGTCAACCACAGGACCACAGTGTACAGCAACACAATTATAATTGAATCCATCCCATGTATGTGAATAGATAAGACATCAGACATCATTCATCTAGATTCTAGAGACACAGAGCAGCATCTTGGTGATTAATGACCAGTTGTTTTCCATTGAGAACTTAGCCACACACACACAGACAGACAGAGAGCCACACACACACAGACAGACAGAGAGCAAGAGAAACGGAGAGCGACAGACAGAATGTGTAAAGGGAGAGAGAACAAACATGAGGAATTTACAGGAAAACCTTTACACACGCACGCACACAAACATGCACGCGCGCGCGTGCACACACACACACACACACACACACACACACACACACACACACACACACACACACACACACACACACACACACACACACACACATCTCTCTCTCTCTTAAAGCTGCTCTCCTAAAGAGAATGTCACAGAATAGACATATATATAGCATATTTAACAACATCTATGCAGCCGGTTTCAGTGTCATGACTTACTAGCAGCGCCATCACTTAGCATTTGATAAGAGTTGGGCCTTAGTAATTGTGCAACATAACTGTACCGGAGGGACATGCTGCCAAACGCCGAAATGTTTGTTAAAAGCGTTTCACTTTTTCCTTCTTTTTATTACCTCCCTCGAGGGATAATGTTACGATGAATGTGATCTCCAGCACTCAGAGCATTTTTACAGATGTGTGTGTGTGTGTGTGTGTGTGTGTGTGTGTGTGTGTGTGTGTGTTTTAATTGGCGTAATGCTGCCTGAATGTTGAGTCATTCAGTCATGAAATGAATGGAGATAAAACAGCACTACATTTTTACTTTGCATTTGCATGTCTTCGTCTATGGTTTTCCTACATTCATCCTACAGTACGTTATGTTGTTTATTAAAGTTAAACAGATGTTTCCGTGTTTGTAATGTCATTGTTTTGTGTGTGTGTGTGTGTGTATGTGTGTGCGTGTGTGTGTGTGTGTGCGTGCGTGTGTGTGCGTGTGCGTGTGCTTCAGGGTCACCCAGGGACACCAGGTGGAAGTGGGCCTTCTGGACCACCGGGTAGCCCAGTAAGTCACTACTTGTCTCCTCAACTCACCAGGCTGTTGTGACGACGTGAGCCACAGAACCTTGTGTCACCAGGCTGTTGTGACGTGAGCCACAGAACCTTGTGTCACCAGGCTGTTGTGACGTGAGCCACAGAACCTCGTGTCACCAGGCTGTTGTGACGACGTGAGCCACAGAACCTTGTGTCACCAGGCTGTTGTGACGTGAGCCACAGAACCTTGTGTCACCAGGCTGTTGTGACAACGTGAGCCACAGAACCTTGTGTCACCAGGCTGTTGTGACGTGAGCCACAGAACCTCGTGTCACCAGGCTGTTGTGACGTGAGCCACAGAACCTCGTGTCACCAGGCTGTTGTGACGTGAGCCACAGAACCTTGTGTCACCAGGCTGTTGTGACGTGAGCCACAGAACCTTGTGTCACCAGGCTGTTGTGACGTGAGCCACAGAACCTTGTGTCACCAGGCTGTTGTGACGTGAGCCACAGAACCTTGTGTCACCAGGATGTTGTGACGTGAGCCACAGAACCTTGTGTCACCAGGCTGTTGTGAGCTGAGCCACAGAACCTTGTGTCATCAGGCTGTTGTGAGCTGAGCCACAGAACCTCGTGTCACCAGGCTGTGGTGACGTGAGCCACAGAACCTTGTGTCACCAGGCTGTTGTGAGCTGAGCCACAGAACCTTGTGTCACCAGGCTGTTGTGAGCTGAGCCACAGAACCTTGTGTCATCAGGCTGTTGTGAGCTGAGCCACAGAACCTTGTGTCACCAGGCTGTTGTGAGCTGAGCCACAGAACCTCGTGTCACCAGGCTGTTGTGACGTGAGCCACAGAACCTTGTGTCACCAGGCTGTTGTGAGCTGAGCCACAGAACCTCGTGTCATCAGGCTGTTGTGACGTGAGCCACAGAACCTTGTGTCATCAGGCTGTTGTGAGCTGAGCCACAGAACCTCGTGTCACCAGGCTGTTGTGACGTGAGCCACAGAACCTTGTGTCACCAGGCTGTTGTGAGCTGAGCCACAGAACCTTGTGTCATCAGGCTGTTGTGAGCTGAGCCACAGAACCTCGTGTCACCAGGCTGTTGTGACGTGAGCCACAGAACCTTGTGTCACCAGGCTGTTGTGACGTGAGCCACAGAACCTTGTGTCACCAGGATGTTGTGACGTGAGCCACAGAACCTTGTGTCACCAGGCTGTTGTGACGTGAGCCACAGAACCTTGTGTCACCAGGCTGTTGTGACGTGAGCCACAGAACCTTGTGTCACCAGGCTGTTGTGACGTGAGCCACAGAACCTCGGGCGGAAAGCCACGTGACAGAAAGCCATGGCTTTCATTTCGAATTGAAGAATGTATTCCGGGTCGAGACCCTGCCTACTCTAGTCTTGAGCAGGGATTCTCAAATGTTTGAAGTTCAAGGACGTGGTAGACATTATATATGCCACCTAACTCTGAGAGTGTACGAATGGGACTAAAATGGACGCTTACGGGTTAATTTGGTTCCATTCCACTCTTATTGTTTGTTTATTTAAAAAAGCCCCCCACCCTCCCTCTGTTCTTTTCTTACAAATCAAACCCTGGCAGGCCCTACCACAATAACGCCCCTGTTTTGTGAGGGATATACGTTTCATGTAGCACATTTAAAAACGACTGTAGTTGACCAAAGTGCTGCACAGGTTAACAACAAACAGTACAACAAAATAATACAATCAAACAGGATGCGATCTAATTAGACCACTTTTAGACCATATCCGTGGTCATCATATGGGCATACCTAACAATGGATGCCAAAAAATGGGTAAATTCTCATTTTTGTGTTTTTATATCAAAAGTCCATAAAAATATATTTTTTATTACTTCCTGAAAACGAAAACGTGCTGCGTGATGACGTGTCGAGTCCCACATCGATAAAAGTTCACCCGTTTAATTCCCCATATCTCCGCATCCTTCCAGCACAGCTGCTACTGATTACAGAAATCCTACGTTTTTAATTCCCATTCAAGATAACATCCAGACAGTGTATTACTCGGTTTCAACTTAATCATCACGCTAAAATATGTATCTGAAAACATTCTAGGGTAGAAATAAGCCACATAACAGTAAACTGGTACAGCATGGCCGTCTATCTGACTTGGAAACAAACACACACCATGTGCTGCGTACCGTCCCTATAGCTACCGTCCCATCGCCTGAAGGGATGCGACACTCTGATTGGTTCAGAAACTTCATAGCGATGTTTCAACTTGAAACCGTCTGAAACTTCAAAATAAAATGTCCACCTTTTCCATTTCACTACGCCTTTAAGCTCAGCTGTGACTAAAACCAAGTCGAAGAAGTGGGTCTTAATGAAGGACTTAAAAGCCTCAATGTATGGGTCGGATCTAATGTGAACGGGTAGGTTATTCCAGAGCCTGGAGATGTGATCACGCTTTGTGGTGCCTTTGAAGAGGCGCGCAGCAGAGCAGTCTAGCCCCGACAAGATAGAAGCATGGATCAACATTTCAAGTTGCTTGGCAGAGAGATAAGTTTTTACCGTGGCAACTGAAAAAATGTGATTCTGCTGATTCTCTCCAGACTGGATCAGGAATCTCATGAACATGTTGATGCCAGCCTAAAGCCACAACAAGGCTGTCATTGTCACCATTTACCGCCTGTGTTAAGCATTATTAAAGGAGTAGCCGTTTTCTTTGGACAGATATACAGTAGAACTCCCTTTAAAGGTGTGGTGCAATGAACACTACACATTATTGCCATTTTATTTTGAAGTTTCACCCTGAAACAGCAAGTTCAATGATGTTGAACCAATCAGAACGTTGCATCCCTCCAGGCTATGGGACGTAGTTCTGCTACGTGCGTGACGCGCTCACACACATGCAGATATGTTTGTAAACAAAGTCACAGAACTACAGGCAGCAAAGCTCATGGATTAGTTCTACCCTATAATGTTTTAAAATACACATTTTAGCGTGCTGCTGAAGTTTAAACCGAGTAATACACTGTCTGGATGTCATCTTTAATGGGATTAAAAACAGAGTATTTCTGTAATCAGTAGCAGCTGTGTGGACGGACGTGCAGAGATGGTAATCAAACAGGTGAATTTAATCAAGCTTCATGTGTACCTCTACACGTCATCACGTTTTTGTTTAAAGGGAGTAATTAAAATTAGATTTGTATAGACTTTTGATATAAAAATGATCAATTTCTGGCATAAACATCATAATAAAAAAAAAATCTGAACAATCTAACGATTGAGTCATATAACATATGGACACTTTGAAATACTAAAATATCTAGTATGAACACAAATTACCCACATAAAAACCCCAGGAAAGTGTTTCTTGTCTCCGAAACATAATTAAAATAAGATCTGGTTGCAAAAGGGGTGCAGTGGCCCTTTAAGTGAAGGTGGGGGCAGGTCTGCTGTATAGCTCTCTGTGAGGCTCATGAGATGTGGCGGCCTCCTGCTGGAGCCGCATCACCACCCTGTCAGTCAAAACACCAACACCTCTGACCAATTAGAAGTTGACCCTGCCCCCTTTTAGCCCTGCCACGGTCCAACTCTGACAGCGTGTGGGGCGAGCGGAGCGCCGGTGCGAGGCAGGGGGGCCACACCGAGTCACCAAAACAAACATAAATACGGAGCTCTGGGGGGTCCGAAGAGCACGGGCCCTTAAATTGGGATGAGTGACAGATTTAACAACAAACGGCAGAGTGCGCTCCCGAGGTCACCCCTGGGGGGTGTTTGCTTTATATCGCACCCCTCTCTCTCTTATCCTCTTCTATGTTTCTGTCATCGCTCAGGGCCTGGCTGGATCTCGCGGGCCCATCGGTGCCAGAGGACCTAAAGGAAGACGGGTAAGGTTTCACTTTCACACCTTTCCTCCAGCTGATGGCACTATTAAACACAACATGCCATCCAGCATGACATAAGTGGTAATGTAACTGATTACTGTGTATCACGTGTATGCGTGCGTGTGCATGTTTGCGTGTGTGCGTGCATGTTTGCGTGCGTGGCTGCGTGCGTGCGTGTGTGTTTGTGTGGGCGTGCGGGCAGGCGTGCGTGCGTGAGCTAGTGGGTCAGAGCTATCGCTGGTGTTGTTGAGACAGAGTGGATACATGTTGTAATGAAGTGATATGGAAGTGCCTGTGCAGTGATGTCATCCTGAGTGTTTACTGGACACGGGGTGCATAATCACACACATTCCGTTGCAGTGGTTCTCAAAGTGGGGTCCGGGGACCTCCGGCGTTCCTCGAGGGGATCCCAGGCATAGGCGGCGGGTGCATAAGGCTAGGGAAGGCTTAGCCTTCCCAAAAATGATGCTGGGTATTTTTTTAAATATATATAATATATGTGCGCAGCAGCGCAGCATTATAGAAGGCTATTGTGTGTGTGTGTGTGTGTGTGTGTGTGTGTGTGTGTGTGTGTGTGTGTGTGTGTGTGTGTGTTGTCGCTGCCCCCTGGTGATCGCTGATCGGCAACTGGCCTAATCAGCATATGATTGACTACTATTGGTGTCTGTAAACCTCGTCCTTCCAGTCGCTTTGTAGCAAAGAGTAGCGCGCTACACTGACTGACTCGAGACTTGAGAAAAAGACGTCCAAAAGTCGTTGTCTGTGTATAGCCTAATTCATTGGTAAAAGTATGCTAAATAACTCATTTTTAGACCATCTGGGAAATAAATAAATAAATAAATCCGCGGCGGCGGCCTCGCTACGCTCGGCCGCGAGAGTCCCCCCCCAACGCAATTCTATAGCCTACCCAAAGGTAAAACGCACCCGCCGCCTATGGTCCCAGGGGGTCCGGGTCCCCCAGCTAAATGATTGATGGGGGTTCCAGGGTGACCCCCAGGCTTTAATGATTAACCCATTTAGACCTGAGGACGCATCTGCGCAAATCTATATAGAATATATATTCTATCACAGCGAACGTTTTTAACTCAAATCCTTGCTTCTGTGTTGGTCCCTGGAACAACATTTGGTCGGCGGCCAAATACAGATAATTCTGGGGGTCATTGACATGAAAAAGTATGAAAATGTAGATAGATAGAGAAAAATGTCATGATTTTAGTCAGAAGACATCTTATAGAATCTGGTCTCAGGTCTTAAATGATTAATAGTATAGGGGGGGAAACAGTGGAACCTTTCAGGTCTGGAACTGGGGAGAGTGTAAACAACCAGCCGTCAGCTGGGTGCCCCAGCTGGTCGCTGATGCTTGTGATGATGAGCAGTGGTGGAAAGTAACTGAGTACATTTACTAAGTACTGTACTTTACTTGAGTACGTCAAATTTTCTGTACTTTTTACTTCTACTCCACTACATTTCAGAGGCAAATATTGTACATTTACTCCATTACAATTATTTGACACCTTTAGTTACTATTTACTTTGTAGATTTTGATTGTTATTACAAAACATACAGTAACCTCTTCATTCCCATATACATTTTCGGCCATGTGAATATTCGTTTTAGGGATTTTAGCTGTTTTTGACAGGGAGCGGAGGCATTCGAGCATGGGGCTAAATATGTATTTTTTTACAACATTTTATAGCGATTTATTTTTTTATTATTTACTATAGTCCTACTAGACCCCAAGAAATTACATCTGGCCACAAAAGATCACGGGATCTACTGAATGTGTCAAACTGACATATTGAGCCTATATGACACACAGTGTGGCTTCCCCCCAGTAGGCTACCTTCACATTCAGTATAGATCCTGTGATTTTGTATGGCCAGATGTAATTTCTTGGGGTCTAGTAGGACTATAGTAAATAATAAAAAAATAAATCGCTATAAAATGTAGTAAACAAATACATATTTATAGCCCCATGCTCGAATGCCCCCGCCCCTGTGTCAAAAACAGCTGAAATCCCTAAAATCAACAGTCATCTTTTACTTTCTCTAATAACAACCTAAAACATGAACCTTGGTTGAAAAAAAACTAAAGTTGTCCTTTAAGTAGATTTTGAATTCAGGACTTTTACTTATAATGGAGTAGTTCTACATTGCAGAATTGATACTTTTACTTTTAAGCAAAACAATTGAGTTTGACTTTTTCCACCACTTCTGATGAGCGCTCGGGGGGGGAGCAGTACGGGGTTAAGTGTCTTGCTCAGGGACACTTTAGGGGGTCAGTAGGTGAACCGGTGACCTTCTGATTACCACAGCCTCTCTGTCCAGTACTCAGCCATGGCCGCTATACTGTAGTCTTTGTAAACAATCTTCTTCAGTGCTCTCTAAAGACCTTTGATTGCATGCTGGGAATTGTTTTAGTATTTTTATCTCACGTTTGTCTTGTAGAAGCTGCTGCAGATGGTCTTAGCGTTATTCCACATGCACATAATGCAGGTTCTCAAGGCAGCGTCTAATACTAAAAATGTTTGTTGACTACCTTTTTTCACTGATGCAAACTAAATGGAAGCTAAATGAGAACTATGCTATGATGACTAAAACTAAGACAAAATATATTGACAATTTCGTCAATAAATAAAAACTAGACTAAAATGTTAGGAAGGGACTAGTGGACAAAGATCCTAAAAGACCCAAGTCATTTTACACTTGGTTGCATGCTGAAAATAGCAGATCTACAAGCTCACACCGCGTTTCGCTGCAACGCGTTGTGAGCATGTAGATCAGCTGTTTTCAGTGTTTCGAGTAAATATAAGATTTAGTCGACTAAAACTAGACTAACAAAAACATTGCAGGTGACTAAATGAAAACTATTCAAAAGACTATGACTAAAACTAAAATAAAAAATTAGCTGTCAAAATTCATTCAAGTTTGATTTATTCTCGAAATTACACTGAGTCAACACTGTCTCGAAAGAGAGGTCTGGGGTCTATGGCCAAAGACATCCAATTTGGGTCTTCTCTTCTTGACATGAAAGACATAAAAAAGTTTGATAACAACTGACATAATGACAGAAACACCTGCGCCTTGCAGGCTTTCTATCAAAGCAAGGTGAAATGATGTATAGAGGCGATGCTGTTGGAAAATGATGATGTCTACTCTGTGATGCCAGATAATTGTTTAGTTTTTTTTAACCGTAGTATCAGATGACCCCAGAAAACACTTAGTTGGCTGTTTTGCATGCTGAATTGGGTTCATTAAATGGAAACCCATCAGCCAGTGCGTACGCCACAGTATAAATCTATCTTCATGCACTCTCTTGTGGTCTGCTGGCTCTGTCTCCAACCTTTTCCAAAGCCTCTTAGCGGATGTCTTTTATGGACTTTAGTGCTGACTCAGCTGGCAGGTGGGGATAAATAGTGCTGAGTGTCTTTGTCTGAGAGGCCTCCATGGGAGATGGTCTGACTGGGTTTGGACGGAACCACATTCTCACCTCTCTGTATAGCATTGCTATCCTCTTATTTGTTCTTATATTGATTTATTTTCGTAAATGAGTGCCCTACTTCGTCGCGTAAGAAGTAAGAACATCATACAAAAGTATCACAAATAGCCGATCTACAAGCTGCACAACCTTTTTTTAAACATTTTGAAACTAAATGTGGTTAAGTGTGTCTGTAGATTTATTGTGAAAGAACAAAGATTATTATTATTTTTTTTTCTTCTGAAAAGTAACATTTTTGGACATACAAGGTCTCCACCCGGCAGAGATTATATGTTTCCAATTAATGTTCATGTCGGCAGTTTCCTCTGCCTGGTCCCTTCATGACCAACACTGGCTCGTAACCCATTTAGGCCTGACCTAAAAATGTAAAGAAAATCTTCTAAATCCTCCAGTTTTCTGAAATAAATATTTTTTCACGATTTTTCAAAAATAGCTTGTAGATCTGCTATTTTTCAATAGCTAAATGATGACATAATGTTTAAAACACCAAAAGGGGTTCCCGCCCAAAATGGCCATGCAACCTGACTCTATAAGTCCTCACATGGTGGAACTTCTCCCACACATGTACTATTACTATGCATTACTATGCAATACATTTGTACCATTTATATATGGCCATGTTTGGACAAAAATTGAAAAAGAACCACCGCTCATCCGCTGAAAAAACTGGAGGTGCTGGAGCCACAAAGGGAACGCACACTCAGATCTGCGCACAATCAATTTATTTGGCAAGCTTTCGGTCTACTGACCTTCTTCAGGCATGGCCATGTTTAACCTTAATAAAGCCTGAGTTATATACAAGTATAATTAAGTCGTAACTCCAACCCTAAGCATTAAACATAATCTCTAAATGCTTAAACCTAACCCTAAACCCAAACTGAATCTTTACCTAATTGTAAAACAACCAATAATTTAAAACGACCATTCCTCACCATGTAATGTTTTCAAATTGACTCCCACTGGCGTGGGAAGTAGACACGCACGCACGCACGCACGCACACACACACGAACGCACACACACACGCACAGAGGTTGACAAGCTATTTAATGACAATATCATCAGTTCCTGATGTTGTAATGTCTTGTAGTTTTAGGCCCTGAGCCTGAACATACCAAATTAGTATTTATTGTTGGACTCTGTGAGTCTACTCTATAAAAGAATTTTCACTCCCAGTCCCACTTAACACTGATGATTTTACCACACACACACACACACACACACACACACACACACACACATATGGTACTGCACTGGTTTTATACTTACATGGAAATATGAATGCTGTGGTCGACCACACTGCGTTCATTTACATCTCCATGTGTCTCTGCCTTCTCTTAGCCTCTTCTTCTGGCTGCTTAAAGGAATCATCATAATGATGACATATCATTGTACAGTACACCTTCTCATGGTGACACTACTGTATATGGCATAAACATCCTCGGCTAATGGCGCCCACCTTCAAGAACATGCTCCTCAGATGTAATTGTACATCTTGTACAATCACGGTGGAATTATACCCTTTTATATCTTTCTTGTATTTCCTCGTTTTGATGTTTTCCCCGTGTTCATTTCTTGGTTCTGTGCATATAGTCAGTCAGTCAGTCAGTCAGTCAGTCAGTCAGTCAGTCAGTCAGTAAAAGCTAGGCAGGGGGTCCAGACTAAGTGATTCATTGGCGGCAGTGGCTCAGGGGTAGAGTGGCTGGTAGCGTGGCCGGATGGGAACCGTGAGGTTCCCAGTTCAATCCCAGGCTCCCCCCAGAGTTGGTGTCGAAGAGCAAGACTCTGAACCCCTAATTGCTCCCGATGTGCAGGTTGGTGCCTCGCATGGTTTCCTCTGCCATCGGTGTATGAATGTGTGTATGAATGGGTGAATGTATTGCACAATCTACTGTATGTATTTTTGGATAAAAGCACTATACAGTACATGATTTACCAATTACCAATAGTTAGGAACCAAATGGACACTTTCGGATCTGTAGCTCTGAGAGTGCACAAATGGACTGGGTACAAGTAATTGCATAAATAAATGTAGTTGTCCTACGTAAAGTTGTCCCTTGTGTGAGTGGATGTTGTTGCCGCGGCCCAATGAGGTGAAATAATGGATCCAGTAGCTAATGGGGCTATGTCAACCCAGACAGGAATGTTAATGAGTGAGGTATAATAGGCTTATAGCGGTGTCCCCCGTGGGCCATGCCAGGGCCCGCTGGGGGCCCCGGTCGTCGTACAATAATCTGTAGCGTGGCTGCGTCGTCACACTGAATTCCATTCCTATTTCCTACTTATAAAACACACTTTCAACCCGGCGTTCAAATAGCAGATCTACCAGCAGCTCACTGTCGTATGATCATTAACGGCCCTAATGATCCTTGGTTTTCCATTATTCATGGTCATATTATTCAACATCGGCCGATTGTGAGTGTGACTCCTCCTGCAACGTCATCAGTCATCAGGCAGATTCTTCTCCATGTCAGTGAGCGAGGTCTTTCCATAGTGTGTGTGCGTGTGTGCGTGTGTGCGTGCGTGTGTGTGCGTGTGTGTGTGTGTGTGTGTGTGTGTGTGTGTGTGTGTGTGTGTGTGTGTGTGTGTGTGTGTGTGTGTGTGTGTGCGTGCGTGTGTGTGCGTGTGTGTGTGTGGTGTCTTCAGGTGCACAGCAGATGGACTGTCAGACTGTCTGACTCACGTCTATTATCAGCAAGTTTAAAATACTCCAGATTGATTCTGTTTGACAGACGAGCCCAAAGTAACACAAACATTCAGACTGTGTGTGTGTGTGTGTGTGTGTGTGTGTGTGTGTGTGTGCGTGCCCATATACAGGCCATTGTGCATAAAGAAAGCAATTCAGGCTGCAGTAACCTGTGTAGATTACTGCCATGTGTGGCAACCTGCTGAGTGACACAGTGTCATCTCTCTCTCTCTCTCTCTCTCTCTCTCTCTCTCTCTCTCTCTCTCTCTCTCTGTCATTCACTCAATCACTCACTCTTTCTCTATCTGTCTGCCTCTCTTTCTGCCCCTGCCACTGTGTGCGCGAGAGAGAAAGAGAAGAGGGAGAGAGTTGAACTTTTACAAACTGATAAATGAACACTGATCATTTTCTCTGCCCCCTCCAAGAAAAAAGCATGCACATAATTTCATGCCTGCACTGCATACTTATGTCATTGCAAAGCAACCCCCACATCGAACTCTATAGAAGTGCTTGTGTGTGTTGTGGATTAGAGTGACCTCTGTTGGTGACAAGACAGCTGTCTCTGTTTCAGGGAGCGAGAGGACCTGATGGGCTGACGGGAGAGCTGGGATTAGAAGGCAAGAAGGTAAGACTAATCTGTGCAGGGGGGGGGGTCTTTACCATATCCCAGCAAAGCGCTCTTAACTACTTGATTCTTAGCGTCCCCATTCTGGGGTTTTCTGAAAATGCCTGATCTATTAGCTCACAACTAGGGTGACCAGATCCAAACTGTTCATTTGAGGGACAGAATTATCGCTTGTGTGGGACAATTTGGACGGGGAGACAGGACGAGACGGAGTATTACTAAGTTGCTATTAAATGCCTTGATGTCATATTCGACCATAGGCCTAATATTGCCTATCATTCTGTAATTAAACCCCTCTGGCGTCTCACATTTTGTTTTAAAATGGTCATTTTGGTCATGGGTGGTATGGTCAACTTGGTACAGTGTAGCCTAAGAGATATTTCTCTCTCATGTTATCTTAACATGCTTAAAATCACATCTTGCAGGAAAAGAGAAAACCAACTTTTTGGGGACTAACTATTAGGGCATTTGAACACTGATGCCTGCCTGCCAGTCACAATGTGGGACAGGGTCTCGATTTGTGGGACGCCTGAAAAGTCTTTGAGACGAGGGACTGACCCATGCAAAGGGGGACATCTGGTCTCCGTACTCACAACCAGTGTTGGGCAAGTTACTTTAAAAAAATAACTAGTTACTTAATTTCAAAAGTACTTTACTGATTACTTACACCAAAAAGTAATGCGTTACTGTGAAAAAAGATCACACCCGTGTGAACTGAGTGGTGCAACTCTGTGTGGGGGTCCCCGGAAATCCAGACCCATAGGAACGCACTCAGGGTGCCAGCCTGGTTCCCGGGAGCCGCCCCATGTCCGAAACGGAGTTACCCTTTGGGGGTCCCCGGAACATCCAGACCCCCAGGAACGCGCCCAGGGGGCCGGGCCGGTTCCCGGCGAGCCGCTCTGCGTCCAAAACGCTTACTGATGAAAATATTCTATTTCCGTGCTCAGACCCAGGGACACAGGGACACAGCCAGCCAGCCAGGGACACACAAAGCTGTCTATAGGAGTGGTTCGTTGCACCAGTCAAAAAGAAAAAAAGGGCTCTCACTTCCAGGCCATTCATGCCTTCATTTCAGTTATTGATAATAATACTGGTGGTGACTAGTGGTGATTTTGATGATGCTAGGCCTATCAATACATATTGTTATAGCAAAGAACAACACAAGTAGGCTACTGTACAACCAACACAACATGGGGGTTCCAGTTCCACTGCTCCAGTGAATGTTGTGTGCGGTGCAGATAGCTCATACGGTAGCTGCTCTTATTGGTGGTGGTGGCAAAACAAAGTAAGACCAAAACCAGAATTAACACACACACACACACACACACTCACTCACTCACTCACTCACTCACTCACTCACTCACTCACTCACTCACTCACAGACACACACTGCTCCTCCTCCCCTCTCTCCCAGAACAGCAGTTTGTGACATGTATCGATCCCTGCACTGTTTCCACACTGCAGGCAATCTGCTCACAAGCATACTTGCACTAGTCCTTGCACTAGTGTGTTCTTGCTTAATGTAAATCGCTCTGGATTAAGAGCGTCTGCTAAATGCCTAAATTGTCAATTGTAAATTGCACTGGCCAATCACAGTGCGTCCTTGCGCCAATCAAAGCCAATCAAACAAAGCCAATCAAACAAAGCCAATCAAACAAAGCCATGGGTAAATTAACTGGAATAGGAAAAGGGTATGCCACCTTCGTCAAACCTGGACCTACAGTCATTTAACGCTCATCCCTCTCATTCTCCACAGGGCCCTGAGGGTCCTCCTGGAAAATTAGGATTTCCTGGACAACAGGTGAAATGATTGCTTTATGTATTTTGTATCATTCTCATGTATTTTACTGCTATACTTTCAGTATGTTTCTGTTCTGTGGCTGTTCAGGGCTATTGGCGGCACTGCAGTGTGACTTCTAATGCTGCTGCAGAACATTAGTGTTCTATTTGTTCAATCCTGGGGTAATCCTGTAAAGATATTAATTACCATCATTGTTGTAACATCGTCACCACAGGGCAAGATCGGAGAATCAGGAGAAACCGGGGCCAAAGGTTTTCCTGTAAGTTTGTCTGTCTGTCTGTCTGTCTGTCTGTCTGTCTGTCTGTCTGTCTGTCTGTCTGTCTGTCTGTCTGTCTGTCTGTCTGTCTGTCTGTCTGTCTGTCTGTCTGTCTGTCTCATTCTCTCTCTCTCATTCTGTGTGTCTCTGTTTCTGAGTGTTTGTCTGTCTGCCTTTGTTACTCTCTTTTATATGAACATACTGTATGTGGGTTTGTAAGTGGTTTTGTGTGACACACGCACACACACACGCACGCACGCACACACGCACACATGCACGCACGCACCCAATGATGTGAGAAACATGACTTAGCATCTCAGAGGTCACCCATAAAAGCACGTTTACAATGTTTTCCCCCCCCCCATTTACTACGCTGGTCTCTCTAAACACTGTATGTTGGCCAGACCCGGAGAGCTTTAGTACAAAGGTCTTAACATTTAAAGCATAATTGGTTTTGCCACTTGAGAGTTGCACATTGTAAACTGTCTAAATGTTGAATGGTGCTTCTGTTCTTTGATGCTGTAGTGAAAGCTTTACAGCAGCCCATGGGCGTGTTTGAATGTGTTTATTTTGAGTTCATTGCATGACATCTCTCTCGCTTTCTCTCTCTCTCTCTCCCTCTCTCTCTCTCTCTGTCTCTCTAGGGTATCCAAGGACCTTCAGGACCCCCAGGAGACAAGGGAATAGCCGGCGAGCCAGTGAGTCCTTCCTTTCGTTCACTATTCTTCTCGGTATCTTTGTATTTTTCAGTGGTGGAAAAAGTGCAATTTTGTTTTTGACTTAAGTAAAAGTATAAATACTAAAATGTAGAAGTACTCTGTTACCAGTAAAAGTCCGGAATTAAAAATGTACTTGAGTAAAAGTACAAAAGTACTGGTATCAAAATGTACTCAAATCAAAAATAGCCAATCTACAACTAACTAGTAACTAAAAGTTTTTAAATAATTGTAGTGGAGTAAAAGTGCAATATCTGCCTCTGAGATGTAGTGTAGAAGAAAAAGTACTGAGAATTGTAAACTGTACTCCAGTACAGTGAAATTACCTCAAAATTCTACCTCAAATTATTTCGCTCTCAAATGCTTCCTTTCTACCCTTCACAGCTTATTAAGCACTTTCAACCTGTGCTTTTATGCAAGTAGTAGGTATCTGCCCCTGAGGGATAAACTGTTCATTACAAATGGAGAACAGCATGATATACAGCAGTGTGTCCAATGTCGGACAATGTCTTGCGAGCAAAACGTTGCAGTAGATGTCAAACATTGAACCAATCCGAGCGTGTACAGTACATGCAGCACTCTATGAAAACACCGCGCACAGGTGTAAACACACAACAGTGTTGTTTTAGTCGACTATGACAAAAGATGTTCGTCGACTACCTTTTTTCACTGACGAAAACTAAATGAAAACTAAGCTATGACGACTAAAACTAAAACATATTGACAATTTCGTCAACAAATAAAAAAACTAGACTAAAATGTTAGGAAGGCACTAGTGGACAAGCAATCTAGTATATGTCAGTTTACACTTGGTTGCATGCGAAACTAGCCAATTCAGCAAGTGTAAAATCAATCATTACGACGGCATCAAGGCCCGCCAAAATACATTTTAGTCAGACTAAAATCTTATGATATTTAGTCGACTAAAACTAGAGTACTAGACTAACACTAAAACATGAGACGCAACTAAAATGTGACTAAAACTAAATGAACACTGTATCAACACAATAGCATCCCAACAATAGCTTTGGGCGGAGGAGAAAGATGGCCTGCCTACAGTATCAGTATGCCGCAGCCTTTAACCTCTATCGCCCTGTGTTTTTAGTTGGAGCAGGGGTTCTCACAGTGGGACGGACCCTCAGGGTTCTTTGATGCATGGGATTCCAAATGGACCCTTATACAGAGGTCTGTCACTCTGTATATCAGGGTGGAACCAAATGGACCCTTATACAGAGGTCTGTCACTCTGTATATCAGGGTGGAACCAAATGGACCCTTATACAGAGGTCTGTCACTCTGTATATCAGGGTGGAACCAAATGGACCCTTATACAGAGGTCTGTCACTCTGTATATCAGGGTGGAACCAAATGGACCCTTATACAGAGGTCTGTCACTCTGTATATCAGGGTGGAACCAAATGGACCCTTATACAGAGGTCTGTCACTCTGTATATCAGGGTGGAACCAAATGGACCCTTATACAGAGGTCTGTCACTCTGTAAATCAGGGTGGAACCAAATGAACCCGTACGGGCACATTTTTGTTCCATTTGTATACTCTCTGAGTTATGGTGGTCACATGGAAATAAAAATTGCATAAGCTATATAGAGAGTAGAGACATATTATCTATATATCCACATATATGCACATGTATGAACCTGAATGTCATATATTCAGGTTCAGCAGCATAGGCTATATTCTGCATATACTGCATTATACTTCTGCATATACTTCGGCATAATATTTTAATATATTAAAATTAAAACCATAGCACCACCATTAGCCTTCTCATGGCACACACCCCCTAGAAGGTGCTCGCGCACCACAAGGGGTGCATGCACCACAGTTTGTTTGTTTGTTTATTTATTTAACTATTTTATTTATTTATTTATTTGGGAACCACTGGTTTAGAGTAAAGTCTTTGGGGGGAAAAGGTAAAAACAGGAGCTTTTTTAAATTTTATTTTGCAGGCTAATGTTTTTTGGCCAGTGCTGTTAACTGAGGAGATTTCTCGTCCAGCAGCAGTGCCTTTATAAGTCATGTATTAATGTCTGTTAAAGATTTATTAGCCTGTATTAAATGTTTCCTATGGGTCAGCCAGAAAAATGTCTCATTTTTCACGCATCTGGTCTGGAATAGCAGGCGAGAAACAGGCCCGCTGGCGAGCTATAGTAGGTCACTGACTTGATAGATGTTCAATAGAGATGCAGGTTATTGAAAGAAATGCATCATCCGAGCACGTCAGGTATAGAGAGGGATTTAGAAGGATTTCCTATTCCACTGTCACAGTGGTGTCAAAGTGGGGACCCAACTTCCAACATATTTTGCAGAAACTAAATCTACTAATCAAATGATTCCCGAGCGTGGCTCCTTGGCTGCGGCTCACTGCTCCAAGAGATGGGTCAAATGCGGAGAACAAATTTCACTGCGGTAACGTGTGTGACTTTGACTTTGCAGGGCCTGGGTAGGCAACCTGACCTGCACTCAGAGGAACGCACTTCTTTTTTGTCTTTATCTGTTGTGAGCAGGACGTCTTTTCTGCCAGTAGTACTATATAAATCACACTTTTGTGAAGTGAGGGGCGCGCCCAGAAGTTTGGGGGCATGTTGATGTTCTCCTGTCCTGTTTTTTTTATAAATGTAGTACAAGTCATTACCCTAAACAAACATTAAAGTCCATAGACTTGGCTGGCAAGTCAACAAACATTAAAGTCTTTGGCTGGCACAAATTACATCATAAGTTACCCTAAACAAATATTAAAGTATGTAGACTTTGGCTGGGATGGGAAATGTATTTTTAATTATAAGCGTTTGCATTGGACTAGTATTATGTAGGGACCAAAGGTAATTTGTAATAATCACGGAGGACGTCTGTTCTTTTTTATCTTGTGCGAATCGACCATGCCTGTAATTTGGTCTAATAATAATTTCAGGCCAAATGAACTTACCATATTTCAGCAAACACAGTGGTCCTATGATTATAGTAGTCCTGTGCAAAGTGTTTTGTTTTTTGTTTTTTTTTGCACTCCGTGTGACAGACTGACACAAGGACAGACATAGTCCTCCCTTTATAGGAGACGGTGTACACCGCTCAAAAAAGCTAAAATATCTTAACAATAACAATTTTAGCAAGCGATTAAAATTCAACTCATATCTGTACACTACACATGTAAACAACATGATTGGACCACTCCGGTCTTATCAGTCAGGTTGAGGTTAGTTTTAAAACTTTTATGTTTCAATCATTTCTCATTCTCTCTGGTTAAAATAAGTTTGAGTTGACAATATCAGTGGGATTTTAAGTAGAATAACCCCACAAATAAACTCTCAGTCGAGTAGGCTACACATAATATAATACTCATATAGTATGAGTATTATAGTAGGCTACACATAATATGATTAGCCTACTCGACTGAGAGTTTATTTATGGGCTTATTCTACTTGGAAGTCAGTCCAGATCTTTTCTTACTAGCAGTATACTGTAGCAGTCGGAACGCACAGAACATTCAATGATGTTCCATTGAAAATGAATGAATGGTGGCCTGAAGCTTTGTAGCTGCCAGTGTGAACACAACAGCAGACTTGCATTAACTCTGTGGATGTGTAGGATATAGCAGACTGTACAATGCTGACATGGTTTTGATACTGCTGGTTAAACTCGATGCTTGTGTTGGTGTCAAACAGGGACCATCTGGGCCTCCAGGGACCATGGGACCACTGGGAGAAATGGGTCTGAAGGTGAGGAAATGATCCGGAGGTACATTATTTGTCTATGGGACCTGTCTATGGGACCCGGCGACTACCGGCGATAGCAGGCGAGCGGCCGATAGTAAAAGTGGGCGGAGGAACGTCGCCCAAAAAGATAAAAATAATTCATCTTTTCAGGCAATAGGGCGATTAGGCAATTTGCCGGCCGATGCTCTTGCCCCAATGCATTTCCAATGGAATTCACATGGTTTGACACAACATTTGTGTTGTACGGCTTTCGGCTGTGTTTCGACTGCCCTCCACCCCCTCATACAACAAAAATGGTGTGTCAAACCAGGTGACTCCCATTGGAAATGAATTGCGAGCTTGCATCAGTAAATAAGTCTCATGCATTAGCTATACATCAGTCTGTTGTAAAGGTGTGAGTCAGGCCTAACTTGGTTATGTGTGCTTGGCTTGTTGATTCTGAGCCAGGGAGACATCTGCACCTCATTCTAATGAATCATTAATGATCTCTGATTGAAATAAACCGTACTATTAAACCAATTAACCTACATTATGGATGATCCCTTTGACCTAGAGGAAAATGCTTCAATGATCTTCTGTGCCATGTTTACAGGGTCCCCCTGGCAAGGTGGGAGAACCAGGACTGCATGGAGAGGCAGGAGAGAAGGTGAGACACACGCACGTGTGAGCGCACACACACACACACACACACACACACATACACGCGCACGCACGCACGCACACATGTACACACACAATGACTCTTCAGTTTGCTGTTTTCGTGCGGTAATTATTTTTCCAGGGTATCAAGCTGTTCAAGTTTATCATTCAGGATTTATTGGTATACATAAATGGGCTTATTGTTACATGTGTTCCATTGTCTGACACATGTTTGCAATCATGTTGAAGGTAATTTACTGTCTTCTTTCCTGTTTGTGGCAGGGAGCTCTAGGGGCCATTGGGAACATGGGAGAGCAGGGACTAATAGGACCGCGGGTCAGTATGTCATATAAAATCAATCATAAAGGATTCCAAACTTGATTGTATGTTATCATGTCCTTCTTTGCTACTATTTCTTCTTCTTCTTCTTCTTCTTCATACAATTTCAATGCCGTGGCCATTATTTTTGTGCTTGTTTTACAATTTTCATCTCTTGTTTATGTTTATGCATTTTGTAACTGTAATGGGTTCTATAAAGATCGTTATTACTAATATATTACTATCTATACAGACAGATCTTTATTAAATCCATCTTATTGCCATTATTATTCATGTTTATGCAGGGAGAGCTAGGTTTGGAAGGAGAGGCTGGTCTCGCAGGTCCTGATGGAACCAAGGCAAGTTCTTTTCACCAGATGTAGTCGCTGTTAACAGCAACTGGTTGGTAGAAGCATACCACCGTGATGCAGCGTTTTGAGTTCTGTCCAAGTCTAACACACTAGTATTCATGGTTACGTTACGATGCACATGCTTTAATGCTATTTCTGTCGTGTTCATGTCTAGGGTGAAAAGGGTGATATGGGCCAGGAGGGTGACAGAGGTGACAAGGGTGAAATTGGACTAAAGGGAAAAGAAGGCATGCCAGGAGATCCCGGACTCACTGGCGTCAGGGTGCGTGGCCTGTCTTAGTGTATTCTAGCATAGCTTATGTTATCTGCTGTATTACAATTCATGTCTAGGGCCTGTCTTAGTGTATTTTAGCATAGCTTATGTTATCTGCTGTATTACAATGCATGTCTAGGGCTGAAACCACCTACAGCTGTTCCTGCCTTTGTCTTTCTCTAGGGTCAAGAGGGCAAACATGGAAAGCTCGGAGAAAGAGGCAAACTTGGACCAAAGGTAATTGGGTCACACATTTTCACCACTATCAATGTCAAAGACAATGGCTAGCTGATAGCCATCTATTTGGTCTGTCGGTCTGTCGTCTGTTAAATGTTTCCAGTGTGTTTTATACATACAGTTCATATTTCACATGAATTCTATAATGGTCAAAGTCAAAGATGGGGCTGAAACCTAGCCAACATTTGGAGTCGTATATATAATATATCATAGACGACGGACATCATCACATGTCACATGACTCGCGTCACACAGGCTGCCCACATGAAGACAGAGTTCCACATTAGTGTCATGCCGTTTACCATAATGGATCCGTATCCGGTGTTTTGTAATAATTGTGCGTTATGGCATGTCTAGGGGGCCAAAGGTCACATGGGTCACCTTGGAGAGACTGGACCCGTTGGGAAGACGGGACCGCCAGGGTTTGTGGGGCAGAAAGGGACCAGAGGAACCATTGGACCTGTGGTAATGTACACTTGTAAAGCATGTCTAATATTGAACAGATTCTACAAATGTCTTCTAAATCCTGATTTAGCCTGATTCATCATACATCACATTTCGTGCTCAGCCAATAAAATCATCACAAATTCGGCCAATCACTTAAAGTGTCTTCACTTTTCTGCCCTCACTTTTATCTTCAACATGTACTTTGCTCAGCCAATCAAATCATCACTATGGGGGTGATCAGCCAATCATCAGCCAATGTTTGTGTTCACACAAACTCAGAAAGCTGGGCATAGGAGTGGAGCAAAAAAAAAAATATTTAATGTTTTATGTGGTTAATATTAGATTATAGAGATTATGCACATCGAGTGGGTATAGTGTTAAAGGATTTATGACATTCATTTTCATTTCTTTTTCTTTTTCTTTTTTCTTTTATGACCTCAATTACACCCAAAAAACCTGAACTTTGAACATTCAGTGGATTTTCTGTGGTCTGAAGTTTTCTTTGGGGTTTGGAAGCCTTTTGAGCTACAATGAAAACAGGCAACACAGTGAAAACAGTGACATCTGCTGGCAAATCCCATTGACATATATGGGATTTGCAGGCTCTTACATCACAAACTGCCGGCAAATCAGAGCACCTGTTTGAGCCAGAAAACCCCAGATCACAGAAAATCTACTGAATGTTAAAAGTTCATGTTTTTTGGGTGCAATTGAGATTAGAAAACCTTGCAGGCTTTAATGTCACAATCCCTTTAACGTTGTTTAATGCAATCAGATAGGACTTTTCTGTTTGAATGTATGGGCTATCAAGGTCAGGAAATTAGTTTTTTGACACTCGTCGTTCATACCCTCTATTGGTAATATGACTAAAGATATGATGTATTGATCTCTTCAGGGTGCTCCTGGTCGCATGGGTCAGCATGGCGAGGTTGGCCTGGCTGGTTATGAGGTGAGTTTACCTCCATGCTGCAACACTGTCATGCATATCAAGTCAATTAGTTGTAATTTCCTCTTTCAACCCACCGGTCTGTTTTATGACATCACAGGGCCATCAGGGAGCCTCAGGCCCACTTGGGCGTCCAGGACCAAAAGGTGAAAAGGTACACTGTGTTCCCTTTGTGTCTAAAGCTGTTGATCTCCTTGGTTCTACTTTTCAAGGGGTAGTTAATGCATGGTGAGCTGTTCATGGTTGAGAAATTATCCCTGACACGGTGATTAGAGCCTGACACGAAGCAGGTTAATGGTTAATTATCCTACTTATTACCTGGCTACTTAATAAAGAAATGAATAAGTTGACACAAAATGTAACAACGACATTATTTCATTGGTTGAATTGCTTACGGTAAAGAAGATTGTCCATTAGAGATTATGCCAGGTGAGTCCAGTACAATACGGTCGGCCCGGAAAACCTTAGGAAATGTTAATAAAATATGAATCAATATTACAGTATGTTACGGCATTACCTGTTTCTCACCTCAAATGTCTTCACAATTATTCTTTAGTGTAATGTAAAAATTCATTATGTTTTTATTTACATGGCTGTCATGTTGAATACAGCAAAGACCAATTAAGCACCAAGATTTGATTGATCGAAAGATTGATTGATTCAGGTGCAAGCGGTTTGCTATCAAAAACAGACCGCTGAATTCACTTGACAGCGTGATGGATAAATAAAATGGGGATATGAGGTGGCAAATATTTTATATCAAACTATTCATATAGTTGATGCCTCTTTCACATGACAAATATAAATTGCACAATATTTAATAATATATATCACTTTCTGTGTGGAAGTACTCTTGGCACAAACAACATTGCAAAAATATATATTATATTTAAGAAATATATATTACTTATTTTCTTAAACCACTCCCAGAGTGTTATGGATCTTAACACCAACCAGATTTCCATATTGTCTGGATTGATCTCAATAGATTTATTTTTTAATTGCCACACATGTTTTTAATTTGAGTTGTGAATCAAACATCCCAAGAATACACCCCTCTCTCTCTGTAATCAGTTTATTCTCATAAAATGGGCTTTTGATGTCCTAGTGTTTTCTAAACAAACCTGCCATAAACACAACCAGGTTTTGTTTTTTTCTTGCCCAAAGGCAGACAAACCGCTTTATATTATACTAAATAGAGTCAGTATTACACATTTCGTTTTTTTCCAAACAAATCAAGTATGCATTTCAAGCCGTACAAAATCAACTTTTTCAAAAGATTTTCTAAAAGAAATTCCAAAACATTACAGAAATCAGATTTTTTTCCCCTAAAATAGCTGATCTACAAGCTCACAATGTGTCACATTGTGACACACTGTGATCAGTCTAGATTGGCTATTTTAGCTGTTCTAAATGTTTTGTATGTTTTGTATTATGTTCTCTTTTGGGTCATGAGCTGAAAAAGCTTGAACCACTGCTTAAATACTATCCAAAATAAGATCTTAGGAGATGTTTAAAAGGACTAATTCAGTGATTGATGTTGTGTTTATTTTGTGTATCTTCTCTTCTTCGGCAGGGCATGCAGGGAGATGATGGAAAGGTCGAAGGCCCTCCTGGGCCTCCGGGTAACATTGTGAGTAGCTTTACGTTCACTTAATTCTATGGTTTGCAATATTATTATTTTTAATCAGTGAAATAAATGTACTCGGGTGGCACTAATTGCAACTCTTTCATTCAATTTCTTTGTCATGTTATATTCTTCAAAAGGTTGGTTATCATTCATTCATAGCATCGTATGCTAGCTATGGTTTTTTATCTTGCACTTTTCTAAGCGAAGATTTGTGGTCGGGTAAAGGGGGTGCTTGGTTTCAGAAATCAGGGACCAAAACTAGTTTGAGAACCACTGTATAGTGTAAGGTTTATAGGCCGAAAATTAAGCGGTTAACTTCAAGTCATGATATGTACAGAGTGACAGTACAGTAATAACCAAATGCAGCTGAAGGATTAATTTAGCGACATTTGTACACTCTCTCAGGGTCATTAATGGAAAAATGATGATTTCACTGTACATGTTGGTCACCTTTTTCTCTGTTTTACCAGGGCACTCCAGGTAATCTGGGAGAGAGAGGTGAATCTGGAGACCCGGGATACATTGTGAGTATAAATATTCATGCCGTCAGTTCTGTTAATTAGTATCGATGCATAATGTAGTAATAGTAATAATGTGATAGTAATCTAATCTCACTCTTCCTCAGGGACTGGATGGTCTGGATGGATTAAGAGGCAAAGCCGGGGCCCCTGGATTACCTGTGAGTGTGGACATTTATACTTGTAATTTCCCTACACACGACACACACGTTCCACCCCACCACAGGGGGTGTAGTGCCCGGTGTCGAGTCGGTCAGACCCACGGTTGTCCAGAACCGCCCCAAAATAGCTGATCTTACAAGCTTGAGCTTGTAGATCAGCTATTTTTGCTATGACAGTATACGCAATGTGGCCCTCTGGAGTGAGTGTGGAAATATACTGTAGTGGCTCTCCATCTGCAAAGTTGCCCACCCCTGGTTTAGGCTAAATCACAGTGTACTACAGTATATACTCAGTCTTATGCAGGCCCTGCCATGTTTTTAAGCTGCTGTAGTTTTGAACCTACTTTTTAAAACAAACTACAAAATCAGCCTATTGTTTCATCGCCCCTTTTTAACACACTTTTACAACGCCTAAACGCACTAGTGGTCACAATTGCGGTTGCTGTCTTTTTAGATGAACGTTAATAATATGTAATCATTATAATTGGTGACTTTCAGGGACACGCTGGTCCTCGTGGGGAACAAGGACCTAAAGGTTCCAAAGGAGATCAGGTAAGATCAACGCAAACCCTGCTAACGTACGTGCGTTAGTGCAATTGTTCTGTCAGCGCTGGATCTGGGGAACTCCAGGGGGGGGAGGGGGTGTGTGTGTGTGTGTGTGTGTGTGTGTGTGTGTGTGTGTGTGTGTGTGTGTGTGTGTGTGTGTGTGTGTGTGTGTGTGTGTGTGTGTGTGTGTGTGTGTGTGTGTGTGTGTGTGTGTGTGTGTGTGTGTGTGTGTGTGTGTGTGTGTGTGTGTGTGTGTGTGTGTGGGAGTCAACGCTAGTGTCGCCACTCTCTTACTATAATACTCTATAGACAAACCTCTCCACCAATAGTTTTCCTATATGATAAAACATTGTTTTAAAAAAGAAATGTCACGCACATATTTTTCCAGTGCATATGGCAGGCCTTGTTGACTGATTTGGAAGAGATTTTGAAGGTCTGGTTCCAAAAATGAGCCAGTATTTAAATTATATTTACATTAGAATGAATAAGCCCGGCTGGAAAGTGTCTTAAGTGGGAGTGTCTAAGTGGGAGTAGGCGGGGCTTTGCTAAAGGTGAATTGAAATGATGACACTCTCCTGTTTGACCTAACCTGCAGAAACACCAACCCAAGTCAACACATCAGCTCTGCCATGTCCTATTAAATATGCATGGTCCAACCCCAGTTCAATGAACAGTTTTCTCTCTCTCTCTCTCTCTCTCTCTCTCTCTCTCTCTCTCTCTCTCTCTCTCTCTCTCTGTGTGTGTGTATGTATTCCTTTCTCTTCAGGGTCAGAAGGGAAAACAAGGTCAGAGTGGACAAAAAGGGACCCTAGGAACCATGGTAAAGCAATGATTCCTGTTTCTTACTTGGACCACATGTTTTCAAAGGGGGCGGGGTGGGGGCATAGGAAAGGAGACAAATATGAAATTAATGTGTAAATATATTATGTGCATGGGACTTGTCCCACCCTTACGGGGTCACGATTCGATTCAAAATCGATTTTGAATCGTGATTCTAATTCAAATCGATTTTAGTCCACATATCAGTCACTAGTACAGTACTACATACAGCAGAGCAGGTGTCTTTCTCCGTTGTATTTCGCAGAGAATTTCAGCTTTATCATCAATTTAAACATTGATTGGACCATAATTTACAAAAACGCATGCTGTGTGAAAGAAGACTTGGGACTAACATTATGTCTTTATGAAAAGGTTTACTGAGGTAATAAAACATGTGTAAAGTTGAGTCAAATTGCCATTGACTTCAATGGCATGAAATTTTGTTTGCAGCCACTGGGGGGAGAATCATTCTGCACCAGCTGCTGCTGGGCCATTAATGAGAAGCTGCATTACTTACGCATTGGCTTCATGCCTGCCTCCGCATTGGCTTCAATCTGAAAAGTGGATACAAATTTGTCCACGAGGGGGAGTCACGCAGCTCAACTATGCTCACCTCTATGTTATGTTTGGAATGCAGCCTTCCTCAGTTGCATAGGCACTGGAGAGGCACAACAATTATTGCGGAAATAACAGATCTACAATCTCACAATGTGCTGCATTTTTCATCAAACATGAAACATAGATCTGAAGATCTGTATTGTTTTATTTCATGTTTCGTATTGTTTCTTTTGAAGTGGAAAAAAAACCACAATTTGGTGATGCCTTTACAAATTGGAACACAGTACTGGGTTTAGTTATCACATCAGCTGTTCTGATGACATGTGGTCTTCCTTAGGGCTTGGGTGGTCTTCCTGGTCCGAGGGGTGTGGTGGGTCGAGAAGGACAGGAGGGTGTGCCCGGTACCGACGGAGTCCCAGGAAAGGATGGCAGTAAAGGCATGCCGGTGAGACAAAAATACTTCTGCTTTATGATAATTTGTTTGCTTGCCTTTGACAGTAAATGCATTGTATTTGTTTTCATCCATAGCTGATTATTCTCTGTTTTTCTGGTTGTGTCATAGGGCGAGCAGGGTGACGACGGGGAGTTTGGTCTCCCTGGAAAGCCCGGTGCGCGTGGTAAAACTGGCGGTCCCGGACTTCGAGGTGATCAGGGCGGCTTTGGGCCAAAGGTAAGAGAGAAAGGGAGCAGCACACTTGGTAGTGCATTTTCACATTTCAACCTGCCGAGAGAAAGAGACAACCAGGTGCTCACCGGGGACGCACAAGTCCGTAAAGTTAAAATAGTAAAAGGTGCTCCTGGATCGGACAGGATAAGAAAGCCATCAGATTAAAACAATGGGAGATCCGGCCACTCAATGTTTAAAAAGAGGGAACAGACTCACTCGGTCTTCATCAGGGCAGACCTTTCAACCTGCGTCGTGGACTCGTGGGCAATGTCTTCATAGGCAAAATATTTATACAAATGTAATGAAAATGGCAGATCTAAAAGATTGCAATACAATGGTCTGTGCCATGTTGTGAGCTTGAGTAGATGGCTATTCCCTTTGCCTCTTACAATACAGAAGGAGGTTGATTGATTATCTCCTCCCTCACTCACTCACTCACTCACTCACTCACTCTCTCTCTCACTCACTCACTCACTCACTCACTCACTCACTCACTCACTCACTCACACACTCACTCACTCACACACACACACACACACACACACACACACACACACACACACACACACACACACACACACACACTCACTCACTCACTCACTCACTCATTTATTCATCCAGGGTGACAGGGGCCTTCCAGGTCAGGCTGGGCCCTCGGGGAAGAGAGGCTTTAGGGGAGGAATGGGACTTCCAGGCCCACAGGGTGACAACGGGCCTAAAGGACAACCTGTAAGTAGCAACTGTTGATCAATCTTAACACTTTGTAATGACATAGTAGTGGTGATATTTGTGGTGATGAGTTAGGAAAAATGAAAAGGAGAGCACTTAGTGTTTTCACAACATTCATAGATGCACCACAGTAAGGATGACACAGGTAAGAAAGAGATGGCCTACTGATTATGTCTGTTTTTGCAGGGTGATGCCGGTGAATCAGGATTTCCGGGAATTATGGGCATTTCGGGACCAAACGTAAGTTATGCACCCACCAGGTGCCGCTCTGCCTGCGTTCAATTGGCTGAATGCAAGTAATTATTGACAGAATACAGTAATTAGACAGGAAAGTGGGAGATAGATGGGGAGTGACACGCGGCAAAGGCCGTTGGGCTTAGGATTCCAGCCTGCGGCACGCTGTCCGGCTGGCTTGGCAGCCTAGTTGCCCAGATGGTTGAGCTAACCGTCCGAGGCGTGGTGTCACATTCTAATACAGCTCGAAAGCCTATTCTAGAATCTGGCTCCATGGCGTGCCTCGCTAATCATTCGACTCTTTTGTATCAATTGTCTTTTTTTGTGAGCGAGTCTCCATGCCGAACGTTCGAGTTATGTTCCGATACGCACAGAATCGTAAATCATGTTTTGGGGTTTGCCCTAAAGTCCCCAGCTCTCACTCAAAGTAGCTCAAAGTGACTACTGGCCAATCACAGTTAGTCTTTTCCGGGACTTGTAGAACTATCACGCCACACCAGACCCACCACTCACCTTTCCCTCCACATTTACAACCAATGAAAATATCAAACCACATTATGAATTGCCTCGTAAGTGGATTCTAAAAATGTCTTACTATTATTTTCAGGGGCCTCCTGGAGACTTTGGGCCAAAGGGCATTCAGGGACCAAAGGGCCCAGTGGGTGTGATGGTAAGCAGAACACTGAACTCAAACTCTGCTATTCTGTCCTAGACTTAATACTTAATTTAGTTTTAGTCATATTTTAGTTATCTAAAATGTTTTAGTGTTAGTCTAGTTTTAGTAGTGCATTTTTGCAGGCCTTGATGGTGTCGCAATGGCTGAATTTACACTTGGTTGCATGCTGAAAATAGCCTATCTACAAGTTCAACGCCTCGCAGCACGACGCATTGTGAGCTTGTCGATTGGCTATTTTCAGCATGCAACCAAGCATACAATGACTTTTATTTTACTTGATCTCTTGTCCACTAGTCTCTGTCTGACATCTTTGTTTAGTTTTCATTTGGTATATTTAGTCTTAGTTTTAGTCATCGTAGCTTAGTTTTTATTTGGTTTTCGTCAGTGAAAAAAGGTAGTCGACGAACATTTTTCGCCATAGTTTTAGTCGACGAAGTCAACACTGCTCTCATGAATGCCCCCCTCTCCTTTTGATCCTGTGTAGGGCAGAGGAGGAGTGGTTGGTCCTGTGGGGATAATCGGTCCACATGGAAGTGCGGTATGTATTGTAGATGCTGAGAGAAACATCTTTCATTCTTCATTCAGTGCAATGTGAAGCCCAATCGTGTGCACTGTTGAAGTCATATAAATTCATTGCTGTGAATATGTCTGACAAATAAATCTCTTTACAGGGTCCTAGGGGAGATAAGGGTAGTCGAGGAGAGACTGTGAGTCTTCTACACATCTTTGCTCACAGAAATTGTTAATTACAATCATTATCAATCGTTATGTTATTGGAACTATTGCATGGGATGTAATGGCTAACTGTTTCCCCTTATTTTTCTCTGAACAGGGATTTCAAGGACCAAGGGTATGTTTGAAATCCATTATTCATCAGTATTAAACACTTAAGCCCTATATTCGTCATATCACAAATGGTAAATGGGGGGCTGTGGCTCAGGAGGTAGAGCAGGTCGTCCAATGATCCGTGGGTCGGTGGCTCGAATCCAGGCTCCTATGTCGAAGTGTCCTTGGGCAAGACACCGAACCCCACATTGCCTCCAATGAGTCAGTCTTTTCTAGCTTGCCACCACTGGTGTGTGAATGTGGGAAGTGAGGACGCTGGCATCGATTGTTCGCTGCTTCACCTCCCAATGTATGAATGAATGAACCATTGTAAAGTGCTATAAAAATGCAATCCATTATTATTATTAAAACTGCAATGAGACGCGCTCTTATCATACATAATTTCATTCTGGCCAATCACAATTTGCGTCCTCACTTCTCCGTCTTCACTTTTCTGCCTATCTTCAATGTGTACTTTCAGCCAATCACAAGCCAATGTTTGTGTTCACACAGACCCGGAAAGCTGCACATAGGAGGGGCTAGCGCCCCTCAAAAATCAATAGTATGAAAAAAACACTGATATATCCTAATATTATAATCAATGTATTGATTTAATTCTCTTAATAGGGACGTCCTGGACCCCGTGGACCACCTGGCCCCCCTGTGAGTATCTCCAATATTTAGCCAATATTTGAAACAAGTATCTAAATATCTAATAATCTAATAACTGGTGTAATTCTTTCCCTTCTCCCAGGGTCCACCAGCTGTACCTCCTTCATTTGTAAGATATTTTGTAATAAATCCATGTTTTTCTTCAATGCAATGTGTTGTGAGCTTCTATTATCTCTATTTCGGAAATGTTGTAATTTGGGAGATTTTGTTATTGTAAAAAGTTTGATCTCTATGAACGGAAATGTGTTTATTTTGATGCAGATGGAGGACGGTCTTCATTTGTTTGTGGATTCATACACCCCACTCAGGGCTGAGGTGAGTGGTATCATTCACTTTTCTGCCCTCACTTTGATCTTCAATATGTACTTTGCTCAGCCAATCAAATCATCGCTATGGGGTAATCAGTCAATTACAAGCTAATGTTTGTGTTCACACACTCAGACCCACAAAGTTTGTGCGGAAGATATTATTCCGTAAAAGGTCCATAGACTCATGGGGGGGCACAAGACAAAGCCAACTGTGGTGACCCTCAAAAACTAACACATTCTCTATTATTTCTATCTCCTTTCCTCGCTACAGAATAAGCCAGTTATGGATCTGCCTATGCTGGACCAGGGCACAGAGATCTTTAAGACCCTCCACTACCTCAGTAACCTGATCCAGAGCCTGAAGAACCCGCTGGGTACGAGGGACAACCCTGCCCGCATCTGCAGGGACCTCCACAGCTGTGAACAGAAGATGAACGATGGTAAGGGCGTGTGTGTGTGTGTGTGTGTGTGTGTGTGTGTGTGAGTGAACAAGCATGTCTGTCTGATGATCTGTTGGCTTGTTTTTAATGTACAGTATGAATGCCATTTGATTCATTTCCGTCTTTCTCAGGCACTTATTGGATTGACCCCAACCTGGGCTGCTCTTCAGATATGATAGAAGTCTCCTGCAACTTCGCTGGAGGGGGACAGACCTGCCTGAAGCCAATTACAGTATCCAAGGTAGCTCTAAAAATCATGTCAATCTAATAAAGATAATAATAAAAGAGAGAAATTAAAATAGTTCATTTGAGTCTTTCTCAACCACCACGGATTTTGTTTATAATAATTGACACTTTTACCGGAGTACTTTTTCCACCACTGCTAATCAACATTGTTGTTGTGGTTCTGTTTGATTGTCGAGCAGCCAGCTATCAGCGTCGGCCGCGTCCAGATGACCTTCCTGCACCTACTGAGCTCCGAGGCAGTGCAACACGTCACCGTCCACTGCCTGAACGTCCCTGTGTGGAGGTCCGCTGAGGACCAGCCACCTTCCCAGGGGGGCAGGGCTGTGAGCTTCAAGAGCTGGAATGGAGAGATGATTGAAGCTGGAGGAGAGCTTGAACCGGACGTCATAGAAGACACCTGCTGGGTAGGATCTACATGTTGAATCGCCTCTGCACTGCTTCATATCAAGGCCCATTATTTATTCTGCATTTGAGCCACGGACCACCATGTGACGAGATTTAGCCTCTCAGACCACTGATGGTGAAACCATATGAGATAGCAGGCGTTTATGAAAAAGAAAATCTAATTGTAAGTCTAATTGTTTAGACTTACTTTTAGACTTATTAATGCAGATGTTTAACAATAATGTAACTCTTGAGAGTGTAAAATGAAAGCCTCAAGATCTACAAGGGTCCATTTATTTACCAGCTGTAGGCCTACCTCATTTAGCTTGGAACCCTCAAGAGTTAAAGATCTACAAGGGTCCATTTATTTACCAGCTGTAGGCCTACAGTACCTCATTTAGCTTGGAACCCTCAAGAGTTAAAGATCTACAAGGGTCCATTTATTTACCAGCTGTAGGCCTACCTCATTTAGCTTGGAACCCTCAAGAGTTAAAGATCTACAAGGGTCCATTTATTTACCAGCTGTAGGCCTACAGTACCTCATTTAGCTTGGAACCCTCAAGAGTTAAAGATCTACAAGGGTCCATTTATTTACCAGCTGTAGGCCTACAGTACCTCATTTAGCTTGGAACCCTCAAGGACCACTGGTTTTACGTGTCCATGTGTTGTCATTTTTTAGACTCTTTCCTGTTATATTTCACGGTTTGCATTATATATATTATAGAAGCTTACACTACTGATGTATGATGTATGTATGGTGTTACTCTGTTTCAGATGAAGGATGGACGCTGGCACCAGACCCATTTCGTGTTCCGCTCTCTGGACCCCACCCTGCTCCCTGTGGTCGACATCTACAACCTCCCAGAGACTGCTTCTGGGTCCCATTACCACCTGGAGGTGGGCCCTGTGTGCTTCCTGTAACGGTCCCTTGGCGAGGGTCCTCTGTGTGTCCTAGGGAAGGACTGTCACTGTCGGAGCAGTCCCCCTTCCCCCCAAGCACTGTCCAGGAGGGACCTTGGCCTTCCTTTTTAAACCCCCCCAACTAACCCCCTCCCCCCACCTCCCATTGGACTGCAGAAACAGAGGGAGGAGGAGCAGGGAGCAGAGGGAGGAGGGATAGGGGGCATGGAGAAGAGCTTGAGGAACAGCAGAGGAGCTTTCGCACTAATAGCTTCTCGAAATGGAAACAAGCTTGTTGAAGCTCTTCAGGAAGGATGTTCTCGTACATCAAGCCATGAATCAGTGCCTGCTTGGAGATAAGAGGCTCTATATCGTTGTATCTCTCTGGAACAATGCTAAGTGAAGGGAGACTAAGGCTAAGTCAACATTGCAAGTAAAGAATAAAATAAATTAAAATAAAACAGTGGACCTTATAGTAACTTATTGTATGTACTGTATACTGTCAATACACAGTAACATCCTGAGTGTTAATTGAACTCTGAGAGTATACAAATGCATGCATTTTCGAACTCTCAGAGTTAAATTAACACCCAGGTCTTTATTGTGTACTGTGTACTTTTAGAAAATAGAGAAGCCCATTTTGTCAAAAGAGAAGAATTAAAGTAATTGGGAGAAGATAAATGTAGATATATGTATGCTTATGCCTTAACTTTTCTACATGTATATCTTATGTAAAGAGATGCAATAGAAAATGAGAAGATAATTTTATATTCTAAATGTGTTGGATAATATTGAAAGCTATTCAGGGGTGCCTTTTTGTGCCTTTGGTACTTGTCTGCTCTCACTCTCCCATGTGGAGTTTGTACAGATCTGTGTTCATTAACCACTTAAGCCCTATTACAAAATAAAATAAAATACAAAATATAGCAGATCTACAAGCTCACAAGACATTGCATTGCAGTGCCTTGTGACCTGGTAGATCTGCTTCTTTTTATTCTTTGACATATTTTTTTAAACATTTGAAAATTCTTCAAAGACATTTTTGGAAACATTTTTTTTTGAACATTTTTGGAAGATTTTCAGCTGTAATGACATGCCCAGAATAGGGACGCCAGGGTGAAAGTGGTTAAAGCACATTTTGATTTACTATTTGTCCCATATAGGAGAATGTCTCCTAATGTATGGGTTAACCAATGGCAGCCAGTCAACTCTTCATCAAATAGTATTACACTACAAAATGATAGACACTATTCACTTACATTGAGTGACTCGCTACCTTAAATACGTATTATCTCCGCCAGGTCAAAGGAAAAGGTGGAGATTATGTTTTATCTCATGTTTGTGTGTTTGTCTGTCCTGGGCTAATCTTGCAAACCGCCAGACGGATCAGCATCAAATGTTTTGTGCATGCTTGCCACTAGGCGAAAGAAGCAATTCCACACATTCTCTTTCACATATCGTGTATATATTTTTGAGATTTTTAACTTTAATTTAATACGTCAAATGGGGTTGGATTGGACTGAAACCTTTCTGAAATATGGAGTCGATTTATCATAGATCAGATGTCCGTTTGGGCCAAATATGGAGTTACACCTGGCCTGGTGGAGCTATAGCGCACCACTGAGTGCATCTTTCTAGTTCTTTCTCATACATTAAATGGGGTCAACTGGATGCCACTGGCCCTTATGGAGAATTTCAGTGGTTTTTAAGGTGAGAGAACAATCATTGTACTAATCAATCTATAAGTTCAACCATAGTTTCTGCGATTATGGACCTCCAACCCTTAATAGTAAGTTATATTCATTTCTCTGCCACTTCAGAGGTTACAAATTCAAGCCTGGACTCTCTCCCACAAGAGGGATGTGTCTCGGGGGGGGGGGGGGGGGGGGGGGGGGAACCTAGCCTCGCGTAGCGATACTAATATCACTGCGTGGATATTAGTCTCGTTCCTCTTAGTATTCGATTTTTTCCTGCAATGTCCCGCCCCGTATTTGCATACTGGGCCCTGGTTGGTTATAGCCTGGTTCCAGATAAATCTGGTTGGCTCGTCACCACTTTGGCCATGAAGTCCTCCCACAATTGAGAGGTGCCAGACTTAATCTGATATTAATATGCATGGCAAAGGCAGATGAAGGCTGGCTATGCGAGGCTAGTGGAAACCAGCACTCTACACTGCAAAATCCTCAGTGTTACACTCTCGGGGTTGCATAACCAAAAGGATCCATTTGTTCCCCTGGTGGTCTCCGGACCCGATGTTGAGCAAGAGTGGAGTGTACATGTTACAGTAGATGTACAGTTGAGTATATGTACAGTAGATGCAATGATTCTCCAGAGGAGAATAGAGCCACAGGAGAGAGTGATTCTAGCATAGTCTCCAAATACATCTCTCACATCGCATCCCATCCTCTCTCTTACTGTACATACAGTACAGTATGGTGCTAAATATCTAAACGGAGGTGCTAAGTATCTAAATGGAGGTGCTAACCAAGTGATCTAAATACACCACTCTGCCAAAGCTCTCTGGTAGTCATAGTGCATGCAAATAGCTACAAAATCCACATAGGCATGATATGTTGTCATAGTTTCCATGCATAATGCACCCATATGGCAATATTTCATCCCAAAACATGCTTTACTTTTGAGTAGTCGGAGATCTTTTGTTTATTCAAACCAAATGTTGTATACTGCAAGTAATGAGGATGTCTTTGTTAAGGGAACATATTTTAGAGATAAAGTTATTAAAACAAAAACAAGTTTCTCGATCCTCTTGTATCTTTTATAAATTACAGGGTTTAAAATATGTTTTAAAGTAATTGTCCTCATTCTCTGTACAAAGCTCCCTACAGCTGTATGTAATATTTTGAGAAATACAACTAAATATCTTTAATTAAAAACAAAACAAAAAAATGCAATTCTGTTCCTGTAGTTGAACACAGATGTGTGTATAATTGTGCAAGCTGTAGTTTCTCCACTGTACTGTACTGTATATGCAGTGGATCCCCTCTTGCTAATTTAATGTTATTTAATGTTTGCCAATGAGCAAGGTTCTGTATGTCTACGCAATACATGTTCTGGTGACTTTATATATCAGTTTGCCCAACTGGTCTTGGAGTTTATAGATTTTCTTTTTTATTATTATTTTACGTGTACATTTTGGGCTCCAGAGAACAAAATTGTTGCAATTTGTATGTCTGTCTTTTATTTTTTTATTTTTGTTTTTTTTCCTCTATGATAATCAACTATGTACTGTACCAGAACGTTGTTCTATGCTATAACTTGTGTTTTAAAGAAAATTATGCCAATATGTGAAAGTTCATTTATTTTATTTTTTATTTTTTTTGCTTTTTTTCCCCCCACTCTTTTTTTTTTTTCCTTTTTGGAAATCCTTTGCAGACATTAAAATGAGCTAAGAATACCTCACATTTTACATATGACTGGGAGCATACATGATCTGGTGTCTTTATCAATAAAACCTCAGCCAAATACATCTTGAAACTCTGAACACCAGCTCTGGTGCCTTCATACTACACATGTCTTTTACCCTTTCAATTTGTCAATGTTCAGTTGTTCAATAAATACTTTGAATCTGTGTGTGTGCACCGTCAATTTGAAACATTTGGAACATTTTGAATACCCAATAAAAAGATTTTCTTTATTCTGCTGCTCAAGTGTCCACTGGGGGGCGTCATTGTATTGTATTTTATAGCAAACCTATGATTTGCTGTTTGCTGCAGGCAGTGGCGTAAAGCAGTGGTTTGCAACCAGTGGTCCGGGGACCACCAGTGGTCCTTGAGGGTTCCAGGTGTTCCACAGCTAAATGATGGAGAGTTGGTAACCACCACTAACCAAATGGACCCTTATAGATCTTTAACTCGAGAGAGCTACGCACGCACGTACACACACACGCACACAAACACAAACACACACACACACGCACGCACGCACGCACGCACACACACACACACACACACACACACACACACACACACACACACACACACACACACACACACACACACTTACTTGCTTACTTGCTTTGTACCAGTTCCCACCCCGCCCGCAGTTTCAACTCGGTAGGTCCCATAGTCCAGAGGCTTTTGTCAGTTGGCCTGTCAAAGTCAAACTAGAGTTCCGTCTGTTGACAATGGTGTACCCACTGTACCGTGTAAATAGTCTCTTAAAAGATTTCACAAAGAAAATATTGTCATACGTCATACTTTAATAATCCTTGATAATCCTATTAATCCATGGAATAAACAGGCACACACACACACACACACACACACACACACACACACACACACACACACACACACACACACACACACACACACACACACACACACACACACACACAGGCCACATTTCTCAGTTGTAGACAGTCACAGTCCACTTATATTCAAAGTAGATTTTCAGACGAAAATGTTCCCTGACAACCAGCTAGCCAATCACAGCGAGACCATCCCTCGCGGCTATGGGGTGTAGAATCTACCCCAACGTCCACATTGGTGACGTCTTCATATCATGATGGCGGTAGTGTGTGAACTGTTTTGAATTGTGTGTGTGTGTCCGTTGGCTTTTATTATTACCATTACGTGCAGAGCCTCGCTCGTACAATGATGTATTGTTATTATAGATAGGACCCAAAGCAGATCAAATCTAGAGATGGATTCCGTGGTGGGGGACGACCCGACGCTCCCCGTTGACATCAACGGAAGGTAATGTCAAGAAAGAGGGAGCTAGCTAACGAGCTAACGTTAGCATGATCCACTTCACGTTATTATTATATGTTTATTATGTTTTATCGGCACATGTAACGCTACGCTGCACGTTACGTGGAGTCGAGCGCTGTTTAGCCACGTACAATTTAGCGTACGTATTTTGGGCATGTATTGGCACATGTGAAAGAGTTGTCAAACTATATTTTGTATGTAAAAATAGCACATTTATAAGCTCACAACATCCGGAATGGATGTGAGCTTGTACATTTCATATATGTGTCTATGTTTAGTGTCTCCCAGGCTGTGTTCTACATTATGTTAGCCTTAGATTAAGAGTAACTACCGTAACTATAATCGATACGAGAGACCTTAATCTAAGGCTAACATTATATGTAACGTTACTGTCACTGATTAGTGATTACATGGATTTACAACTTGTTGTGTTAGTGTTGCATCAATACTAGTAGTGTGGATATAGGGCTGTCTGACACACTTACATCTCTGCTAGATGTAGTAATAGTTATTGTAATAGTTATTACTAGGTTAGGTTTAATTGTCATGCTTGCTTGTCAACATCGCTCAAAGAGGAAGTCAACAGAGGATCTTTCAGTGAGTGGCCTTGAAATTGTGTAGACATAGTCCCAGGGCTAGTTTATTTTTTATTAATATTCTTTTGCTTGCTTAACAATGAGGTTAATGTTATTTTGAATCATTAAGTATTTGCTCTGCATTATTATTATTAATGTATAATGTGGTTGTCTGTATAGCATCTCTGTGTATGTTAGTGTTAGTCTTCAACCACTGAATAAGTGACCAGGGTAGGGCGTACTGTATGTTTAAAGGTTGTTTCCAGGTGGTAAGCGAGCGTGCTACCACAGTAATCCAAGATGTAAGTGATATGTGCGGTGGTGTGGATTACTTATTTTGTCATTTTTAATCTCATTTCAAATTCTTGTGCTATATTATATATATATAGATATATATATATATATTATCGTTCATACTACTATTGTGTCCTGCTGCCCTGATGTTTGTACCTGGCATTTGGACACAATTGAGAAGAGGAAGTTACATTTGAAAGCGTTTTCACAGAGTGCTTTTTTGTTTAAAGATTAGTTTTGGGCTTTTTCTGCCTTTATTTGATAGTGTACAGTAAACTGACAGGAGATGGGGGGGAGTGACACGCCACAAATGTCTTTTGGATCAGGAGTCGAACCCGCGACACGCTGTCAGGCTGGATTAGCAGCCTAGATGCCCGGACCGCTAGCCAAGGCCTTCACTGAGTGCTTAAGATTAGTTTTTAGTTACAAAACAGTTGACTGACAAACCTGATTGAGACACCACCACACTGACATGTTTCTCTTGCTGACTTAAGCAATTCTTTCTGCTGAAACTAGCTGTAGATGTGTCACCTCTAGTTTCTCAAACTTTCTCTGTAGTACTGTTGCATTGAACTGCTACCCTTTCAGATGAGGTTCATGCCTGGCTTCATTGCCTGGCTGCAATAGCTTGATGCAGAGTAGAGACAAATCATGGCCTTTGCTGTATGCCAAGGCCTATTGTAAGTTAAGCAGACAAAGTGAAAGTATTGCTGCCTGTTAGGGAGAAGTCATGGTGAGGAAATTGTATGGTGAGAGACTTGGAAAGTGATTATTTTTTATTAAAAAAATGTCTCAATTACTGTAACAAATAATTATGGAAAGGCAACTTCTGCTAAATAGAACATTATAGAAAATCAAAAGCAATGACATGCCCAAAATAGGGATACCGGGTTTAAAGTGTATAAAAATGCTAACATTGATAGTTGCTTGCTGCCATTTATTATGGTCCAGAGACAGATGATGTTAATCATCTTGTTTAAAGCATTGTGTTTTGTGTGAGTGAAGCTACTGTTGCTTCTGTATGTTCAGAACTACAGTGCTGTGTTTGTTTATTACCCAACGCTCTCTGCATCCACTGGCTGCTCTGTTCTCTCTCTTCTGTGTCAGGCAGCACATCGCAAGACTGGCACACGGACACACGCACGCACACACATTAGACGCCTAGGTAAACAGCGGAGCAGGCAAAAGGGAGACAGGCAGTGTCAGAGTGAACGTAAATGAAGCAGAGAGTCATTCTCCTGCTATTTATAGTGTCCTTAGGGCTAAGAGGAACTGGCCAGTGTGAGTAATGCATAAACATCAGACATAATGTGTGTTGGATGTTGTATAGTAAGTAACTGACGTTTTGGAGGCAGAGTACATTGGTCAATCTAGGGACAGAATACGGCTTTGCTTGAGTTGAGTGGTTGTTATTTTAGTTAGTTGATTGTAGTGCATGCTGGCTTGGTGGTACTAGTACAATGAAAATGTTACTTATGTTTTGTTTCACTGCATTTCAAGGTATAATTGATTTGGCTGTGTTCCTTTCCTATGCTAATGGAATAAACTTTCCCCCAGCTGCAGACTAACGGACTCCATAGGTTCTGGAGAGTATTCCATGGACAGCATGACAGGTACAGTACAGGCTTTCCTTTGTTCTCTCTCTTCTTCCTTTTTGTTCATGTTCTCTCATGTTTTCTCTCCATCTCTCTTGACATATCTCCCCCGTGTTTTAATTAAGGGTGCTGGTGATCTGTTGCTGGGTTTTGCTCGTTTTACTAAGAGGTGATGAGGCATGTGGCGTGGTGGGTGTAGCAGTACAGCTGCTGATCTCGTTTCACTCTCATTCATAGTCAAGGTCTTACGTGTGCCAACAATATACAGTATACATATACCTGTGTAATTATAAAAATAAAATAAAACGTAAGCAAGTGGATAAGAAAGTGGAAAATCAGGTTAGTACAATGGATTTCCTTTGGACTGTCTGTCTAACAAAAACACAGATAAGGCTTGTCAATTCCAGAGTTATTGATATAACTCCTGCGCTGCTCCACTTAAATACACTCGCACGGTTGCTTAGATTAACAATTACTCCAATATAATGGAAACAAGAACTGCATTATTCCCATGGATGAGAGATTTTATGAATGATGATAAACAACATTCTAAGCCTCTGTGAAATTATACTACCTCATGGTATGAATGCGTAGTGAAAAAAATGAAAATGAACGATCAAGATAATAATGTATTAATATGAATGTGGGATATTAGGATAAGGATAAATCACAGGAAATGGTTAGACAATTAGCAACACAATTCTGCCATTAAAATAATCATACCATACCATCCGTCTGTCTTACCACATCTCCATTTTACCTGACCTCCCACATCGGTTTCAGTATAGGAACTATAGGCCAAGACCATCAATTCTCGCAGTATTTTGATTTACAATATTGTAGATATTGTAAAATTTGAAGCATTTTCACAGTTTTATTTGTCAGCAGCAAGCATACAGAACAACACCTATTAATAATATTGAATGTATACATATTAGCTGTTGGTTTTATTGTTGTTTACTTTGCTCTGGTCAAACTGCAGCAGCAGAGAAATGATGATTATATCGTTGCTGTCGGGTAGAAACTATCTCCATATAACTACTTTGAATTGATCAGATTTACTACTATGTTTGGGATGATCCCAAAATTCAGGGTACGTTTAGTAGTTTATATACTGTAGCTTAGTCATGTTACAGTTCAGTGTGTATTCATGTTTAGGTTTTCGGCTGTAGTTATTCATATTGTTAGCTCATAATTATGAGCATGTCGAATGTCGATTGGATATTTTCAGCAAAGGCTTTGCCCATAATAACAGAAATACACTAGCAGCAGTAGCATATAGCCCTGAGGGTCTCCGGTCAACCATATGGGGTTCAAGTGGTTAATCATTATACAGAATAGGGATGTTAAGGAACATAGTGAAGGAACATGAGTCATGACTTGTCTTGACCCCAATATAAAATAAAATTGATCTAGAGATGTGTGGCATAGCATTGCATCATGAGTCATGACACAAAGAGGACTATTATAGTGATGAGAGTGATCAGTGCAGCTAGTTGACATAAACAAGATATAAAATCAGTGGTATTGTGATGGATTGCGAGTCAGGCTGTCTGTCAGTAGTGAGGAATTAGCGTCGTGAAATGTGCTGCTGACTTATTTAGAGTGTTATATGAGAGGCAGTCGGGTTGGCTCACTGACCTGAACCGCTCTGAATAGGGCAGCACTCCAACTGTTCTCTTCACCTCTGATCCTCCTTGCAGAGAAAAACATGTCTGTTCTCCCTCTAACATCGTCAGGAGGACCTAAGTCTTTGAGTAGGTCTGTGTGTACTGTGTACTGTGTAATCTGTGTATGCACATTGGAAAGAGAGAGGGAGTTATTGCTTTAAGCAGGGGCTACTTAGCAACCCCAAATTGCAGATCGGCTATTTCCGTTGTGTGACACCGGCACCCAACAAAGTATACAGTACTGTTAAATCAAGCCTAACACTGTCCTTACTGTACAGCTCCATCCTTCCCAGAAAAGATGTCACCCATCAAAGCTGTCACCACCATGAAGGACTATGAAAATGTGAGTGATTCATAAAAATTAAAACATCTTTTCTACTGGTTAAAAAATGCATTCCTTTTGTGTGCAACATCAGTCTCTCAAAAAATGAGCAGCCTAGCCATTTATGGAGATTTAGCATTGTAGGGGAAGAGAAAGGTGGCTCTGAGCCTGAATTTCAGCATTTCACTGTGACTGGTATGCACACTCAGATTTCCTGCTATTGCTGCACGGCTGGCTGGCTGGCTATATGAATGATTAGAGGTTTGTAGAAGTGGTCCAGACCCCCCCCTCCCCCTCCCCCAGTACCAGATGTATGCTGTTATAGGCCTGGAGCACAATGATGCACAGTCTGCTGAACGGAGCCCAGTGTGTCATGCACACACACACACACACACACACACACACACACACACACACACACACACACACACACACACACACGAGATGCACACTTGCACGATGCACACTCGCATAACCATTCCCTCCATCTGCAGTAGCACACATAAGCCTTTTCGTTGTCCTATTAAGCACTTTCAACCTGGCGTCCCTATTTTGGGGCGAACATTTTTAAATATCAAAAGAAATAATGGAAATAAATGATTAAAATTAATTTGCTGATCTGCAAGCTCACTACGTGTTAATCGTCTCTAGGAGACAGATTAAAACCGGAAATTAACTGGAAGGGAAAAGTCTGTCTCCGTCCGTTTCGTACCGGTAAATAGATTTACAAAAACGCATTTATCTTGCGTTTTTGGTCAAAACAAGCTTTATTCATGGCCCATAACTAAAGAACCAATGATCACGGTTACAAAATGTATTTTCCGGGAGAAAGAAAATGACTTTACACAGCGTTTATTTACTTCCGGTTCAGGTCTTGGGACCCGATGGATCTTCAAAATAAGGGTCTTCAATGAAAGAACGCTGGCGGTGTTGAAAGAGTTCATTAATTTATACCTGGCAGTCAATGTTTTGAGAAACATAAAGAAAGATGTGGATAACAATAGGCTTTGCAAAAATCACGAAGCAAACCTGTAATTGGAATTTACCTTCATCTTATGATTTTCCTTTTCTTGTTTAATCACAGCAAATCACAGCTCTGAAGAAGGAAAACTTCAACCTGAAACTGCGCATTTACTTCATGGAGGACCGCAGGCAGCAGAAATGCGACGACTCCACTGAGGACATCTACAAAACGGTCTGTTTTAGACTCTTAGTCTTGTTACAATTTAAATGGAACTGTGTTAGTAGTTGTGTGTTAACCAGGGGGGCAGTCAGACAGATATTTTGTGAAGCCACTAAGGAAATTGGGACTTTCTGAAAGTTCATATAATGGCCTGTTGTGGCGCTGTCATTGGGCCCAAAAAACCCCATAGCTCCATAGAGGTCCATGTATTTGGGCCCAACAAACATGGTCATGAATACTTTCTGCTTCCAGTCACTAGTTTAAAGTCTCATTTCTCATGTCCTAATATTCTTTTTAGAAAATTATGGTCCCATTTATAAAAAATTTTACCATAAAGTTGCGTAAGTTCTGAGGGGCGTGGCTACTGTTACAGTCTATGATCGGGAGCCACCCCCCGTTCGAGTCAAAATAAAAACCAACGAAGAAGAAAGGGGGAAGTCCCACCTCGTTGTCTGGGCCAGCCAATGGCCAGCTGGGCCCAAATGGATCTAAAAAGATGGCGATTTACAATTCAAGGACTGACAGGCTTCATCTTACGTCCATATCAGACCCGGAGAACGCTTTGTCCATATATTTTTTTACAGTCTGTGGTGTTAACATACTGATAATTGTTTCTTAGAACATTGAGCTGAAAGTAGAGCTGGAATCCATGAAGAGAGACCTGGCAGAGAAACAGGAACTGCTCGTGTCTGCATCGTAAGTATGACCCACTTCTGTAACCCCCCCAATTTTAGTCGTTATGCACATTCCCAGTGTCTCCCCTCGCATCACATTGTGTAATCACTGTCATTGATAACACCTGTAGTTGGTCATGTGGCTGGTGAGTCGTGGCGACTTCACTGGGAGGACTTAAAGTCTAAATTTAATTAAGTAACTTTTGTCAATTAACTTGATGCCATGAACGTGAAAATGAGATTGATTTGATTATGCACAAGTAGCCATAGATGAGATCACGAGATCTGATAAAAGAGCATTAATCCAGAATGAACAGTATTTGTATCCTATTTTAGTGTCTGTCGCTAGCCACCGCTTGCTTCCATGGTAGAAACGGCAGAAATCCCAAATCCTCTGTGCAGTGCACGTGCGCACATGCGGTCTTTAGTGGTTTTAGGGCTCATAATGGGATATAATTTCATATTATATAGTATTTAGTGCGTTCTGGTATCTCTCTAACGATAGTCAACAGAATGTTCAAGATCATGGAGAAGTACAGATGTCATCGAGTCAAAGATGAAAACATGCAGAAGAACTAACTTTGACCATTTGTTTGCACGTTGCAAGGAAAGCGTTGGAGAGTCTCGCTGGTCGAGAGGCAGGAGATCCCCAGCGTTGGAGAGATCAGTACCACAGAGAGATGGCTGCCCTCCGGGACACGTTCAACAAGAAGATAGGTGACCTACAACAGGTGAGGATTCAGGCTGAATGAATCTGATGCACCATTAACATAATAACCGTTAAGACCTCCACACGCTACGTCCAACCAGGGAAACTCCCCCTGTCAGGTGTAAAGGAGCAACTTGGACACTCAGGCATGAAGGAAGCATGAGTTCAAGTCTGTTGCTCTCCCCTTGTCCCCCATATATGGGGACTAGGTTGGTGGAGGGTGTGTAGAGCCCAGGATCACATTAGATGATTGACACAGGGGTGAAAAATGGGTTACAAAATCGTGGGATAAAAAAAATAACAGTTAAGACCCGAGGCCCAATCTACAAATGTCTTAAAAACGTCATGCCTTTGAGCTCAAATCTAAAATGACACAGATGTCTTCCCACTGCTGGCATCGCTATTTTGGACATGTCAGTCTAATGAGACTATATAGGCGAAAACTCAAAAAAATAGCCCAGGTATACGTATATCATTGCTGTTGTGCAAAAACCTGGTATCTCCATATTTCCTCTTTTTTCATACTCTTTTCATATTTTTTAATCTGCAATCTTGACAAACATGCCCAAAATCGGTACAGCAGGTTGGAAGTGACTGTCTGTGTGGGTTTTATAAATATTTAACCATTGAAAAGTAAGAGCCTGTCATTAAGTAATAACTGTATAGGATCCATCCTGCCTATTTTCACACCCACTCAGACTTTATATAAAGTACTTAGACGAGATGATCAACTTCAAAGCAGAGAAGGGGCACTGCTCAAAGGGTGAAAGACAGCTGTGAAAACTGATAAAATCGATGCAATATTCGGCGGCAGTGTGCAAACGTGATTGACATTACGTGAGGTCGATATCTTTTTCCCGTGCTCCGACATTCGCTCCGATACTCGTCCCGAAAAACACTGATGGTTTCCGCCCAACATCGATGATATGCTTAATGTATTTGCGTAGTACGCGGTTTTGTGAAGATCAAATAGCAGATCAACAAGCTCACAACATGACACAATGAGACACGTTGTGATTTGTGAACTAACGCAAACAATCACCAAGTTTCACCACTGTTTTCATGAGTAGTTTCATTTAGTCTTTGCTTTTCTCTGGCAGCAACTGCAAACGGCAGAGCAGGAGGTTGAGAAGATGGCCGCCATCGCTGAGCAGGGGAAAGTGAAGAACATGAACATGGAGAAGCAGCTCCTGGCTCTGGGTGTATCTGGTACTCTCAGTCCTGCCCCGAGCATAGACCGCGATGTCCAGCAGGCCCTGCAGGACAAAGACAAGTAAGACCACAGGACACCCCATGTACCTTAAAGGCCTGTTCATAGTCATACAGAAAGGTTTGAAACGTTGACGTCAGGTTGAAAGCCGTTAAATGCACTGGTTTTCAATGTCATGTGAGGGGACCACCAGGGGTCCAAATCGACCTTTACTGTACATATCTTTTGTTTTGTTTTTTGGCTTTTTGCCTTTATTGATAGTTTCAAGTGAAGATAGACAGGTAAGAAGGAGAGAGAAAAGGGGAGAGACATGCAGCAAAGGGTCGTCATGAATGGGACTCGAACACACAACGCGGGCCATAGCCTATATGTGGCATGCGCCTTGACCACTAGGCCAGCAGGCCCCCGACCTTTACAGATCTGTAACTCAGAGAGAGAGTGCAAATGGAACCAAATCATTTGCTACAAATTAACAATCTTTGTACACTCTGAGTTAAATTAACACTGAGGGTTTTACAGTGTAGACTGGGGTCCCAGAGATAACAAATTGTATCAAATGGGTGTCCGTGGCCTATTGCATATCAGACTGGGGGTCCTTGAAAAGAACCGTTGAGAATCACTAGTTGATGAAGCTCCTTTTTTTGTTTACCCCAGTATCATCGAGCAGCTCAGGATCTCTTTAAAAAAGCAGCAAGTTAGAATGGAACAGAAGCATAGTGGTGATCAGGGCACCGATGCACCATCCTCTGATCATGTCCGACAACTCTCCACTCTGGTTGCTGAGAAAGACCAGGAACTCCAGGTACGTACATCATTTATCTTCTGTTTTAGCCTATTCAAATCTGAGTGTTGAAATTGATGGTCAACAACTCAACTCACCATGTCATTAGACGAGTTGGCACGATGCACTTTCTGACAGTTGCAGCCATAGCTGAGTGGGTAAATAGTTAGGATGACACATTATATGTATGTGGCTATGCAAATGTACTGTAGAAAATATCCCAAGATTCCCAACAACATTATTATAATTATTATTTCTACTGCAGTATACAAAGGCAAATATGTTGAATCCGGGCGGCAGTGCCTCAGGGGTAGAGTGACCGGATAGGAATCGCAAGGTTCCCAGTTCAAACACGGGCTCCCCCAGAGTTAGTGTCGCAGTGTCCTTGAGCAAGACTCTGAACTCCTTATTGCTCCTGATGTGCAGGTTGGTGCCTTTTATGGTTTCCTCCATCATCGTGTGTGTGTGTGTGTGTGTGTGTGTGTGTGTGTGTGTGTGAATGGGTGAATGTATTGCACAATCTCTGTAAAGCGCCTTGGATAAAGGCACAAATGCACAGAAGAATATGTCTGAAATATATTCAGACTGACTTATATGGACATATTTATTTTCCTGTGTGTTGTTGGCTTTGTCAAGCCAGACAAGGATGTCAGAGCAGATCTTTATCTATCCTGCAGTGGCCCGTGATTAATTGGGGCTGATATGGCTTGTATAGGATTTGATGTGTCTATTCCCCCCCCCCCCCCCCCCCCCCCACAGGCCCTGAGGGATAAGATGACCTGTGACGGGGACAAGACACAAAGGGACCATCAGGTAATTAATTATTATTTTGTGTCATAATTTGATTGATACACTCTTGGCGCTGACCACACACAATAGTGATTTGCCCTAACCTAAATCTGTCTGACAATGCATTTTGTGTTATGTAGAGCTAATGGGAGCTTCTTCTGTCGCTCTCTCTGCCATGTTGTCGGATGGGAACCCATTACATAGGATTCTGAAAATAAAAATGGTTGGAGGCATAGTGATTTATGCTGATTTACAGAGGGGTCACACTGTTCACCTATTAAACCCTATACTGACCGAGTGACCCTATATATTGTAAGAAAAGTAAGAAAAATAATCTACTCAAAATAGTAGCAAATTTCCTAAATCTTTTACTATTTTGGAAATGTTTGCCTAGGACGCCAGGTTGAAAGTGATTAAGACTGGATTACCAAGCTGGTAGAATACAGTTGTGTTGAGAGCTATTCATGGTCGTCATCATCTGTGTTGTGGGGGGGGGGGGGGGAATCTGTTCAACCTGCCAATGTCTCTCAGCAAATGCCATCTGTGTGGTAAACAGATGGCATTCACAAACATGGCTGTGAGGACCCAGTAAGTACAATATACGAGTGAGGTAAAGGGAGAAAAGCCCCCAATAGAGAGGCCAAAGAGGGCCAGACAGCACTTGATTGTCTGGCCCTCTTCATCATCATCATCATCATTTTTCGACCGCGGTCGAGATCATGGATTTCACAATGCCACGCCAGACTTTCCGGTCCTTCATTGCCATCCCCAGTTCCTGCTTACTGATGCATGTGTCCCTAGCGATGACATCAGCGATGGCCCTCTTAAGGTATCTCACCAGAAGAAAAAACTCAACTCAATGAGGGTCTGGCGTGATGACCTGAATGCACCAGGCAGGGTGAAGGCTGGCATGCTGCTGAATGAAGCTTCTGCACCACCTGCCCAGGATGGCAGATCATGACACCTGAAGGGACATTTCACCGCTGGAAGAAACTCCAGACACTCAATGTTAATATTATCTGTAGTAGATAACAGTGACACAGTATGAAATTGGCACCCTATGGCCAGAAAAATAATCAAGTGTGTGTGTTTGACTAGGGTTCAGAAAGGAAGGAAGGAAGTGAGACCATATTTGCATGACACATTTTGCGTCACGACTAAAATATCTAAAACACACCTTAAACCCCAGGAATGTGTTTCTTGTCCTAAAATCATTACAATAAAAGGGGTGAAGTGGCCCTTTAACCACTTAAGCCGTATGAATGTAGAGAAAATGGCTCGCAAAACAGTTTCATGATTTGTGATTGTAAAACAAATGAAAGACTTTGAACATTTGCCCTTCGGTTAACCGTCTGTGACTGGACCTCCATTCATGAGTAAACAAAATAATTCTGTCGCTTAATGTGGGTTTATAGGGGGATTATGGACACTGGCATCAGCCATAATAAAGATCACTGTAGCAGTTCCAGGGGATTTGGCCTGATTGAATGCATGAAAATCGAGTAGAAAAGAGGTGGGTGTGGGGATTATTACAGCTTATGGTGCTGTCCTTAGCCAGTACGAACTCGGTCCTTCTCCACTCACTCGCTGACGCATGCAGACAATATTATAATTTAGGCGGCTATTCCATGACTGACAGGTTGACCAGGAAACAGTGGACAGTTGGCATGTGAGAGGGGAGACTTTTTGGAACCTATTTTTTGTACTGTAATGTAAGTGGGTGATCCAAGGAGATGAGGGAACCATGTCGCGTGTGTGGGGTTCGACTGACTGGCAGCCAGTGCCGCTGGATCTTCAGCTCGGCTGCCAAGAGGAAGCTGCAGGTCATCTTGTCCCATGTATTGGGCTGGGAAGTAACTCGTGATGGACGTGGAGAGTTCCTGTGTGGGAAGTGTGTGTATCAGTTGGACAAGGTAATGGACTGTGACGTTACCATCAGTTGGCTGCAAGACGAACATAATGCCTACGTCCAAAAGCTCCGGGCCGAAAAAAAACTATTGACAAATTGCCTCTGCCACTTGTACTACAAAAACAACCCGGTTTCAGGAACGGGAGATAGGGTATTGGTTTCTCTCCCATTGGCTGTGGGTCAGCTTGCCTCAGAAAGACAGCAGCAGCCGAAGGTAAATCGTATCAGAAGGTTCGTAAATCTGGACAGAATTGAGTTTAAGGGGTCATTTCGAGGGTGTTCAGCACTCAGGAGTCAAAAGCGTGGATCGGGGCCGAGGCTGGGTGGCCCCGTGAAGACCCTTGGACTCCAAGCAGCACCCCACCATTCCCAGAGCGCATACCATTACCTGATCCACCGCAAGGACACCATTATAAACCCTGCGTTCAAAGGCCACTCCACATCCCTGCAGCCTCTCAATCGAGATTTTGCCTCCGACGCCCCCTCAGCCGCTCAGACTTTACCCAAACGACAGCCCCGGGAGACCAGGAAGTGTGTGGCTAGAGACGGCGCCTCTAACGATCCAGGCAGAAACCTCCTCTGCAGCTCATCAAGACGACCCTCTGTGATCTCTGACCTGATTCAGTCGCTGCGCTGTATCTCCAGACGGCGAATCTCTGCACCTCCTGAGAGCCGTATTCCTGTCTTGCGTTGCCCAGGTCCTCCTGAGCACATACCCACGAGCCGCTGCAACGTTCAGGCCAAGCTCAGACGCAGAGCAGCGGAGTGGGAGTTCCTGGACCTGCATGATCTCACTGAGGAATTCGATGATGAACACTCCGACGTCAGAGTGGAGGTAGATTTATGAGAGGCAAACCCAACAGCCCATAATAGGTTTATTAGCTTTATTGTCTTTGAACACTTTCATCCTGGCGTCTCGGCTTTGGACATGACGTTATAGGCAACATTCTTCTTTAAACCGTGTTGTGAGCTTGTAGATTGGCAGTTTTTATGCAACTCCATCGCACGACGGAAGTATAAAATGAGTGAAATTAAGTGATTAAACACAGAGTGGCAGGTATTATTGGAAAATGTATCTCTTTCTATGTGATTTGTGTGTTCTGTTTTTCCTGAAAAGCAGAGTGAGATCAGACGGTTGGAGTCCACCAGTAAGATGCTAAATGAAGAGCTCAACACAATAAAAAGCACCAATGAGAATCTGATAAGAACACTAGAGGAGGCACAGAGCCAGAGCAAGGTATTTGGAGGGAAATAGTCTTAATTGAAATTGCTGCCATTGTCTAACTGTAATTTTACAGTTAAATCCTATACATTAATTACATTTAAACCTCTTCTGTGTTATCAGACGCTGTCTGGTAAGTTGGAGGAGAAGGAGAATGATTTCAGTTCAGAGAAGAAAAATGCTCTGAAACGGGATAAGACCATACAAGGGCTCACTCACGTCCTCAAAGAAAAGGAAAAAGAGGTGAGGATATTTTAATAATGGGAATATTAATCAATGTTTGGCCATTAACAGTAGGCTACATAATGTAACCAATTACAGCCACAATTGAATTGTCTGCAAGCTTTACTATGATAATTATGACATGATAATTCATCACTATCTGCCATGACCTCTTGCTGTGTTACATAATTCCATAAGCCTGAAGTCTTATTTAACCAATTAAGACCTGAGACCAGATTCTACAAAATGTCATAACAGTTTTCTGAAAAACCCATATTTCATGTCAAGGACCCAAACATTATTTGTAATTGACCACCGACCCCATCTGAAAATATGTTGTTCCAGGGACCCCCCCAGATGCAAAGATATGAGTTAAAGACGTTCGCTGTAAACTAATATATTCAAAGATTTGCACCCGTTTTCACAATCTTTCAAAAAGAGCAGATCTACAAGCTTGTAGTGCTAAAGTTTACATTATTTTGGCTGTAAGGTGCTTAGGTGACACAGATGCATCCTCAGATCTAATATGGGTTAAATGAGTTGCGTGCACTGCCAGAGTTGTGCACAAAAAATAGCAGATCTACAAGCTCAAAATGTGATGCGCTGTGAGCTTGTAGGAATGCTATTTTCAGATGTGCGTCACGCTGCACAACCAAATATAAATCACTTCAGGCATGAGGCCCCCCTCTCCAATCTGTAAACATCCTTAATTCCTAATGTACTGATGTTAGTTTGCACATACTGTACTTGCACTAATATATTTATGTACAAGTTGATGCTCTTTATTGCACATTTATTATAAATATCTGTTTACTAAATTGTTTAGCAATTATCCACTACTTCCCTTTTTTATATTATTATGAATATCTTGTCAAATCAACGCTGTCGAACCTTGAATCACACTAATCCATGAGTTGTGTGTGGTTCCACAGATTTCAGAGCTGTGTCATGAAATTGAGGACAGGGATGAAGCTCTGACCAAGGCCAGAGAGGCGGCACACAAAGCTCAGCTGCAGAAATACCAGGCCAGTCTATTACCTTTCAACCCTTTCAGGTTCTCCTGTGTCAAGCCATGCATGATGCACACACTAGGGGTGCACGACTATGAAATTATGAACGGTATCCGATCTCCCATTATTTGCAGGGTTATACTGTATCTGCCAATACCCATTTCTGATATTATACAATATCACAATGACAAGGATCACAATGGAAACAAGGCTAGACCCTAGGGGCTTGGCCCAAAGCCTGTTAATAAAGTAGCCTATTCAATCAATCAATCAATCAATATACTCTTTTTCCAAGTGTCTGTTTTCACTACTGAATGAGACGAGTACACAATTTATATGTAGAATTCAGCCATTGATGGCCACATTATTATTGTGTCATCAATATCTGTGAAAATAATCTGGATTATTTTGAGACCGATCTGATACCAACATGGTATTTGTATGGCCGGTATGGCTGATTCCGATACCGCTAACTGATTATATTGTGCATCTCTATGACACAGCGACGTGTCACATTCACAGACACCTTGACAATCTTTTTCATGAAAAATAATATCCAACTATTTTGAGCGCAGGGAGCAGAGGAGCAGCAGACGATGCTGATGGAGAACCAGAGCAGGCTGGCAGAGCTCCAGGGGGAGCACCACAACGCAACGATGTGGGCCCAGAAGCTGCAGCGCTCCCTGGCCAGGAGGGAGCAGGAGCTGGCTGACCTGCAGCAGAAGCTGCAGCGCTCCCTGGCCAGGAGGGAACAGGAGCTGCAGGACCTGCAGCAAGCCAAGGAGCAGCTGGAGTTGGAGCTGGAAGACCTTCAGCAGCTGAAGAAGAAAGGAGACAAAGCACTTAATGTAAGTCCGACGGCATTAAACCCATGTTGACCTGAGATCAGATTCTAAAAATGTCTTCTACATCCTGACAGTTTTCTGAAAAAGCTATGTTTCTATGTCAGCCGTTCTTCGATTTTTCAAAAATAGCAGACCTACAAGCTCGTAGCGTGCCACTCTGTGGCGCGCTATGAGCTTGTAGATCTGCTATTTTTCAATAGCTAAAGCATAACATAATGCTAACCAAAAGGGGTTCTCGCCCAAAATGAGATAATTCCAGTGTACGTGTACTTGGCCAAGGGAGTGCTTTGACAAGTACTTTCAGATACAAAAGAAATAAGACATATTTTCAACAGAACAATTGTCATTAAACAGCTTTAGTTATGTCATGATTAAATGATGGTTACTTAAAATCATACCTGCCAACATTAGGCTGTGATAAAGAGGGAGGTTCTCCCCTCGCCCCATATAACCCCACACTACAGATGAATATAAAAAAATAGAATAAAGGATGTGCAAATCTTTTATATTATACTATATAATATATTATATATTATACTAATAAAGATATATAATCTTTATTAGTGCAATTCATTTGTTTAATTCATAGCTCATAATAAACTATGAAATACAAAAGGTCATCAAAAGTCTACATCTAAAATATACTCTTTTTCTGTTTTCACTGAATGGGACGAGTATACATGCGCGTCGTGCGCGCGCGTGGCAGTGAGAATATGGATGTCTTAGAGGGTTGATTAGAGACCAGGGTGGAGTGACTCAGTGAATCAGGCTGGGTAGTTTGTGCATGAAATCACCTATCGGGCCATGAGAGAGTTAAATATAGGGACATTCCTGTAAGAATTGGGTTGTGTTTTCAGGTATGCTACAATAATATCTACCTACATGTTGTTGTGTCCAGGACATGCAGAACCAGTTGAAGAAGCTGGGTGGGGAGATTGGGGAGGAGAAGAGTTCTCTGGAGCAGCATTACCAGGAACTTCTAGACCAGAACAAGAGAACTCTACAGGCCCAGGAGGTTACCATCCAGCGCCTGACCTCCAGTCTGACTGCAAAGGAACAACAGTTGCAGGTGACATAACATGATAGATCGGTAGATATCGATGTGAAACATGACCTACCATATACCAGAACAATCTTTTTCCTTGCTCATTTTATTAGCCTCAAGTGGCTCAGAGTGGAGGAGAGAGTATCACACGTTAAAATGTTTATGTTCCTAGTATTGTAAACAAGTTGGTACACAAATATCTATTGGTCAATTACTTTTCCAAAGTTAGTGATGTAGACAGTTATACCACCTTACCTCCATACACTTTGTACCGGCAGTTTCAAAAACATAATCGGAAAGGACTCGTTTTATACTCTGTAGCAGTTGAAATAAGTTCCTGAGCTTTTTTGTGGTTTGGCAGATATGTACCAGGTAAACTACATTTTAATATAATTAGTATATTTATAGGGCTTTTAACATTGCGTTTCCCTTCCCTTTTGTTTTTGTATTTATCCGTACATTTTCAGGAGTACATGAACCTGCTCAGAGACGTTGAGCACAGCAAGGTCCCAGGAGGAAATGATGTCGCGCTCTCCAAGCTTCGGGAACGCTTGAAGGAGAAGGAGAAGGCTCTAGAGGCATGTCTGCACCTCACAGCTGTTATCCGTCCCATTGCCTCCCCCAAATGACTTCTCTTTGATGCTGATGTTCCTCTGTTCTCCTACAGCAAGCTCTGGATGACAAGTTTGCTGCCATCGAGGAGAAGGACAACGAGATCCACCAGCTCCAGCTGTGTCTGAGGGAGAAGGAGAGAGACCTGGAGAGACTCAACAATCTGCTCTCTCACAATGAGGAAACCATCAATGTGAGCCGAGACTTTACCAGAATATTTCATAGAGATGAATTATTTGATGTGTATTTGTTTTTTTCAGTACAATTTATTAAGGGGGGCATTAAATATTGTGCAGGGAAATTTCACAATATAAAAACATGACTATCTATTGTCAAGATGAAATACTGTATTGTGATATCCGTGTGTTAGTGTGAAATGCAACATGGCATGGAGTTACCATGAGTGCATCTCCACAGAAACGTCACATTGATATAGCATCAAGATAAACTCCACTGTACAATATCCAAGTGAGTGTTGTGTTGTACATTTAAGATTCCAGCAACTTTGTAATGTTTACATTGCACTCATGCACACAAACAAATCGCACACTAGCAGCAAGTCTGCTGGAATTATTTCCTGTCAATAATCATACTGTATGTAGTAGTGTACATTTCAAAGTACGCAATTGCAAATTTGCAATTTTAACCCAGATTCGTTTACACAGATTTGTTTCCCCTCTTAAAACAACTTTTTACAAAGCCGGTTTTGTCCCAAGTCTGACTTTATGTCACAAGGTCCAACTTCCTACCCATGCGTCTTCTCTGTCTTCAACTTTCTCTGTTTGTCTCTTTCACCAGAGTTTTGACAGTCTGATCAAGGAGAAGGATGTGGAGTTGCAGCACCTTGTCAATACACTGAAGAACCTTCAAAGAGCCAAGCAAGATGTGGAGGAGAACCTGAACCGAGCGCTAAGGGAGAAAGACTCCATCATCAACCAACTACAGCTCTCCTTACAGGGAAAGACCAAGGACATGGAGGTGAAAGAACAATTTAGTTTTGTGTTTTTCAACTATTCAACTAATACATTGCGCCTTTTGCCGCCTTGTGGACCAAACGCACTCCCCGCCGGCATCGCCTTTTGATGCCTATTTTAATTTAAATTGATTACCGTTCACAAATGTGTTCAGCTGTCTATGGGAACACAGTTTTTAGTAATATCTCTGATTCTTCTTTTTGGCTCCAAACAAGCTTGATTTGTGCCTCATTTCTCTAAATGATATGATCTCCGGTTACAAAATGTATGTTTTGGGTGAATTAAATAGCATTCGTGGGACCAGTTAAATAGCGATAATTCACTTCCTGACTCTCGGTTTTCGAGGGAAACTGCTGTCAAACTCAAGGATTGAAAAAAGACTTTGAATAGTAAACTAAAATCAATATTTGCTGTCAAAATCAACACTGCTTTTTAGGTGGAGAATGGCTGATGGCTTGCTTCTTAATCTTCCCTCCTTGTCCATATCCAGGAAATGGCTTCAGCGATGCTGAGCCAGTCACAGACACAGGCCCGTGACCTTGCTGAACAGATGGGTCAAAGGTTAAAGGTGACAGAGGCTATGCTGGCTGAGGCTGTGAAGGTCAGAGAGAGGCTGGTTGCCGATAACGAGAGTGCTGTAGAAGGACTGCTGAAAACCATTGGCAGCAAAGACCAACTCCTCAAGGTAAATTTAACCACGGCAATAGTACTTTAATGTTGACAATTCCTGTCAATGTTTCCTATGAGGACGTTCCTAAAATAAGGATGGCCGGTTGAAAGTCGTTAATAATGTATATTCTTTTGCATCTATATCCTGCTTTACAATGTGCATTACAGTCACCCATTTACACATATTCACACGTCACCAACCTGCTCAACGGGAGCCACAGGAGAGCTGGGGATGCAACCTTCTAGTTCCCAGGAGGCCACTCTCCCTCCTGAGACGCCAGCGTTTATTTACACACAAACTACTAATTATGTAACTAAACTAAACAAAGAAAAAAGAAAATAATATTTTTGGTAAGGTGACTTACTTAGTGACAATAAAAAGGGCTTGTCAGCTCAAACCCACACACAATGCAGTACTTTGTAATGCTACTTACGTTTGTGCACAACACTTTATAATATAAGTTATATACAAAACAAACCTACCAATTCCATTTACTCCCTCTATTTCCCATTCCAAGTGCGTCTTGTTGACGCACCAAAGTCAAAAGAGTGTGGGCACCCGGCCCTGATCTACACACTCAAGTCAGCCTTGTTTTCACTCTCCTTGCGTTGTTCTCGTTTCTCCCAGGAGTCTGCGGAACACTACAACCTCATGCTGTCTGAGCTGAGAAGGCAGCTGTGTGAAACGCAGCAGCGGCTCGCCACCACTGAGAAGCACGGTGCCACTGCAGCCCAGGAGGCTCACCAAGGAGGCGCCGATCTCAGAGCTCAGCTGGCACAGAAAGAGAGCCTCGTCAACGTGAGTTCACTGGGGACTGAGTGCTGCCTTCTGGCTGAGCGACCTGCCCGCTCAGCTGGAAGACAGCGCACAGCGTGGGGAGCATGACAAAACGCTACCACAAACCACAGATGTAGCACATCGCAATTAATCCTTCGTTTAATGTTGACTTTGAATCACTTGGATGCCTTCTTAACCAATTAAAGCCTACAGTTTATGCTTCGTTGCCCCCGGAGTCCCCCAGGAGTTTGGGTGTATTTCACTTTCATCATTTTATAAGAAGTGCATGGTAGTCGGATCGGGCTGAACCCTTTGCCCAAATCACGTCATATGTCGACTTGGATATGTACGTAGCTGACCTCATAGACGGGCCACATGAGGTCTGAGATCCACGTGGAGCCACGTCAGTATTACACGCTTGTCGTCTTGTTGTTCTTGACACTTCTTTCTTCATTGCTATTGTGCAGAAGCTGCTTGCTCATGGCCAGGGACAGGACAGACGCCAGCACAGTGAGGAGATGAGTCAAGTCCTGGAGCTCCGTCACACTATTCAGATCCTACAGGAAAGGCTGGTAGAAAGTGGAGGTAAGACACCTGAGCCTAGTACCTTCTAAGTGGAGGTTGATTGTATTAACTTTGTTTATTTTCAACCAAGGTTCATGTTTTAGGTTGTTATTAGAGAAAGCAAAGGGTGAATGTTATTTTTTTCCCCATTTGCTGCTTTCTTTTGTTTTAACGATTTTAGCTATTTTTTTACAGGGGGGGTGGGGGCATTGGAATAAGTAGCTATATGTATTTCTTTTAACATAATTTTACGGTGATTTCTTTATTGCGAACACAGTGAGCACTTACTATGAGACCTAGCAGATCATGTCTGTCTGTCTGTCTGTCTGTCTGTCTGTCTGTCTGTCTGTCCCGCTTTTGTGCCCATATATGGAGCTGAGTGATTTGTGTCACCATGACTCAGCCATAACCATATAAGGAGTCCCCAAAGCAGCTATACGTCCAAAACCCAAATATGTACGTTCGCTTCCTGCGTTTGCGCGTCTTACTGGTTAGTACTATTTACTATAGTCCTACTAGACCCCAGTAAATTTCATCAGGCCACCACCGATTGCGGGGTCTATTGAATGTGAAGGAGGAGGTGACAAACTGATGATTGAGCCTAGGACACACATAAAACAACTACTGTGGCCAGATGTCATTTCCTGGGGTCTAGTAGGACTATAGTAAATTTCTGACAATAAAGAAATCACCCTACATTTAAAAAAAAATACATAGGCCTATTTAGACACTTTTTTTTAGAAAGATATGCTAAAATGAATGAAGGCAGCAAATGAAAAAAATAATTTAATAACCTAAAACATGAACCTTGTTAGAAAAACAAAACATTTTGTTTTACCTTGTGACCTATTTTATTTTATACTGCGATGTACAATGCCATGCCAAAAATAGTAGACACTGACACCAGGTTGAAAGTTTGTGAATTTACTTTCTTAATTCTTCTTCTTTTGTGGATTCCGAAGCTGATCTGTCCAGAAGGAATAATGAAGATAACATGGAGAACATTCCACTCAATACGAACACCATTGTCATCCTGAAAAAAGAGCTCATGCAGAAAACGGAAGCACTGAACAAATTGTTAAAGAGGGAAAATGAACTGAAGGTCAGTAACAAACCATTTACTTCTCATCTACATAATTCATTTTTACTTGGTGCTGTTCATTCTGTTATAATCTTGCTACCTGATATCTTTTTTTAATATGCAGATTTTGCTGGCAAAGCTTCAGTCGAGGTTAACTGAACTGGAGGGAACCAACAAAGGTCAGGCTGCTAACTTGGAGTCCTTGACCTCCACACTGGAAACCAAGGATGAGATAATCAGTGTAAGAAAACACTCATTCACAGAGACGTCAGTGTGTGTCAGTCACACACACACACACACACACACACACACACACACACACACACACACACATTGAGACAGGGCTGCACCTATTGATTATCTTCTTAGTGATCTTCAATTGTGATTATCCACTTAAGCCCTATTTTATGTCATCTTACACCAGTGTTACACAAGAATAAGGGACATTGCCGATCAACAAGGTCACAATGCGACGTGTTGTGAACTTGTACAGTAGATCATAATGTTTTATAATCGATTTAGTTTATTTTGCAATTTCACTAGAGGATAAGTCCCTTGAGTTGTCCTCAAGGCATAACATACAACAAGAAACAATACAATATCACAGAACAAACAAATAAGGACATACACAAAGGTTCTCCCCCCATCTCAAACCCACCACAAATTAACTGTTGCACCCCTACATTTAGACACTGTCTGCTTAGGACAAGGAGTGCTTCTGCTCACTACATTTGACATGGTTGACCTGCTGTAGCTGTCTTTTGAAAGGACTTCTTCTGTCTCCTGGTAGGACCTCCATCAACGTCTTGGCCAGAGAGGAGACAGTCACGCCAGCCAAACACACGACCAGGCCTGCAGGGCTGGGATAGATAGATCACTACCTGGTCTACCTGAGAGAGAGAGAACCATCATAGGTGGAGATAGCCAACAAGAGGTACATAAAAACCTGAATGTTGTTGTTTCTTTACAGAAGGCAGTTATTAAAATTCTGTATTTGTACAATTCACAGAAAACTAAAATGATGATTACATTCTATACGATAACCAAAATCAAACTGAATCCAGGGAACAGTAATTACTCTGCACTACTACTAATAAGGAGAAATCCAATGAAATGTCTAGACAGTAAAAATGCTGGCCTTGGTAATTCTGACTCCCCATGCTGGCATTGATAATTCTGTCTCCCCATGCTGGCCTTGATAATTCTGTCTCCCCATGCTGGCCTTGATAATTCTGTCTCCCCATGCTGGCCTTGATAATTCTGTCTCCACATGCTGGCCTTGATAATTCTGTCTCCCCATGCTGGCCTTGATAATTCTGTCTCCCCATGCTGGCCTTGATAATTCTGTCTCCCCATGCTGGCCTTGATAATTCTGTCTCCCCATGCTGGCCTTGATAATTCTGTCTCCCCATGCTGGCCTTGATAATTCTGACTCCCCATGCTGGCATTGATAATTCTGACTCCCCATGCTGGCCTTGATAATTCTGACTCCCCATGCTGGCCTTGATAATTCTGTCTCCCCATGCTGGCCTTGATAATTCTGTCTCCCCATGCTGGCCTTGATAATTCTGACTCCCCATGCTGGCCTTGATAATTCTGTCTCCCAGGCGCTACCAAACGTGACCTCCCTGCAGGAAGAGCATGAGGCCCTGAACAGAGCCCTGAGGGCCGAGCAGCAGCTCTACTCCAGCCTAGTCAGAACCGTCAAGGAACAAGACAGGTATGGCTGCTAGAAACTTGTCTAAGTGGAAACTGAGCTACATTTTCCTAACCATCTGTCCACTGTACCAAGACATCAGAGACACATACTTCCCACAGATTGCAATTACCCACAGAGATTTTGAAAACACGACTAATGATTAAAAAAAACAACTAAACTCTCATATCTGCATGGCAAAGTACAACAATGTGCAAACACAGCAGCAAGATTTTCTGCTGTGATAAGAGAAGGATATCAAATGGTACACAACCCACCCTAAAGACTAATCATTGTGTGTATTCCTGCACTGCGATCTGCATCGCGTATTATTGGTACATAGAAATTGATTTATTGGAGATTCTGACTTTCAATTGTAAAGCCCATTGAATTGACTTGGTGTGTGTGTGTGTGTGTGTGTGTGTGTGTGTGTGTGCACACGTGCGCACTGCAGTGCCCAGCGTCTCCATGCCTTGCAGCTGGAGCTGACAGCGGTTCAGCTTCTCAGGCAGCAGTTGGAGGACGGCATCAAAACCAACGAGGAGCTGAGAGACGACTTGGAGAGAGAGATCCAAAGAGCTCAGCTCAGAGAAGGTACAGTAGACACATGTGCTGCTGATGGGGACTGGCATTTAAAACGACCTGTAAATCAAGTTACGTTTGACCAAATCTAAATGGAAACTAAGCTATGATGACTAAAACTATTCAAGAGACTATGACTAAGACTAAAATCTAAATTTGCTGTCAAAATCAACACTGGTTCATCGTACTTGTCTTCTCACCTGTTGCTTTCTACATCATCCAATCACCTGCATGGATTAATCCATGATAAGGGATTATCATGGATTGTTTTCACTGTGAAAGGAAAATAAGAGATAAAAAGGTGTGGATTAAAAAATATAGCTTTCCCCCCCCAAATAATATTAATTATTATATTGACACACTACACAGTCATTTGTAAGTATTTTTTCAGTGTGGCAAAGTTACAGAATTACACGCTTGTTTACTTCTGTAATCCATACGGCCGCCATTATGTGTTTTTGTTTGGTGATGTCGATAAATCAGGCTGTATGCCAAACCACTTCAGTTGTGAGCCTGTACGTGTGTTCATGCACAACAGTTTGTACTATGAAATAAATCCGCTCTACCTCAGCCCACGTCTAATGTTAACCACGTGTACAATATAAATAGGTCATCTGTAACTAACTGTCTGTGACTGTGACTCGCATAACATTTACTGACATTCCTGCTCATATGACAAGAGGGTACATACATGTAGCTAGTTATAAAGAGCGAGCTCTCCATTTGAACCCACCGTCTCACTTCATCTAGATTCTAGATGACCATGTCGTGCTGGACTATTCTTAATCGGTTTTCTAAACATGTCTGATCCCATTCCTCAGACTCAAATCTTGATTCTATAATTACATATCCATATTCCATTGACTGGACCACCACAAACCACTGTACTGTATGTGGGACATCTTTGTTTTCCGTACCTCTATCGGCAGGGCTAGAAACAATGGCCTATATACTATGCACACAGAATAACTCTTCCTAGTACTCCCGGGCCGCTTCTCAACTTCCTTCATAGGTGTTAACGATGATACTAATTAAGGTTCTGTTCCATTTAATGTGCAGTGGTTCTCAAACTTTTTAATTTCAAGGAGCCCTATAACTCTGAGAGTTACTCACCCGTACGGGGCCATTTGGAACCCACTCAAGGACACTTTGAGGCCCATTGTGCATGTTGGCTCCACAGTGAGCCAACATGCACAATAGCAGCACCCCTGACTCTGTTTGACCAGAATGGAACAGAGCCTTCGTTAGTATCATCGGTGATACCTGTGAAGGAAGTATAGGGAAGGGGCCCAAGTTCTTTCCAAAATGGCGTGTGTGCATGTAGCCCATTGGCGCACATTGGTGACATTGCATATTTTGTTCAGGTGTGGCCGTGGTGGATCCCAGAGAGCTGGAGAGCATGAGGCATCAGCTGGAAGACGCTCAGCGATGGAACACTTCTCTACAGTCCCGTCTGGGAGCTATCCAGAACCAAGGAGGGGGAGTAGGAGGAGCTAATGACACTGGTACTAACACTGAATATTAATCCTCAGGTAGAAAATCTTACGTGGTTAAACAGTCTTGAGCCATGTGGCCCAAATGTCCATAGTGTTAGTGTGAGTGTGAGGCAGCTTGATGTACAGTTGTACACACAACGCTAGTATGTCACAGGAACTTAAACAAACCTGGATGGCATTGCGTACCATTTTCATAGTTTGGTATGACTCGCCCGGGGATTGAACCCTGGTTAGGTGCCTCAGTTCTCTCAAATTATTTAGGATGCCATGCATTTTAAATATCTCAGGCATATTGTTTTAGTCTGTGACCAGTTCTTCTATGTCTCTTAGGTGACATTTGGAGCTTCATAGCAGACCAGACGTCCTACATGAGCATTTGTGTGGGCGAGGGACTGGATGGTGGCTTGTCTGAGCTCTCTGCACAGGAGCTCCGACAGAAGGTGAGCTCTTACATTTTAACCACCTGGCATCCCATCATCATTATAGGTGAAAAACTAAATACATTTACAATTTAAACCCTATATACTTTATTGACTATACCAAGGCTATACTTGGTCCTGTCCTTTTGTACCCCTACACAAAACCTCTTCACTGAAAATAGCCGAACTACATGGTCACAATGCGCGCTTGTAGACCTCTGTCCATTATATTCACCTCAGAATAGTGATGCTAGGGAGCTCTACAAACTCCTACTACGCAATGGGTTGTGAGCTTGTAGATTGCCTACTTTCACTGTTGTATGACAAAGTATATGGGCCTTAAGGGTTTAATACGGTAATGCTACTGTATCTGTCTTTAACTCCACGCCGTTTCTCCACGTCGATGACGCCAGCGGAAATGAAAAATCCACTGTCTTCTGCTGTCTGTGGGAACGCAGTTTTTAGAATGGTAATTTCTCTCATTCTTCTTTTTGGGTCAAAAGAAGCTTGATTTGCGGCTCATTTCTCTAAACGATATGATCCTTGGTTACAAAAAGTATGTTTCGAGTGGATTAAATGACAATCGCGGGACATGTTACACAGCGGATTTTCACTTCCTGATTCTTGGTTTCTGAGTGAAACGGCTTTCAGAATTAGATGCCTATTAAATGACTGGATGGCGCCCTGAGCCACCACCAGAGGGTGCTGTTGGCGGTAAATTAGTTAATATTTAGTGACAATGAGGATGGTTGTGAATACATGTATTAAATGTAGTTATTCTATGCCCTACTGTAGATTCTGGAGCTACAGGAGTATATTAGCAAACTGCAGGCGCTGAATATGGATCTGCAAAGAAGGCCATCGCCGTCCGAGAGGTCAACTAATGACCCATTCAGCAGAGACGACCCAAACCTGGTCCACACAAGTCCTGGGATACAGGTTAGAGCCCACACAATCTGCCCTCAGTAGAATGTGGAACTTAACATTCCTCTTTCAAATCTTTATTTATATAGCAACTCTGTATTGTTTTTTTCTGTCTCTATATGCATTTTCTGTCTCTATATGCATTAAATAGAATACATACTTGAAACCTTAATAGTTGTCTGGGTCACATCCTGCTCCTGTCTGGATCATATCCTGTTCTACTTCCTTCTTTCTAACCTCTTAAGCCTTTGACCTTCACCTATGCGTGTATTAGAGTGTCTTGTCTCCTTCTAATGCCTATCTTATCCATTATACTATACATGTCCTGTTTCTAACCAATGCCTTGTTTGTATGTAGCAGATGTTCTCTTTTCTCCGCCTCTCCTAACAACTCCCTGTTTTCCTTTCTCTTTGTCCCATGAAATTGTGTTTCTTTTCCCCATCATGCCACATTAGACACATCACACCATTCTGATGTCGCCGTGCATCTGTGCATCTGTTATGGATTCTGTTGCGTCATTGACTTTTCTTTTACAAAGCCATGTGTGTCACCCTCACCTCCCATCCCATTACTCTCTAGCAGCTAGAGAGGAGGAACCAAAGGCTGTACCATTCTGGGAGGGACAAACAGAGCCAGACAGATATCGCACTGGAACAGGTATGAAATGGACCAGTGTTTCCCAAAACAACGGGTGAGGACCCATTAGTGCAGTGGTTTTCAACCAGTGGTCCAGGGACCACCTGTGATCCCATTTTGACCTGAGATCAGATTTAAAAAAAAATCTTCTACATCCTGACAGTTTTCTGAAAAAGCTATGTTTCTATGTCAGTGGTTCTTCGGTTTTTCAAAAATAGCAGACCTACAAGCTCGTAGCTATGAGCTTGTAGATCTGCTATTTTTCAATAGCTGAAGCATAACATAATGCTAACACCAAAAGGGGTTCCCGCCCAAAATGGGTTAAGGGGGTTCCAGGTGGTCCCCAGCTAAATGATGGAGAGTTGGTAAACAAATGGACCCCTAGAGATTTTTAACTCTTGAGAGTGTAAAATGAAATCATTTTACGCTTTCAAGAGTTACATTATTGTTAAACATCTGCATTACTTAATTTACAAGAAGTCTACACAATTGCAGAATAATTGTTTTATTGATCGTTTGCCAAAAAAATATTAAAAGTTCAAAGTCTGCGAGGCTAAATCTAATCAAATGGTGGTCCGTGGTTCAAATGTTCAAATACATTATGGGCCTTGATACAAAAAGGGTTGAAAACCACTGGTTTAGTGGATGGTAACATGTTTCCTTTTTAGGTGGGGTCTGCAAAACATATTGTTGATGCAGATTGTGACCAGAATGCAGAGCAAGGCAACCATCACAATGACACCGTGGACGGTTCCAGGAGAGACGTTGAGGAGGAGAACAGAGAGAGAACATTGTTTAGATCTGTTCTGGCCGACTGTGGAGTGACATCGGCCTCCGGCTTTAGGTATGCTGGAGAAATATGTCTCTGTTTGTATTAGAACAGTTATTTACAGATACCATTTTGATATATATTCTTGTAAGACGAGCATTACGTTGCAAGGTCGCAAATCACCTGAACGTGCAACATATATATATTGACTGAATGTTGGCTATTTTTCCCTTTAACTGACTGAACTGTCCTGCAGGGAGGAGCTGCTCCGACTGAAGTCAGAGAATGTGGAGCTGAGAGGTCTCCTGAAGGAAGGACAATCTCAAGAATATAAAGAGAAAGAGAGCGCTGACGGCTCGGGGACGTCGGGGGACATCGGTGACGTCCACGGCTCGGGGACATCAGGGGACATCCAGGGCTCAGGGACATCCGGTGACGTCCACTGCTCAGGGACATTAGGTGACATCCAGGGCTCAGGGACGTCAGGGGACATCCAGGGCTCAGGGACGTCAGGGGACATCCAGGGTTCAGGGACATCCGGTGACGTCCACTGCTCAGGGACATTAGGTGACATCCAGGGCTCAGGGACGTCAGAGGACATCCAGGGTTCAGGGATGTCAGGGGACATCCAGGGCTCAGGGACGTCAGGGGACATCCAGGGCTCAGGGACATCAGGGGACATCCAGGGCTCAGGGACATCAGGGGACATCTGCGACGTCCACGGTGACCTGAAGAAGACGGTGGATAGGCTCCGGGCGGAGGCAAAAGGTCACCGAAAGGTCATCAAGTTCTTAAAGGAGCAGCTGGAGAGGAACTCTGGTGAAGTGCCAGACTTTCATGTCACCAGCGTCAACAAGGAGCTGGAGAGTCGACAAACTAAAAGCCAGTTACACATCGAGCATCCACAGCACGTTACAAGGCATGGGGTAAGTTGGTATTCACTACATTTAAGTAAGAGATAATGCACTGTCAGAAAGCTTACTTACAAGGTCTCTATCATTGCCAAAGATATTACGGTAAATGTTATTTTAGAAAAGTCTCGCCCTGGTATAACAAAATGTAATATCGACTCGTTTGCCTTTCGTAGGCTGGTGTCAGATCTCGCTTGCCAGTCCTTGTGAAACACAGAACGGAGGACAGCGGTAGCAGAGTGTCTGCAAAGCAGCAGTCGAGACAGGGCTCAGACCTTTTGAATCCTGACCCACTTCATCACATCCATCTGGATCATCTCTGTGGGACCGGGCAGAACCGGAATGACGCAGGCCGTCTCATCACTTCCCCTGGTGCTGATCTCAGAACCAGCAGTCCAGCACTGTCTGACGCCAGCTCAGAATGCACACAGACTCAGACCCAGACAGATTCACGTCTCCAGCTGGCTCTTCTTCACCAGGAGTGCCAGGAGAAGGAGGCTCTGATAAACAGGCTAGAGGAGCAGCTGGGCGAGTTTGAGGACCTCCATGCGCAGCTCCAGGAGAAGGACCAGCTCAACCATCGGTACCAGTCGGCCTTAGAGGCTGCAGACTCCAAGATTCAATATCTGACCGCCTGCACCCTGGACAGCCAGGGTGGACTCGGGTCAGACTCTGGTTCAGGTACAGCTTCTGGCATTGTTGTCTCAGATGCTGCTCTCCAGAGGCAATGCATGGAACTCCAGCAGGACTTACAGGAGAAGGAGACACTCAACAGCCAGCTGATTGAGTGTTTGAACATGGCAGAAAAAGCCATCTCTTCACTCGGTGCGTCTACGTATTCTTCCGACAGCCCAGAAAACAACGCAGACACCCATGAGCTGTGTTTGAGGTTAGAAACTGCTCTCCGACAGGTCAGTACCTCTCTGGAGGGGAGCAGCCCAGAGGCCGGACCGGCAGATCCTCTGGGGCGTCACAATGAACTGCAGCGACAGGCAGATTCCCTGCAGGAGGCGCTCTGGGAGCAGAATAGACTCAATGCTGAGCTGCAGGAGAGACTACTGAGAGGTGCAGAGGCCACTGCCACACAGCATGGCTCCATCAATACTGGAGTTGGAAAAGAGGAGTCAGAGGGACTAAATGGGAAAGTGGGAAGCCCTATAAATATCAGTTTAATTCAGAAGGAGTCTCTGTCCGACTGTCTCAATGCGGCAGAATGCGCTGTGGCCTCTCTGACGGCATATTGCACTAATCATACTGCCACCGCCCAGACCGGCTCTGAGCTGAGGCAACATCTAGACAGGCTCCAGAGAGCCCTAGAGGAGAGGGAAGGTCTAGTAAGGGACACCCAGCTTCATCAAAACCTCTGCCTCCTCCACAAGGCCTTCGCCGATCACTCCCAGAGGATCTCTGAACTTCAGACGTCCTTAGAAGAGCTGTTGGACCACCGAGAGGAGATTGTGGCTCAACGGACAGTGCAGCAGGCCAAGGAAATTCCACAGAATAATGTTCAGGCTCAGTTGGAGACTCTCCAGAAGGCCCTGAAGGAGAAGAAACGAGCCTGTAAGAGCCTGGAGGAGAAACTAGCCGCAGCGCAGTCCATTATCACATTGCACAACTCAGCCCGGAAACTTTCTAATGAAACTGCACAAAAAGGTAAGGAAATGGCTCAGAGAATGGTGTTTGTATACCTTACTGTACATGTGGATATTGCATGCTACAGTAGGACGGTTGTCATTCTTGAGTGGCGCTCCAATGTCTGGCTTTCAGAAATTACGCCATGTGGCAGTCAAGTCTATGGACTTTTAATGTTTTCTTTAAGCATGTTTTTGCATGTTAGTTAGAGTGTTAAGCATGTTTGCTTTAAGCATACATGATCATCATGATAAAATCACTAAGTGTGATTTATTCTTAATTTATTTTTTAAAGTAACTGTTATGTGTATTTAGGTACTGCAATAACGTCAAGGCAGACGTGTGTGCAGTCTTCAATTTGACTGAATACTTAAAGCATAGACATTGTGCTAGCATCATCTTGGAAAAGCACATACGGCATATAAGATTATGTCTGCCTAACCTTTTAGCCACCGTTTAGTTTTGGTTGGATAGGATTGTTGACAGTGAGACCATGAATGCGCCGGAATCTTTTCAAAAATAATGGCGCTATAGTGCCAAGCAGATGAGGCAGATTTTACTCTGAAAACGCCTTCCATTACACCTCAAAACCAGGAGACATAATCTTCTTTTGTTACTGCCTTGCGCTGTCACAACTGATCTCTCTTTAGAAGCGCTTATATTCCAAACGAGATGCTTGGTTATGTCAGAAATGATCAAAACCATGGAGAGCGTCGTAGATTTCGAGAAAAGAGACAGTCGTGCTGTAAATAAGGAAGTGAACGCCAGTGTGCATGCACCAAACATGTCTAGGTTCGCAGAGGAAGGCATGATGGCCAAACCCGTTTTATATCATTAAAAAGGACCTAAAGAAGTGTATACACATCCAAGGCTCCCTGCAGATTTATTAGAGAAGACGTGTATACACGTCCTTAGCACAAAAAGTGTTAATATATGAGGGCATGTGGTGGGATCAGTTTTCTTCAGGTGATAAAGGGATACTTTGTCAGTGTAGGGGATCCTTGATTATAATGAATGTAATCGTGATAGTACAGAATCAAAATTATATATGCTTTTATACGTTGTATGACGATGTGTTATTCACCATTTCACCAAAGGTACTGCAAAGTATGAATTAGCCATACACAAGATGGTTGAAGGAGATGTGGTTGGAAACAATGTATAGGGTGTACAGTGTACACGCACTGCGTTTGGCCCTAACCTGACATGTATTGCCTCCAGCAGTGATTCTGGAGCAAGACGACAAGTGCGTGCAGGTGGATTTGCAGGACCTGGGTTACGAAACCAGTGGGAAGAGTGAAAACGATAGGGAGGAGAGCAGTAGCACAGGTAGACAGACAGCCGCTGAGTGGACACTAATCCCACCCTGTCTGTCTGCATGAGGAGTGAACAGACTCTCTGCTGATCTTAACCTGGGATTCTCTGCCTAACGTTTATTGCATGTTTGACTTTGCACTGTGTTTGGGAATGGCTTTACCACTAGGGATGCACCGACTAATACGGCTGTACTTATTGGCCAAGCAGTTATTTGTTTCCCCTGGCCAATAGGGGGAATGAATAACAACACAGCCCATTGTCCAATCAGTGCATCCCTTCCACTTCAACACTGAACACTCCCATTATTTTTCGTTCATGTTCACTGTCTTATTCCACAGCTTAGCTGTACTGTATTTTAACAAATCTCTTATCTACATCTTTTCTGTATGTTACTAGACTGGTGAGGTCAGACAATTGGAGATCTCCGCCTACTGATATGTGTGTTTGGTCACATCTAAATTCATTGTACAGGCCAAAACGGTGTATGAAGTAGGTTAAAAACAAAACAAAAACACAAGCCCAAATTGATTAAATCAATTAATTACCAGCTGCATTTTTATTATCTGCGGAGGTCTGCTATAACTGCGTCTGTCAGTTTCAGCGCAGTGCACACACACACACACACACACACACACACACAGAGAAACCTCTAGTCGAGAAGCTCGCACATCGATGATAGACTCGCACGCACACACTCGCACACCATGCGCAAATATACAGACACACACACACACACACACACACACACACACACACACACACACAGTCACACACACACACACACACACACACACACACACACACACACACACACACACAGTCACACACACACACGTGTCTGCTGCTGCACACAAACAGCGCAATCCCAACACACATACGTGTCTGCTGCTTCGCATTGCTTTACCTGAAAGTTGACAGTAGAATCCCGACACACAGGTGGTAACAACTTCCTTGCAGAACCAGTACAAAGACTTTGGGGCGCTCCGGTCTTTGGACAGTGATATGATACAAAGACTTTGGGGCGCTCCGGTCTTTGGACAGTGATATGATACAAAGACTTTGGGGCGCTCCGGTCTTTGGACAGTGATATGATACAAAGACTTTGGGGCGCTCCGGTCTTTGGACAGTGATATGATACAAAGACTTTGGGGCGCTCCGGTCTTTGGACAGTGATATGATACAAAGACTTTGGGGCGCTCCGGTCTTTGGACAGTGATATGATACAAAGACTTTGGGGCGCTCCGGTCTTTGGACAGTGATATGATTTGTCTTCAAAGCAGAACCAGTACAAAGACTTTGGGGCGCTCCGGTCCTTGGACAGTGATATGATACAAAGACTTTGGGGCGCTCCGGTCTTTGGACAGTGATATGATTTGTCTTCAAAGCAATAGCTGGTTAGCATCCGTTCTCTCCGCTGTTCCAGCCAATGTGTATAGGGTTTGGTTTGGTTGTCCCAACCCAATTGCGAATCGTCTAATTGCAATTGTTTGAGATAATCACAATTATTTTGTCATAATCGTTCATGTAGATTTTCTTTTTGCCAAAAACAATTAACAATTTAATCGCAATTATTTATGTGACAACTAATCGAGTTGTATTTAGATTTCCACAAATATAGTAGGCAGAGATCTCCTACGCAAGACTAATATAGCACTATCTCTTAAGCCCTGTATTTGAATTGCAAAAATAGCTAATTTGGAAGCTCACAACATGTCGCATTGCGAGCTTGTAGATCAGATATTTTTGCTTTACTTTGTGGGGACAATTTCTTTTTACAATTCTCACAAAATAGGAATGCCAGGTCAAAATTGGTTACGTTTGTATTTCTATTTGACTGTTCTGTCTGTGTGACTTTTGTTCCCAGATGTAGACGTAGTTTTGCGGTCTGGTGGCTGCACCTCCAGCCTGCCCTCCCTGCTGGCCACTTTCTCCTCCACTGAGAACCTGGACTCCACCTCCAGTGCCTCCTACCCCAGTTCTCCTGCTCTCAGCTCACCAAAGGTGAACACATTTAGCTAGCTTCATGATCGATCAAACAGAAAATGTACAAAATAACAGCTTTTTGACTAGCTCCTTCATCTTTTCAGGTGAGTCTGAAGAGCCTGCAGGCCTACGAGGACTACGGGCACTCTGAGGATCCAGCTAAGCTCCAGGCCCAGGTCAGGGAACTGAAGGTCCAACTGGAGTGCCAGTCCAGAGTCATTCTCCAAATGCAAAGCCTCCTGCGCAGGAACTCCGTCTCCAGCGACCTGTTGACCACACCTTCCGATCCCTCGACATCGAGGGACCTGGACGGGACGGGGAGGGAGGGTCGCACCCAGGAGGAGACGCGGAGTGCGGAACCGAGAGAGAAAGAAGGGCGGGGTGAGAGGGCGGTGAAGGATAAGATGATACACCTGAACGTAGAGCTGGAGAGAGAAAGGAGTCTCGACCGCAGCATGGGTGAACAGCACAGGATGAGTGAACAACTGCAGCAGACCCAGCACGGTAGCCGCCCTGCGTCACCTGCTAGGTCAGTGTGTGTTATCATTCTTTTCGTTAATTATGAAATGTAGCGGTTAGAGCACACGCGTGTCCTGGGGTCGACGTCAGCAAGGGCATGCGGTCGCAACGGGTTCCTAACGCCAAATCTAATGGGTTCAGATTTGAGCCGAGTCTCCTGAGGAGGTGCGTCTGAAGCCCGTCCTGGAACGGGTCTCTCCAGGCGTAAAAACCTGATGATGATTTTGTTCATTATGTACATGTAGATCCCATTGATGACCAAAGCAACATTTTGAAAATCCAACTTGTTGAATTCATTCTTTGCTATCATCATAAAACCCTACCTGGGGACGGGGCCAACGTTACAATAGAAATTAGAATCCATATTCTGTGGCTAACATAGATTGTGGATCGGCTATTTTCGGCAAAGAGATTTAGTGTAGAGGGGAAAAGTATAGACCCCTAGGGGACTATATACTGTACTGTACGTACAGTATATAACCCTATATGCCCCAAAATCGGGACACTAAGGGCGCATGTGGTTTAAAGGCGTAGTGAAATGAAAAATATGTTTTTCACACTTTTAGACCACATCCGTGGTCATCATAATGCATTGCATACCCAACAATGGATGCCAAAAAAATGGGTACATTTTCATCTTTGTGTATTTGTATCAAAAGTCCATAAAATCCAATTTGAATTACTTCCTGAAAACGTACTGCGTGATGACGTGTCGAGGTCCACATCGATAAAATGAAGTTCACCCGTTTAATTCCCCATATCTGCGCATCCGTACAGAAATCCTCCGTTTTTATTCCCATTCAAGATAACATCCAGACAGTGTATTACTCGGTTTCAACTTAATCATCACGCTAAAATATGTATCTGAAAATATTCTAGGGTAGAAATAAGCCACATATCAGTAAACTGGTACAGCTGGCCGACTATCTGACTTGTAAACAAACACATTCCATGCGTCCTGCATATAGCATAGCTACCGTCCCTATAGCTACCGTCCCATCGCCTGAAGAGATGCGATGCTCTGATTGGTTCAGAAACTTCAGAGCGGCGTTTCAACTTGAAACCGTCTGAAACTTCAAAATAAAATGTCCACCATTTCCGTTTCACTACCCCTTTAAAACAAAACAAGTAACTCACTAATTCATTTTTTAATTAAATTAACTAATTAAATTTAGTTAAGGTATGGCACAAGTAGGTTACGTTTAGGCATGCTTTTAGTTAGTACCGGTATTATGGTTAGGTTTTTGGGTGTAAAAGGTCACGGTCAGCATGGAAGTGAACTCCTCTTTGTGTGTGGTGTTTCCAGACTGGACTCGTTGGTTCAGTCTCAGGCCAGGGAGCTGAACAAGCTGCGGCAGCAGATCAAGGAGAGCCGTGGACTGGGGTCACTGCAGCGACAGCAGCTGGAGGATCTGAGCAGAGCCTTCACGGAGATGCTCCAGGCCAGCGATGTGGACTTCCACACGGGCCAGGTCTTCAGAGAGCAGCTGGACAAGAGCCTGAGTGTCCTGGAGAGGCTAGAGGGACGCCTGGAGAAAGGTAGCTACTGGGAGCATTCTTTTTTACATTTTGAGGAGAAATTGTCGGCAGAACCATTAACCACATAACGCACCAGTTTATAATATAAAGTCTCAATTGAGTCTTCCACTAAGTACTGACCAATGATGACCTGGTGAAAGTGCGCCTCTCAAAAGCGGTCACCCGTTTGTCATTGCCGTTCACGAGAATGTATTTGTTGAATGTCAATTTCTGCTAAAAAAGCAGGCAAAATAGATTTTGGCTAATTTGATATAAATTGGGACTTATTTGCACGACTGCATTATGCAAAACAGAGGTGGGGGGGTGGGACATCCGGTGGGTGGATGGGACATCTGCTTTATTTTCTTTTCATTTTCAGTCTGTTAGGGTGGAACATACTGTACAACGGAAGACCTCTTACCGCCATTGACAGAATACACAATGCCCACAGGGGAATGGCTTTCCTGTAATCGTACCAAATCATGTGTCTTAGTTTGAATAATAGCTATGTTTGTCTATCATGTAGAGTAGACAATTCAGGCGTTGACACTAATGCTTACCCACCTGTCCCTGGCAGGTAAAAAAAAGAATTGGGCAGGTGGAGTTTGCTTTCAGGTTGCCCGACCAGGCAAGTGCTCATTTGACAGGGGACGTAACGTCTATAAACACAACACGAGATATCTGTCTAAACACCTGAACGCGGCCAGAGCTCTCTGTCTTCTGGTCTGTGGAATGCAAAATATTGCTATTTTCACTGTTGCTACACTTAAAAATATAAAATAACAAGTGTGACTGTGAACCCATAGTCATTTTCATATCTATGTTGAAATATACAAATTGAGGTATGCCATTTTTTTAACACACAGAAAGTAAAACAATAAATGGTAATTCAAATTTTACCTATCATTTTATAATGGACGATTAACTTTTTGGGCAAGTGGGCATCCTGTGGGCAAGTAGAACATGACCTGTACTTGCCCAGCGGGTAAGTGTCACACATCCTGGTGCACACAGAGGTGACACAGAGGAGAAAGTGTCTCACATCTTGGTGCACACACAGAGGTGATACAGAGGAGAAAGTGAGAGTGAAGGATTTTGGAGGTGTCATTTTTCCACCGTTTTTTTTGTTTTCCTCCGTTTCCTAGGAGACACTCATCGGGATAGTGACGATGGTGCAGCGTTGGAGCTGGCTCAAAGGTACGCTTGTATTACATTTCCGTTGATTCCGCTGGTTGGTCTGAACCAAATTCAACCTGGTGTTCATATTCTGGGAATGTCGTCGTAGGCAAACATTTAATAAACAAAAAACCAAATAGGCTATCTACAAGCAGTTGTGAGCTTGTAGATGAAGTGGCATTTTGCACCCTCATGGATGCAAAATGCTCTTCATCAGCAAGTCCTTTGCTAGATGTCTATATCAAATTGCAAAGGCTTAAAAGTGGTTTTGCTTTCTCTTGAGGGGATGATGTGACATAAGTTGCCTCTTAGTCATTTGTATTCCTGTCTGGTATTTGATATGTCAGCTGGGTTCAACTTTATGGTTTTGAACTGAAGGATACATTGTGTTCTTTTCAAGACAACTTCTTCATTCCCTGGATCTTATTACCCCAGGCTGTAACGTTATATGTGTGTTTTTCTTTTTCTTTTTTGTATTCTACTACTAATAGTAATAATTTAGACTTGGCTGAGTCGAACCTTAACCAAACACTCAGGAATGGTTGTTTTTACCTTGTGTTTTTGATATACCACAACGACATTAGAGGAGAATTTGCATGCATTTACAAACCAGTAGGCAGTACTTTGTCCCTCGTTATGAAGACGCTGTCGTCATTGTTGCCAGGAATATTTTACGTACTATATTTCACTGCAGCGTTCACATTAAAGATCAAGCACGCCTCTCTCTCTCCTCTTCCGAATTCCTTCCGTGGTTACAAAGTGAACGACATGCGTTTTCAATTATTATTATTGTTACCGGCGTGGACAGCTCTGGGTCGGAGCTCCGGCAGGAATTGTCCTACTTGTTCTCCCACACGTGGAGAGACCTTCCAGACAGCCCTGCTAGGATCCAGCAGGAAATAGAGTACCTGCGGCTCGAGCTAGAGGGTGAGAGAGAGCTGCTGCAACTGCACCTCGGTTTCCTTGTTCGGCAGAACCACAACCAGGCTGAATGCACCAAGATACAGCTGGACCTGTGAGTGGCAGCCAGGCCGCCCGCGTCCGGAGAGTGCAGCTAACAGTGTTGATTTTGACAGCAAATCTTTGATTTTAGTTTTTTTTTTTTTTTAATCAAAAGACTATATTATAGTCTTTTGAATTTAGTTTTGATTTAGTTTTAGTCACATTTTAGTGTTAGTCTAGTTGTGCTGTTAGTCTGGTCGGCTAAATATCGTAAGATTTTAGTCGACTAAATCTACAGTTAATTTAGTCTGCTAAAATGTGTTTTGGCGGGCCTTGATGTTATACGGGCTGATTTTATACTTGCTGAAAATAGCCGCTGCGATGACGCCTTTTTTTTAACTTATACTGGATCTCTTGTCCACTAGTCCCTTCCTAACATTTTAGACTACCCGTAGTTCTTATTTGTTGACGAAATTGTCAATATATTTAGTCTTAGTTTTAGTCATCATTGTTTATTTTTCATTTAGTTTCCATTTACTTTTCGTCAGAGAAAAAAAGGTAGTTGACGGAACATTTTTCGTCATAATATATTTGTCGACGAAATCAACACTGGTGCAGCATGATGTTTTGACGTGACCTCTCCTTTCACAATCTTTATACTGGCTGTTTCGGCTCGAGGCGTTTCTCGAGCTCTCTGTAACCTTTGCGTAGTGAGCATATTCAACATTGTTGTTTTCCCACCTGGCCACCCTCAGCCCTTCCAGCTGTGTGTTTTCTTCTTGAAGAGTTGACCCAGCTCTCCTCCCTGTGTGTGCTTTGCATGGATCTGGGTGTGAACCTGGCTCATATGAACCCGTTTCATATTGTGTTGCCCTGATAGTCTTTGATTATTACAGTATGTGGCTGGTCGATGCGTTCTTCTATCTCCCACATCAACCCATTTAGGACGGGAACGCATCTGTGTGGCTTTAGCGTTTAACCACTTTTCCATTATTTTAAATTGTAAAAATAGCAGATCGACTGTACAAGGCAAGCTCATAGTGCGGCACTCAGCTTGTAGATCTGCTAATTTTGCAAAATCGTGAAAACGTGTGCAAACTCTTTGTATAGCAAAAGTTTTAAACTCATATCTTTGCATCTGGAGGGGTCCTTGGAACAAGACATTTTCAGATGGGGTTCGGCGGCCAATGACAAAATGTTTGGGGTCCACGACATGAAAACGTTTGAGAACCACTGATATAGAAACATAGGATTTTAAGAAAACTGTCATGATTTTAGAACACATTTTGTAGAATCTGGCCTCGGGTCTAAATGGGTTTATGTATCGCTCTGTTGCTAACGAGCCTCTTGTATGCCAGGTTGTCTAAGGAGCTACAGGAGAAGAACCGTTTGGTCCAGAGCCTCCAGAAGCAGCTCAGAGGACAGAGCCCCAGCAGCAGTCAGCACAGCTCCACTTCTGAACTGTCCCACCTAGAGAGAGCTAATGCCTCCTATGACATCTGCCCAACCGTGCTCAGTGGCAACCAACCTGCTCATGGTAAGCACATATATATAGTTCTAATTTGACCAAAAAAATCTTTTTTATGGGTCCCTTTATTTATTTATTTGTTTCTCAGAATTTTCTTTTACATTTTTTCAAAACATTTACAAAAAACATTACTGGAATTTTTTTCTTTCTTTTTTGTCATAAATTGAAAACAAAATTCAGTGGTTTTTCCCCCCTTTTTTCAGTAATTTGAGGAAGAAATAAAAGACAAATCTAAGTAATTCCATAAATTAGAATATAAATGTATAAGAAGTAGTGAAAATAGCCGAGCTTTTAGATCTGCTATTTTCACTTGTCCCGGGCAGATGTCGAATTTCTCTTTTGTGTCACAGGCTAAAAGGTTTGGGAACCACTGTGGATGTGAAGCATAAATCAATATTTTTTAACAAACAAGCCATTGCCTATACTAGGTGTCAAGTTGGTATGGTGGATGGATAGATGGTGAAATTCAGTGGTTTTCAACTATTGGTCCTTGAGGGGGTTCCAGGTGGTCCCCAGCTAAATGATGGAGAGTTTGTAACCAAATGAACCCCTAGAGATCTTTAGCCCTTGAGAGTGTAAATTGAAACCAAATGGACGGGTCCATTTTGTTTCATTTTACGCTTTCAGTAGTTACATTATTGTTAAACAATCTGCATTACTTAATTTACAAGAAGACCACTGAGTGATGCGTCTTTCTTTATGTAAAAAGTCAGTCCAGGACAGTAATGTGGTGAATGTCATGGAAATGGCTCCAGTGAGATACTTATATATTGTGTAGTTTTCCTGTTCCTGGCCGGACTAAATAGCAGCTGGTAACGGCACTTATTTTCCACTCAGGTCCATTCTGTTGCAGTCAGCCATCGCGCGAGACAAAGAGTGCTTGCCAAAGGCAGGACGCGTATCTTGTTTCCATCAACCTCCACTTAAAGTTGCATTATTCAGTGGCACCTATCCGGTTTAATCTTCAAATTGTGTTTCCCTCCGAGGGGAGACCGTGACGGCTTTTACAGGAACAGATAGTTTATGGACATGTGAGACCTACTATAGAGAGGACAGAGATGGCTACAGTCCTACGTTTTCCTCTGTACTCCTTTTTGCTGCACACCGAGACTACGGGAGGCTTGCATGGAAGCTATTAAACCTGCAGCAGAGATGAAACAAATATGACTAAGCCAATGAATACAATAGAATATGAAAAGGGGAAATGGAATGGCATTGCAACAAGCTACTAAAGAAGAAGGGGTGGGGTGTGCTGCTTATTGGATGTTGTCTGGAGGAGATGTTTTGGCATCTCACTCTACAGTGTATAATATAACCACCGCTGATTCCCTGTTCCCCGTCCACAGGCCAGAGAAACGGCAATGCCAGGACGGGAAGAGGCGAGGAGGAGGCTGTCACTCCTGTAGGTGGAGCCCAGCCAGAGGGAGTGTCCGGTCTCAGAGACTTCCTCCTCTCTGGCCCCAGACTGCAAGGCCTGCAGAGGGAGAATGGACGCCTGCAGGAGCAGCTGAGGAGCAGCGAAGAGTTGAACACGAGCCTGCGCTGCGAGCTGGATCTGCATGGTTCCATCATTATGGCCCACCACCAGGACCAGGGACAAGACTCTGGGTCCGGCCCGCCTCACGTAGAAGGACAGAAGGTCCCGAGCAGGGACCCAGCAGGACGCTCTCATAATGTTAATCCGGGTAAATATGAGTTCATATTTGCTAGCCAGGATTATTTAACCCATTTAGAGTTAAAAACATTCACTTTGAAAGAATATATATTCAAAGATTTGCGCCACATTTTTACGATTTTTCAAAAATAGCAGATCTACAAGCTCATAGCGTGCCACCGAGTGGCGCACTATGAGCTTGTAGGTCTGCTATTTTTGAAAAATCGTAAAAAAAATTCAATAGCTAAATTATAACATAATGTTTAAAACACCAGGTTCCCGATCAAAATGGTTTAATAATAACACCACACAGGCATATCCTAATATTAATATCTCAAACTTATATAGTGCTTTTCTGAGTACCCATGATAAAAACAACTTTATTAGAAACAAAAAAAACACTAAAGGCCAAGGAATAAAATCATTAAAACAGTGGAAAGAGTTACCTAGGGAAAGCAATCTTGAAGAGGTTGGTTATGAGGGTGGGGACTGGGGACATCTCTGAGCATTTTGGGGAGTGTATTCCGCCAGGGTTGGGGCAGAAACGGAAAAAGCAAGTCCAAGTTCTACTTGTTTGTCTGGCAGAGCTGCTTGCAGAACATCTCCAGGAGATCCGGGCGCTGCGTCAGCGCCTGGAGGAGAGCATCCAGATCAACGACCGGCTCCGAGAGCAGCTGGAGAGGAGACTGGCTGAGGTGGAGAGAGACCCCGGTATGGGTTTTTACTTTACATACATCTGACTCTTGTTTGTTTTTATGTCAGCTGATGTGTTCAGTTTTTAAACATTCCTAACATAAAGGGATATTTCCCCCTTTTTTGAGTCACTGTACAATACATGTTCGCGAGGGACTAGTGGAGAAGAAATGCATCTTTAGTCGACAAAATCAACTGAAGATTTAGCCAACTAAAATCGTATGATATTTAGTCGACCAAAACTAGACTATAACACTAAAACATTTCAGGTGACTAAAATGACCAAATTAAAATGAAATGGAAAAGGACTATAACGAAAACTATAAATAAAAAAAGGATGCTGTCAAAAACAACGCTGCTGTAGCGTACGTGCATTCCAATGGTTTGTGACTGTGTTCTGCAGCTACCAACATCTTCATCCATGGCACCGAGGGGCAGGGTCAGCTGGCCAACGAGGTGCGCTTCCTCTGGGGACAGAACCAGGCCTTGAAGGAGCAGCTCAACCAGGGAGCCAGAGGTAGAAAGCATCAATATGTCCCTACATGGACAAATGTGTCCGTGGCAAAGACTTAGTGGTCTTGTCCTTGGCAAATTTTAGATCTTCTCTCTTACTCACCATTATAATGTTCTTATTTTGATCATTAGACCCAATTACTGAATGTCAAGATTCCACGTGTTCTTCAAAATATACTGAATATACTATTAATATTTACTACGAGACTATGGCATATTAAGAGTCCAACTAGTACTAGTGGTTCTCAAATGTTTTATTTACACGAACCCCCATAACTCTGAGAGTGTACAAGTGTACATTTGTACACTCTCCAAGTTATAGACCTACTGTGGCCATTTCTTGGCCAACTCATTGTGTTTCTGGTAGTAATATTGTCTATCAGTTTCAGTACTCACTTTGTGGCGATGACCCCTGGGTAGAATGTTTACTGACACAGCCACACACACATCCACAAGTAGAAAGTGGTCCTAACTGACAAAAGGCAACCTTAATTTTGGATGATTAGTTATGCATGAGCCATTAGCCATCTACAAAAGATTTTAAGGAAATTTGACTCATTCTGCTTTTAAACATGCATTGTTTTGTGCTTACAAATGTAAGACCGAACAATATGTTTCACTGTGTTCTTCCTCAGGTCCAACATCATTTGGTTAAGACTAAATAACTTCATTGAGGCCCCAATTTGACTGCAGTCACATCCAGTCAAATCTGATTTGAAGTGACCAGAACTGTGTCACAGAACTGTGTGTTCAGACTGGCGGACAAATCCCGCCTGAATTGGAATCTGATTTGTATCTGTCTTAACGCAAACAGTGTAAATCAGGCCCAAGTCTAAACCTATTATTACCTGAATTACAAGCTCACAACGCATCGCAAGATCAGCTATTTTTGCAACATTTTTGTCCGCTATGACATGACCAGAATAGGAACGCTAGGTTAATTAATTTAATGTCCAGGATTTTAACAAGATTATTCTATTTGCTTTGTCCAATTTACCATTCTGTTTGAATATAATTTACCATTCTCTTTCCCTGTTTGTAAGCAGCATTGTCGGTTGTCCATTATTTGACCCTAACATTCATACAGTAGTATCATGTGAACACGCATCACCACAGATGCAGCTCTCATCATGTCTTTCTGGCCTCCAGACAAGCAGAAGGAGAACGAGAAGTTGCGGGAGGCTCTGGCCAAGCGGACGGCCAAGCTGGAGCAGAGCCGGAAGGACTGCGAGGCTCTGAGACGAGAGCAGAGCCAGCTGCAGCAGAGGCTGGAACGCAGCGAGCAGGAGAACGCACAGCTGCACGACTCACTGCACTACAGCAGGGACGAGCTGCACGGGTACACACACACACAAACACACACACACACACACACAGCTGCATGTACTACTACAAGGACGAGCTGCGCAGGTATGCGCGCACACACACACACAGCCTGTTTACCGTGTGCATGTTATCACATGAACCCTGGCGTTCCTATTCTGGGGTGAACATTCTGTGGAGAAATAGCAGATTTACAAGCTCACGACCTCAATTGTCGCAACTTGACTGTGAGCTCACACATTGACTATTTTCGAAGAGATTTAGAGTATCAATATATAGTCCTGCTCCTGCTAATGTATGTTAAGTACTACAACAACTAACTGAGCACATACTTTACCATTTATCTCAGATCAATGTAACCACTGTCACTGTCAAGCTGGACTAATAATGCAGAATATGTCCATTGAATGCATACTGTATGAACAGAAGCCGAGCTTGAAGCTCCTGCTCTTTGGCTATGTGACCACATAACATTTTACTTTTCTTTCATCCCACATGGACAGAAAACTTTTAAACACAATTTCTATTAACAAACTGTAACATAAAGGTCTCTGTGCAACATGACACTACAGAAGACAATCAATTAGCGTTGAAAACGCTCATTAGTATAATTCTATGCTGTTATTACATGTTACTTAGTAACATGAGAACGTATAATTTGAAGGTTCACCCCATGCACGGTAATGATGTGGAATACCATTTAAGTGACATCTAGGCCTAGGTTCATATTAGTGGCACAGGTGAGTGCAGTTGACACATGACACCTGGAGTCTAGTTCACTGCCATGTCACTTCTCTCCTCACCATACTGTCACCGCTGCTCCATTTTTGTAATACACCATATTTGCCAATATTATTTTCAAGTTTTTGAGGGGCTCTAGCCCCTCCTATATTCAGCTATAGTGTAGATTTTTGTACAAACATTAAATGCCCTTGACAATGAATGGAACATTTACGTTATATGTAGACGAGCAAATTCGTCACAAAACGACCTTGTAGAGCTTGTAGATCAGCTATTTTTGCTATTCATTGTAGGACAAATTATATTGGGCTCAAGTGTTTCAATGATTATTCATAGAAAATGAATTATCCTCACTTTAGGGCTGTCCTTGACTCATTTCTTGTCAACTAATAGATATGGCGGACCACCGGGGGTCCGCGGACCACCGGTTGAAAACCCATCATCTCAGTGCAGCATGTTTCATCCTAAAACGAGTTTATTTTGCGTGTCCGTTTCCAGGCTGCAGTGTGAGGTGAAACTCCAGACGCAGCAGCTGTGCGACTCGCAGCATCTCCTGCAGTCATTGCGTGTGGAGCTGCAGGTCTTTGAACAGATGAAGACTGGAGCTCACAAACATACAGGTATAACAATTCATACATTTAGTAGACGGTCTTTATCCAGAGCGACTTACGGTAAGCACGGTAAACGCACACATCAAATGCATAGAGACGGTGTAGTGCCTCAGTAATCTAGGATTCTGGGTAAACCAAGAACATAGCATCGGTGTAAACGGTATCAACGAATTAAGCTAGCATCTTGTCTAAATTATGTTATTTAGACTGCATGGTCGTCAAGGCTAGGTCAAGTGCTACGACTGTATGACTGGCACGTGGTGATGTTGCCTTCCACATACTGTCGGTATTCAGAAGCAGGTATATGCTATGTTTTACTGACAGTCGTTTCAGGTGAAATATCGCCAGTTTAAAATTTGAATAGGTAATTGAATTGAAATTGGTTTATAATATACCATAGTTAACGATGGGCCATGCCAATTATCCAACTAAACGAAACATCCACTTTGCACCCCGTTGGGTTTGTTCCTCTCCTCCTGTACAGAAGCCAGTGAGGTGAGCCAGCAGCCTGCCGGCTCAGATCCAGTGGACCTCACGGAGCTCATGTCAGAGATTCGCCACCTGCGGCTGCAGCTGGAGAGAAGCATCCAGACCAACACGGCTCTCCGTCAGAGACTGGAGGAGCAGCTGCTCCGAGGACCCAGCCGGCCCGACACCATCAACATCAACTACATGCTGTCCACTTCAGGTAGATACGTTGAACAATAACAGACAGTGTAGTCATGACGCCTAGAACAGTGGTTCCCAAACCTTTTCGTGTCAAGGGCAGCCAAATTGATTAGCCCACAGACCCCCATTTGAAAAGATATGCCAGGGACCCCCATAAGAGAAGATTATTATGGCTCTAGCAGTGAGGTATATGCAGTAAATCTCCCACTGGCCAGGCGGGGGTGGAGGGGAAGGGAACTGGATAACGTGTTCCTTCCTTCCACGTGCTACTGTACATCCGACTTGGGAAACTCCCCCTGTCGGGAGAACAGAAGCGGCTTGGACTCCTCATGCATAGAAGGAAGCATGAGGTTATATAGTCCGTTGCTCTCCCCAGGTTGGCAGAGGAAGTGTAGCGCCCAAGATTATATTACAATTGACACTGGGTGAAAAAAATGGGTTGCAAAAATAGTGGGATTTAAAGAATAAAATAATAATAATAGTAAACAATTACAGACAATAGGGCTATTGCTGTTGTTACTCTTCATGGGGCTTCTTCTTATATAATTTTAATTGTTATGTTAATGTTGCACGGTATTGTGGACCTTGTCACACTTGTATTTCACTGCTTGTACCTGTATGAGAAGTGACAAATAATAAACCTTCTTGATTCTCGACAATTGTCAGAGATTCAAACTCTCGCGTTTCGAGATCAAAATACAGTAGATCACCTTTCAGATTTGTGTGGATCCAAAGAAGTGCTCACATGGTGGAAATGTGATTTTTTTGGACGTCTTTGGAAGATGTTCGCCTATAATGACTAGAATGTGGACACCAGGTTTAAAGTGGTGGTTGATGTTTGGTGTTGCGTGTGTCCTAGATGAAGGTCCCAGGTCCCCTGGTCGGAATGGCTGTGATCCTCTCCGTCACTCACACAATGAGCACGCCAGCATCCACCACGGTAAGGAATGATCTCTCTTTGTCTAAATATATAACCTTAAACAGATTGAGATATACTAAACTTTATTTTTTTTTAATAATATTTGTTTTATTTGGAAAGTGCAATACAATACATATAGCATTTTTACATATGACACAAGAGCAGTTCCCAAGATTTCTTCTTTTTTTTCCCCACCCCTCTTCCCTCCCTCATCCCCCCCTCCATGTGGCACCATCTCCAATGTCTCTGTATAGTCCTTTTTCTACATATGACATCAAGTCCACACTCAAACAGGGACAGACAAGGCAATATCACTTCAGGTTGTACATTTCAGGAGGACAAAAGTAAAAGAGTGGGCGGAAAAAGACTAAACTGTACTTTTATCCAACTTTTGGCCTACTAGAATCAGAATCCCAAATTGTTCACCACCTTGATCAATTCATCAAAACATTTAGAGATGTACAAATAGACACTTCTATATAGTCAAAGAACAGAACAGGAATTCATCATAAAGGAGGTAATAAGGGAAAAGAAACATACAGTGAGGGGAAAAAGGGGTTCTGATTTTACGGGGGCCAGTTTCGAATTGCAGCCGTCCGTAGGTGCCCTTTGAGAGCAAGATGCTGTACTCTGTCGTCGACCCTAAGCCATTCCAGCCTGTCAAAGTGGGCAGGGGTGAAGTGGGTTCGGGGGGTGAGGCCAAGTAGGAGCCTGACCAGTTTGTTTTGGGAAGTCTGGAGACTTGTTTTAAGGGCCTTTGAGGTGCTGTGGTACCAAGAGGTGCATGCATAGTCGAAGAAACCTTGCACGAGGGCTCCTGTTAGGGTCTTCAAGGTGTTTTTGTTGACCAGTGAGGAGATCCTGTAAAGGAATCTTGTTCTTTGGTTGACTTTTTTGATTACGTTGGTGGCCATTTTATCACCGGAAAGATTAGCCTCCAGGATGGAACCTAGGTAGGTAATTTCATCTTTACGTGTGATAATACTGTCACCGACTCTAACCAAGAAGCCTAGCTGAGATTACTATTTGATCCAAAGAGAATGGATTCAGTTTTTCCCAGGTGTAAGGATAGTTTGTTATCAGCGAGCCAGGTGCAGATTCTACTGAGTTCAGAGCTGAGGGCCTTTTGAACCTGCAGTTTGTTCCTGTCCGAGACCAGCAGTGCTGAGTCATCTGCGAACAGGAACAAGTTGCAGTCACAAGCTGATGTCATGTCGTTTACATATATTAGGAACAGTAAAGTATGCTTCCTTGTGGAACGCCACAGCTCACTGGGAGGGGAGGGGACAGTGTTCCGTTCACCTCCACCATCTGTTCTCTCCCCTCCAGGTAGGATTGCATCCAGCTCACTGATGTGCTATCAAAACCAATAGCTGTTGTTCACGGTGTCACAGCCAGCATCCACCTCGTGTTTTATGTGGTCGCTCAAATAGAGGAGGCATGTGTCAGTGGAGTGGGATGTTCTGAAACCAGATTGGAACTCGTACATTCATTTATTAGTGGCAAGATACTTTTCAACCTGTTCATAGACTCTTTTTTCCCATCACTTTCGAGATGGAGCTTAGAATAGAAATAGGGCGGTAGTTGCCGGGTTCTAATTTACTCCCTTTCTTGTGCAGGGGGGTTACTTTGGCAAAGATGCGCATGACATCATCATACTCGGAAGTTATGCGGAGGAACGCCTACTACTGAGTGGCAAAAAAACTACTTTCTGGCCTTGACAGCCAAATACATCCAAACAGCAAAGTCCTATCTCATTGTATTAAACAACTCACTTTGCCACTCCATTTGCCATTCACTTTATGCATGCGCATACCTTCCATTGGGAATAACGCCTTGAGATGAACAATCTCATTTTCAAGGGGGTCCACAAAGAATACATAATACATAAATGTTTTCTGTATATTGTGTTGCAGAAGCGAAGCGGCAGGCAGACGACGGCGGCTCCCAGTACAGCGGCGTCAGCTCTGAGGAGAGCGCTCGTCCGTCCCGCCTGGTGCCAGGCCACCGGCTCTGGGCCGACCGCAACGGGCGGCACGTCGTGGCACTGATGGAGGACCACAGCGCGCTGCGCAAACAGATCTGCGAAGGCCGCAGGCTCACACGCAGCATGGACACGCACCTGCAGGAATGTCTGCAGCAGCACGCCCTCAAACGGCATGACGACTCTGACAACAGGGTAGAGTTATTTTTATACATCTTTTCAGTGGTGGAAAAAGTACTCGTATGCTTATGTAAAAAGTAGCAATACTACGGTGTACTCCGTTACAAGTAGAAGTCCCGCATTTAAAATGCACTCCAGTAAAAGTGCAAAAGTATCGGCATCACAAAGTAAAAGTACTGATATTGCAGAGTAGTCCCATATCGAAAATTCTAAATGTTTACACAATCTTTTGAAAATGGCCAATCTGCTATTTTCAAATGAACGAAATGTAAATAGGGTTGAATGGTTAATGGACTACTCCATGGATGTGATGTAGGTATTTAATGGACTACTCCATGGATGTGATGTAGGTATTTAATGGACTACTCCATGGATGTGATGTAGGTATTGGATCCACAGCAGCTGAAGAGTTTGTCCATCAGTGTGAACACCATGCAGCAAGTCCTGGAGGAGGCTGGCCGACTGCTCAAGCTGGTCTGGAGAGTCTCACTGCCGGCTGTTCCCACAGCCGGGGACGGCAGCAACAACCAGCAGGTAGTCAAATACACACACAAACACACACACATGCTCACAACGTGTCACAGTAAATCAGGCCTAATGATGCGACACTGATGGATGGCTGCAGCGGAGCCCCAGCATAAGCCTAATCTTTCTTAACCATAAAACTAAAAACACCCATCATTTCAATGATGTTGCTCATCCAGTGACTGGAGCACCTGGAAGTACCCTCTTCTTCCAAGCAGGCTCGGCACTAAGGTTTCAAATGGTAGAACCACGCACAGTAGCGTTTTAAATGTGGAAATTCTTGCAATCCCAGATTTGACCACCAGGCGGTACTGTATGGTCTCGACCACGGTTGAAAAATTATGATGATAACAGATGATGAGTTGTGCAGCACAGATCACATTAAAGATGAATATTCCAAAAACAATAAAACGTCCATTCACGTATGTGAAAAAAATAACACCTGTGTGAACCAAGTGGTGCAATCCCCCCCCCCCCCCCCCCCTCTCTCTCTCTCTCTCTCTCTCTCATTAGAGACACAGCACTACCCCTCTCTCTGTTTCTGGCGCCCCCTTCTGGTATAAATAAGTAACATACTCAGGCTCAAAGACACACACAGGTACACAGGTGGACAAAGCTGGATGTAGAAGTGGTTGCACCACTTAAAAATTAGGAAACTAGGGGAGGTACGCTATAGTATGCCGTACGATATGGGCTATAGCCCATGGTCCAAAATGATGAGAAACGAGGCTAACTTTTTTTTTCAAAATTTCAAAAAACATGGGCTATAAACCCATCGTTTTTGTCATTTCGTCATTTTTTTCAAATCCTCAAAAATGATGAAAAACGGCGCGCTATAGTATGCCGTACGATATGGGCTATAGCCCATGGTCCAAAATGATGAGGAACGAGGCTAACTTTTTTTTTCAAAATTTCAAAAAACATGGGCTATAACCCATCGTTTTTGTCATTTCGTCATTTTTTTCAAATCGTCAAAAATGATGAAAAACGGCGCGCTATAGTATGCCGTACGATATGGGCTATAGCCCATGGTCCAAAATGATGAGAAACGAGGCAAAGTTTTTTTTTCAAATTTTCAAAAAACATGGGCTATAACCCATCGTTTTTGTCATTTCGTCATTTTTTTCAAATCCTCAAAAATGATGAAAAACGGCGCGCTATAGTATGCCGTACGATATGGGCTATAGCCCACGGTCCAAAATGATGAAAAACGAGGCTAACATTTTTTTTCAAAATTTCAAAAAACATGGGCTATAACCCATCGTTTTTGTCATTTCGTCATTTTTTTTTAATCGTCAAAAATGATGAAAAACGGCGCGCTATAGTATGCCGTACGATATGGGCTATAGCCCATGGTCCAAAATGATGAGAAACGAGGCTAACTTTTTTTTTCAAAATTTCAAAAAAATGGGCTATAACCCATCGTTTTTGTCATTTCGTCATTTTTTTCAAATCCTCAAATGATGAAAAACGGCGCGCTATAGTATGCCGTACGATATGGGCTATAGCCCACGGTCCAAAATGATGAGAAACGAGGCTAACTTTTTTTTCCAAAATTTCAAAAAACATGGGCTATAACCCATCGTTTTTGTCATTTCGTCATTTTTTTCAAATCGTCAAAAATGATGAAAAACGGCGCGCTATAGTATGCCGTACGATATGGGCTATAGCCCATGGTCCAAAATGATGAGAAACGAGGCTAACTTTTTTTTTCAAAATTTCAAAAAACATGGGCTATAACCCATCGTTTTTGTCATTTCGTCATTTTTTTCAAATCGTCAAAAATGATGAAAAACGGCGCGCTATAGTATGCCGTACGATATGGGCTATAGCCCATGGTCCAAAATGATGAGAAACGAGGCAAACTTTTTTTTTCAAAATTTCAAAAAACATGGGCTATAACCCATCGTTTTTGTCATTTCGTCATTTTTTTCAAATCCTCAAAAATGATGAAAAACGGCGCGCTATAGTATGCCGTACGATATGGGCTATAGCCCACGGTCCAAAATGATGAGAAACGAGGCTAACATTTTTTTTCAAAATTTCAAAAAACATGGGCTATAACCCATCGTTTTTGTCATTTCGTCATTTTTTTTTAATCGTCAAAAATGATGAAAAACGGCGCGCTATAGTATGCCGTACGATATGGGCTATAGCCCATGGTCCAAAATGATGAGAAACGAGGCAAACTTTTTTTTTCAAAATTTCAAAAAACATGGGCTATAACCCATCGTTTTTGTCATTTCGTCATTTTTTTCAAATCCTCAAAAATGATGAAAAACGGCGTGCTATAGTATGCCGTACGATATGGGCTATAGCCCACGGTCCAAAATGATGAGAAACGAGGCTAACATTTTTTTTCAAAATTTCAAAAAACATGGGCTATAACCCATCGTTTTTGTCATTTCGTCATTTTTTTTTAATCGTCAAAAATGATGAAAAACGGCGCGCTATAGTATGCCGTACGATATGGCCTATAGCCCATGGTCCAAAATGATGAGAAACGAGGCTAACTTTTTTTTTCAAAATTTCAAAAAACATGGGCTATAACCCATCGTTTTTGTCATTTCGTCATTTTTTTCAAATCCTCAAAAATGATGAAAAACGGCGCGCTATAGTATGCCGTACGATATGGGCTATAGCCCACGGTCCAAAATGATGAGAAACGAGGCTAACTTTTTTTTTCAAAATTTCAAAAAACATGGGCTATAACCCATCGTTTTTGTCATTTCGTCATTTTTTTCAAATCGTCAAAAATGATGAAAAACGGCGCGCTATAGTATGCCGTACGATATGGGCTATAGCCCATGGTCCAAAATGATGAGAAACGAGGCTAACTTTTTTTTTTCAAAATTTCAAAAAACATGGGCTATAACCCATCGTTTTTGTCATTTCGTCATTTTTTTCAAATCGTCAAAAATGATGAAAAACGGCGCGCTATAGTATGCCGTACGATATGGGCTATAGCCCATGGTCCAAAATGATGAGAAACGAGGCAAACTTTTTTTTTCAAAATTTCAAAAAACATGGGCTATAACCCATCGTTTTTGTCATTTCGTCATTTTTTTCAAATCCTCAAAAATGATGAAAAACGGCGCGCTATAGTATGCCGTACGATATGGGCTATAGCCCACGGTCCAAAATGATGAGAAACGAGGCTAACTTTTTTTTTCAAAATTTCAAAAAACATGGGCTATAGCCTATAACCCATCGTTTTTGTCATTTCGTCATTTTTTTCAAATCCTCAAAAATGATGAAAAACGGCGCGCTATAGTATGCCGTACGATATGGGCTATAGCCCACGGTCCAAAATGATGAGAAACGAGGCTAACTTTTTTTTTCAAAATTTCAAAAAACATGGGCTATAACCCATCGTTTTTGTCATTTTGTCATTTTTTTCAAATCTTCAAAAATGATGAAAAACTGCGCGCTATAGTATGCCGTACGATATGGGCTATAGCCCATGGTCCAAAATGATGAGAAACGAGGCTAACTTTTTTTTTCAAAATTTCAAAAAACATGGGCTATAACCCATCGTTTTTGTCATTTCGTCATTTTTTTTAAATCGTCAAAAATGATGAAAAACGGCGCGCTATAGTATGCCGTACGATATGGGCTATAGCCCACGGTCCAAAATTATGAGAAACGAGGCTAACTTTTTTTTTCAAAATTTCAAAAAACATGGGATATAACCCATCGTTTTTGTCATTTCGTCATTTTTTTCAAATCCTCAAAAATGATGAAAAACGGCGCGCTATAGTATGCCGTACGATATGGGCTATAGCCCATGGTCCAAAATGATGAGAAACGAGGCTAACTTTTTTTTTCAAAATTTCAAAAAACATGGGCTATAACCCATCGTTTTTGTCATTTCGTAATTTTTTTTAAATCGTCAAAAATGATGAAAAACGGCGTGCCATAGTATGCCGTACGATATGGGCTATAGCCCACGGTCCAAAATGATGAGAAACGAGGCTAACTTTTTTTTTCAAAGGGGTACCTTTACCCCCCCCCCCCATAAAGTAACCTGTAAAGTCGATCTCTGCTCTTGTGGTCTCAGGATGAGTTGTTGAGGAACGAGGTCTCCAGGCTGAAGAGCAGGCTGAGCCAACAGGAGAGGATGCTGTGTGGGGCCGTCAAACGCCTGCGGACCACCAACCAGCTCAAAGAAGGAATGGAACGTGTCATCATTGACCAGTGTATGTAGACGGACTTTTATCAACCACTTATATATTTAGTTGACTGGACTCCCTCAGGCCTCTATACTAGTCCCTTACTTTTTACCCCTCTACTCCAAATCTCTTGGGTGTCGTGTTGCAACGCATTGTTTTGTGAGCTTGTAGATCGGCTATTATGGCTGTTAGGGGACACGAGGCCTTAAAGGTAGGCCTATTTTAACAAAAGAAGTCTCCATGTCGCTCCAGCTCTTATTTAACAGAAATAGCATAGTGAACTCAGACAGGATAATAAAAAATAAGTGAAATTGGAAGTGGTTTGGATGCCTAAAAAAGTATCTCGTAATATCGCTTAATATCAGGTGTTTACTTGTACTACCTATGTGCATAGTTGCAATTAAAAGCATTTTGGTGTTTTCTGTGTTTGTTTTCAATATAGTGGCAATAACCCATGGAGTGTTGAAGAAAGCCAGAGGAAATCTAGAGGTGAGCCAAAATTCAAACACATTTCACACAGTGAAATACTTAGTGCTAATTTAACTGTACAGTGTACATCTCGTTCCATTTGTACTCTCTTCTGAGTTAAACTAACACTGGGATGTTCAAATGCTATTTCGTGAGATTGTAGCCAGTCTTCATTGAGTGCTCTCTTTTCTCTCATTCTTATTTCATGTGAAATCATTGTAGACAAATTACTATCCCCTCTTTGGGCTGAAAGGCCCATGTGAAGGATCAGAGGAAGGTTAGTGTGTGTGTGTGTGTGTGTGTGTGTGTGTGTGTGTGTGTGTGTGTGTGTGGCACAGGGTTGCAGTGACGTGATGCATGATTCTTACCCGTTGTGTTGCATGGTACACTTTTCCAACACTTAGCCGTACATGCCTTTCCAGCAGTAGTTTGAGTTGGATATATTGACTTGTGAAAATGATCTTGTTTGGAGTTTGTGTGACTCCGTATTGGCCATATCAACCAGTATTTCAGGAGCATGACATGTATTGTGTGATTCAAGGATTTTTTTTTTTTTGTAATATCAGATGATATCAGCATGCTCAGCTCTGTGGTAGTGCAGTGGTCTGGAAATGCACAGATTTCCATCCGTATTGGTTCCTTGAGTTCAAGGGCCACTAGACAACATTCAGCATCGCCATCATTTCGCCCATCACCCCAATCTTGTAGTCTGCAACATTATAACATGATGGCGGCCTTATAATATACTCACAGTAAGGTTGAAAAAAAGTACCTTACCCAACCATCATATTAAGACCAGAGGTAACTGGACAAATAATTCTGGATTTGTAGACGTCCCAGCAAGATTATTAATTGTAAAATCTGTGGATGTATTTTTTTGTGTTATCTAGATGCCCTTTAACTTGTATTGCATAAAGCTGCATGTCTAGTAGAGTAGAAGTGGTAGTTGGTGTGAATGCTGGCATTGTACACAGTGAAGTCCTCAGTGTTACAAATTATCATTTGTACTAACTCTGAAGGTGTGTTCACACCTGAAGATTTTTCTTTCTTTTTTTCTCTTCTACTTCTCCTGCTCGTCATCGTTGGTAAAGAAAACATTCAGTATTTTGGATAGGATTTTTACCCTCTAGGTTACAAAAACACCCAAGTAGATGTATTTTCCCATCTGAAGCGAGAACACTGTGGTGACGGATCGCTACGTCAGCATCGCCCAGTTCGCCTTGTTCGTGCCGCTTTATGTCACGCGTCCGCTATATAAATGCACCATTTACCATAACCTTTTTTCTTTCACAGGAGGTCCCAGTCAATGGACAATGAGACACGATACAAGTCCTCAGACTGAGGACACGAGCGTCCCTGTCCCCACGTCAGCCCAGGCCACTGCGGGCGATCCCAACAGTGACGGCTCCTCCCACAACTGTGACCGCTCCTCCCACAACAGTGACGGCTCCTCCCACTGCAGCTACTAGATGATCTTGACCCTGATTTGTACTTTGTACTGTACGCGCAGGCAAATAGCGACTACTACAGTACTTTCAAGAAGCAGATGGGACAGTGCAGACCACCGTACGACGGAATTTAGAATTTGCCATTAGTCTACCCTGCCTTTATGCAGTAGCTACCGATTGACCTGCCTTTCTGCCCTGCTGTAAGACTGTCTATCTGCTTGGGAAATCATACTGTAATTGCACATGATCTGATATACTTATTTTGGGTACTGATTGATAAATTGTTAATTTTAGTCATGGTAATGTTTATGTAAAAAAAGAAAAAGACTGTTGTACATATCAAAATTCATGCAATTTGAGTATTTCTTTTACAATTTTTTATATGACAGTTATTTTACACAAAGATGTATTTTATTACTGTTTTCTTTTGAAGTTTCCTGACAATTTAGTTATGTTTAATATGGTTCATGGCTACCGAGTGTACTGATGATTCCGTGCAAATGCAGTAAACAAAACAAAAGGGGTTTGCATCAAGGTGTCTTCTTTCTTGAATTGTCATTACATTTCATTCAGCTTAATTCACAATAATGATCAGGGTTTTCAACGATTAACAAAATAAATTATGAAAATCATGAAAAACAACATACAGTGCCTTTAATCAGTGCCGCAATTTCCGCAATTTCCCAAATTTCCGCAATTGCTCCGCAATATTCCGCAATTTCCGCAATTTGCAATTTCTGCATTTTTCAAATTCCGCAATTTCCGCAATTTTCCGCAATTTTCCGCAATTGCTCCGCAATATTCCGCAATTTCCGCAATTTTCCGCAATTGCTCCGCAATATTCCGCAATTTGCAATTTCTGCATTTTTCAAATTCCGCAATTTTCCGCAATATTCCGCAATTTCCGCAATTTCCCGCAATTGCTCCGCAATATTCCGCAATTTCCGCAATTTTCAATTTCTGCATTTTGCAAATTCCGCAATTTCCGCAATTTTCCGCAATATGCAATTTCTGCATTTTGCAAATTCCGCAATTTCCGCAATTGCTCCGCAATATTCCGAAATTTTCAATTTCTGCATTTTGCAAATTCCGCAATTTCCGCAATTGCTCCGCAATATTCCGCAATTTTCAATTTCTGCATTTTGCAAATTCTGCAATTTCCGCAATATTCCGCAATTTCCGCAATTTTCAATTTCCGCAATTTCCTCAATTTCCGCAATTTCCCAAATTTCCGCAATTTCCGCAATTGCTCCGCAATATTCCGCAATTTCCACCAGAAGTACGACACCAGTGCCTTAGCTTTTGTGTATTCAACTATTTGGGTAACATGTGAGCTTTATCCTCCAATTCATTTAACACATGCACAATACCATCGTATGATGAAGTATAAAATAGGGCTTAATATGGACTGTGAATAATACATCACTTTGAAATATTATTGGCTTTGTAATAATAAATTCATTCAGAAAAAGGTTCATGAAAACTTTATCAAATCCATCAAAGCAGGTCAAACAGCATAAACAACACAGTAAAGCATGAACAGTATCACTTTGAATGGATATATATTTTAACTTCAATAAAAATACACAAAATAGATAGCAACACCGCAAAAGAGATAAAATAAAGAATTTAAAGATGGTCATAAAGTATCTACATGGACGTTATGTATTATTAGTAGTAAACACATTTATTTTCACACAAGGAGTTATTGGATGCCCATGTGTAATAAAGTATTTTGTCTTAACAACAGACTCCTATTTCTACCCAAAGGAGACTGTGTAATCCAAATGCTAGCCCATCGCAACAGTGTTTCAATGGTTGGAGTTGGTGAGGAGGACAGATGGATAGCTAGCTGGCCATGTTTCTTGGAAGTTCTCTGTAGAAAAAGCTTCACCCAGTGTCTATCTTCTCTTGGTTCCTCCAAATCCTGTAACACAAACAGTAAATAGTTTGTCTTTAGAAAGAAAAGTGTGTTGTGTGTAGAGGTGATGAGGACAGTCTCTGGAGCCACATGTGACCCGTCATGGTCCCTGCGTCTTCCCACAATCTCACTCCAACACTGTCTCCATCTTTCCTGCTGTATGTTTCTCTTAACAGTTTCTCCTTACATTTCAGCTTTCCTTTTGTCTTTTCTTTCCTACGCAGTCTGCCTCACATTTCCGGTGCCTATGCCAATAAGTGAAAGATTGTAGCAAAAATAACGTTTGAAAAAGTTACAGAATGCCCTATAACACTTTAATTGCCCGGGGTTATTTAATCCATTAAATTATAGTGCCCAGTCGATTTATAAACAAGGACCATTTTTACCGACATTTCTTTCGTTGTCGTCAGCTAAACAGGGGAGGAACATTTTCGATGACGTCTTGGGCGAAACACCCTAGAGATTTTGTCAGATATGTGACTGTCTATTTCTGATAGAGTTATTTGATAACGTCTGCGTTTGGAGAAAAACTAAATATTGTCTTACTCTTTGGATAAATGAGTACAGTTCCACATCAGTTGATGCATCATATGCATAACATTTCCGCGGGGGGGGGGGGGGTGTCTTTTCCCGAGTCAACAGTCTAGGTTTAAAGTGGTTACCTGATGCGGTGCGTGTCCCAGTGCTGAAGGTGGGAGCAGGTCCAGGTCTGCTGTCGGTAGTATAGTGGGTAGTGTTGTGGCCGTAGGGTTGTCTCCTGCTAAACAAAACCACAAAAAAGCAGCTCAGAATATACAGAATGATTGGAACTAGAACGCCAATGTTCAGACTATCTGCAGTGAGCGAATTCAAGTTGAGACATTTCTTAAATTATGGTGGTGGTGTTGTTGTTTTAGTTTTTTGCATATTTAGCTTTATTTTCCACCCTCACATGGCTGTGAGTTTGGACAGAGAACAAAGGACTACAGCGTTTGAGTATAGCCCATGTTTTTTGAAATTTTGAAAAAAAAAGTTAGCCTCGTTTCTCATCATTTTGGACCGTGGGCTATAGCCCATATCGTACGGCATACTATAGCGCGCCGTTTTTCATCATTTTTGAGGATTTGAAAATATGAAAAAAACGATGGGTTATAGCCCATGTTTTTTGAAATTTTGAAAAAAAAAGTTAGCCTCGTTTCTCATCATTTTGGACCGTGGGCTATAGCCCATATCGTACGGCATACTATGGCACGCCGTTTTTCATCATTTTTGAGGATTTGAAAAAAATGTCGAAATGAAAAAAACGATGCCCATGTTTTTTGAAATTTTGAAAAAAATAGTTAGCCTCGTTTCTCATCATTTTGGACCGTGGGCTATAGCCCATATCGTACGGCATACTATGGCACGCCGTTTTTCATCATTTTTGAGGATTTGAAAAAAATGAAAAAATGAAAAAAACGATGGGTTATATAGCCCATGTTTTTTGAAATTTTGAAAAAAAAAGTTAGCCTCGTTTCTCATCATTTTGGACCGTGGGCTATAGCCCATATCGTACGGCATACTATGGCACGCCGTTTTTCATCATTTTTGAGGATTTGAAAAAAATGAAAAAATGAAAAAAACGATGGGTTATAGCCCATGTTTTTTGAAATTTTGAAAAAAAAAGTTAGCCTCGTTTCTCATCATTTTGGACCGTGGGCTATAGCCCATATCGTACGGCATACTATGGCACGCCGTTTTTCATCATTTTTGAGGATTTGAAAAAAATGTCGAAATGACAAAAACGATGGGTTATAGCCCATGTTTTTTGAAATTTTGAAAAAAAAAGTTATCCTCGTTTCTCATCATTTTGGACCATTGGCTATAGCCCATATCGTACGGCATACTATAGCGCGCCGTTTTTCATCATTTTTGAGGATTTGAAAAAAATGACGAAATGACAAAAACGATGGGTTATAGCCCATGTTTTTTGAAATTTTGAAAAAAAAAGTTAGCCTCGTTTCTCATCATTTTGGACCGTGGGCTATAGCCCATATCGTACGGCATACTATGGCACGCCGTTTTTCATCATTTTTGAGGATTTAAAAAAAATGTCGAAATGACAAAAACGATGGGTTATAGCCCATGTTTTTTGAAATTTTGAAAAAAAAAGTTATCCTCGTTTCTCATCATTTTGGACCATTGGCTATAGCCCATATCGTATGGCATACTATAGCGCGCCGTTTTTCATCATTTTTGAGGATTTGAAAAAAATGACGAAATGACAAAAACGATGGGTTATAGCCCATGTTTTTTGAAATTTTGAAAAAAAAAGTTATCCTCGTTTCTCATCATTTTGGACCATGGGCTATAGCCCATATCGTACGCGCCGTTTTTCATCAAGTAAACCTGTGTGCAATTGACCATCATCGGCATCAAGCAAAGGAAATTGGATCAACTGTAGGGAATGTCGATCCACCATGAGCTGCCATTTAGACAGCATGAGAACATTCACTAAATTAAACATTCCCCTCCATATTTACATACATACGGAGAGAGAAGGATAGATTCCAACTTTCTCTTTGAGAAAATCCTTTCTATCTTGCAATCTATCTAACCTCTGACTTCCAAACAGGTATCCCAGCATTCCTCCTGTCCCCATCCCTGTCCAGAAGCCACCTCCAGTTCCTGCGGAAGAACGGCCTCCTGGGTAATGTTGTCTGTTGCTGTAGTCACTGTGGAAGCCATAGCCTGGATTGGCACCAGCATAGCCTGGATTGGCACCAGCATAGCCTGGATTGGCACCAGCATAGCCTGGGTTGGTGCCAGGATAGGCTGGAGGAGGCCCTAGGATGGATATAACAATATAACACAACATAGGAAGTAGAGCTGGAGCTGGCAGAGACTAAAATGTTGAGGTTCTCCCTGGGAGTAACAAGGATAGATAGGATCAGGAACTAGTACATCAGAGAGGGACAGCGTATGTTTAAGCAATAAGCCACGAGAGGTCTCAGGTTACCGGGTATTTTACACTGGCTGGGGGCGTAGGCAGACCCGAGGCGCAGCCGAGGGTCTTCTACCCCTCAGCCAGTGTAAAATACCCGGTAAGCTGGGGCCTCGAGTGGCTTATTGCTTTTCTAAAACGGTTACAAACATAATAGCAATATAAAACTATTGAATTCACAAAAGTAGCTACGCTTTGCGCTACCAGAGCGAGCCACATCACTTCCTTGTTGTGCTCGCAAGTAGGCTATGTGACGGGAGAATAGCGCTTGATGTCTTTACGGGGCTGCCTGGAGCCACACATTCACAGTCATATGAGCCGGGCGGTGCTTAGACGCCCGCACGGCATGGGCTTGTAAGTCAATGAAGCGCTCCCCTTCCCCAGTACTGCTAGAGATGTAGAGATCAGCTGCGAATGATATAAAGTGATTGAAGGTGTGGATTATGGGTGAGATTTACACCGGTCACGTGACGGTAACCAGCCAATCAGAATCAAGTATTGGGACTACCCGTTTTAGAATAGATGTTTTGGCGATAAAGCCAGAGTGGCCAGACTGAGATGGTTTGGACACGTATAGTGAGCATTTTGGTAGAAGGATGCTGAGGTTGAAACTGCCAAGCAGGAGGCCTAGAGGAAGTCCACAGAGGAGATTCATGGATGTAGTGAAAGAAGAAGAGGCAGAGGACAGGGTCAGAAGGTTTGTGCACACACACAACAAAAGCTGGACTTATCTCATCATCTTCTGTGCAACCTACCAGTGAAGTCTGGTTTGAATCCAGGAGGTGGGGGTCCTGCAGAGTTTCCGGGGTTCCCATCTCCCGGGTAACCTTGGCCTCCGTGTTCCTGTTCCCTGGGAGTGCCGTTTCCACTGAGGAAGAGTGTGTAGACGCCATAGGCTATCAACAGCAGCAAAGCCACTCCCAGCAGACTGCCAGTGTCACTGCCCTCCGATGGAGAGGAGCTCTGCTGTCTCTGTTGACTGTCCTGGTGATGATGCTTTTTGCCAGAGAAGAAACTGGAAGCAAAGTCCCCCAAACCTGAATGAAATACACACATAAAGAGAGAGAGGCAGCATCATCAGACATCAATTAAACCCTAGTATTCCCTCTAGTCTATACAGTACCAGATATCTACACAGAAAGGAGCATATAATAAAGCCTACATCTATTTATTTTAAGAAAAGGATGATTATGACCAGAGCCATAGAGTAAGACAGAGTTGCGACATTGAGGGGGCAGAAAACAGCCCAGTTACTAGGTTTTCTTTTAGTTTCCATTTAGTTTTCGCCTGTAAAAAAAGGGTGGTCGACGAACATTTCTTTTTGTCATACTTTTAGTCGGCGAAATCAACCCCTACCCCCAAATGAGGAGCCAGCGCCGCCGGCATTTTGTCCCCTCTTGCGTCCCTCCTCCGTCAGCTCCAGGGTGTACTCCAGTCCACAGGAGCCCTTCAGGATGTAGGGATCGTCTGCATGGCTGTAGCCCTCACAGCTCACCTCGATACGACCAAACCGGTACGCATTGTCCATGTCCGTCTTACACTCCCACTAGGGGTGGGGGGGAGAGAAAAGGTAAAAGGTACGTTTCTCTGTAACGAATAGAGTGAATGGAGAATAAGCAAAATGCACAGATGGAATGAATGGAGAATAAACAAAGAGAACAGGTGTCGGTGATGATAATACTGTAGATATGACTGTCAGTAGTATCTGGAATTATATGATAACAACATAGGCTATAAAACCCAGTATTCTTCCAAAGTTCAACATCCTTTTAACCACGACATAGACAGAGTGCACCAAATGTGATCTTTACAGGTCCCCTGTCCTTTACAGGACAAGTATTTAACCAATACTTGACAATTGACAATTTTACAATATCCCAGTGGTTCCCAAAGTGGGTCAAGGCCCTTATAGCCCATGTTTTTTGAAATTTTGAAAAAAAAAGTTAGCCTCGTTTCTCAGCATTTTGGACCATGGGCTATAGCCCATATCGTACGGCATACTATAGCACGCCGTTTTTCATCATTTTGGAGGATTTGAAAAAAATGAAAAAATAAAAAAACGATGGGTTATAGCCCATGTTTTTTGAAATTTTGGAAAAAAAAGTTAGCCTCGTTTCTCATCATTTTGGACCATGGGCTATAGCCCATATCGTACGGCATACTATAGCACGCCGTTTTTCATCATTTTGGAGGATTTGAAAAAAATGAAAAAAAACAAAAAACGATGGGTTATAGCCCATGTTTTTTGAAATTTTGAAAAAAAAAGTTAGCCTCGTTTCTCATCATTTTGGACCATGGGCTATAGCCCATATCGTACGGCATACTATAGCACGCCGTTTTTCATCATTTTGGAGGATTTGAAAAAAATGAAAAAATAAAAAAACGATGGGTTATAGCCCATGTTTTTTTTAATTTTGAAAAAAAGAGTTAGCCTCGTTTCTCATCATTTTGGACCATGGGCTATAGCCCATATCGTACGGCATACTATAGCACGCCGTATTTCATCATTTTGGAGGATTTGAAAAAAATGAAAAAAAACAAAAAACGATGGGTTATAGCCCATGTTTTTTGAAATTTTGAAAAAAAAAGTTAGCCTCGTTTCTCATCATTTTGGACCATGGGCTATAGCCCATATCGTACGGCATACTATAGCACGCCGTTTTTCATCATTTTGGAGGATTTGAAAAAAATGAAAAAATAAAAAAACGATGGGTTATAGCCCATGTTTTTTTAAATTTTGAAAAAAAGAGTTAGCCTCGTTTCTCATCATTTTGGACCATGGGCTATAGCCCATATCGTACGGCATACTATAGCACGCTGTTTTTCATCATTTTGGAGGATTTGGAAAAAATAAAAAAACGATGGGTTATAGCCCATGTTTTTTTAAATTTTGAAAAAAAGAGTTAGCCTCGTTTCTCATCATTTTGGACCATGGGCTATAGCCCATATCGTACGGCATACTATAGCACACCGTTTTTCATCATTTTGGAGGATTTGAAAAAAATGAAAAAATAAAAAAACGATGGGTTAAGGGGTTCTTGAGGGAGTTCCAGGGGGTCCCAGGCTAAATGATAGATACTAGTATAAGAACCAAATGGACCTTACCCTGATTTAGACCAACCCAGGGCCCATTTGGTTGGCAAGTTAAATTAACATTGATTGTACTATTTTTACACTATAAATCGGGGTTCCAGAGATAGAAATGCCATTAAATGGGGGTCCGTAGGCCGGTAGCCTAATGCATGTCAAACTGGGGCTCCTTGAAAATCTTCTCTTATGGGGGTCCCTGACCTATTATTTTCAAATGGGCTAATAAGTGTCAATTTGGGGGTCCTTGGCATGAAAAAGTTTGAGAACCACTGACCTATCCACCCGTCCATCCCTACCTGTGCGTCGACTCCATCCCAGCCTTTATTCACACACTGGACCACTTCGGGGACAAAGGCCCCACAGCCGGCGGAGCCTCCAACACATTGGAGCTGGAGGACAGCGCTGGAGCGGCGGGCTGCGGTGTAGCGACCCTTATAGAGGGTCAGCACGTTGACGTCACGCAGTAACACACTGCCTGGACCTGGGGGAGAATGAATGACACAGGCTGGTTTATAGCGGTCAGTCACTGGCTGTTTAGTAGGGCCGCAAATCACTACAATCACTACACCTGTGTGAAGTGAGGGGCGCTCATATCACCATACGTCACAATTTTAGTCGACTAATACTATGACGAAAAATGTTCGTCGACAACCTTTTTTCAGACTACTAAATGGAAACTAAATTAAAGGAAGCTAGACTAAAACTAAGCCTAAATATATCGACAATTTCGTCAACATATAAAAATTAGATTAAAATTATAGGGAGGGACTAGTGTAGAAGAGATAGTTCATTTATGTAGATTTCAGCATTTAACCAAGTGTAAAATGAGCCATTATGACAAAATCAAGGCCCATCAAAATACATTTTAGCAGACTAAATAAACTGCAGATTTAGTCGACAAAAATCGTATGATATTTAGTCGACTAAAACTAGACTTAACATTAAACCATTTCAGATGACTAAGATATGACTAAAACTACATTAAATTATTTATTTTCTTCAAAAGAAGAAATCAACACTACTACTGTACGTCGTTACCAAAGATGGTCGTAAGTTCAAGATGGTCAAGGTAATGGCATTTATGGCTGAGCATTATGACAACAATTCTCCAAGGAAAGGAGTCATCATTTCATATGTGAAAAATGAAATATTGACAACTACATCATATTCTTTCTCTCCCTCGACACCAACAGTCAGTTTAATAAGGGAAACAATTTCCCCAAATCGTATCGTCTGACTCTGTTGCTTTCAGTTTAACCCGTGATATTTATTCAGAATACTGATTACAGTGAATAAAGACATGAAAAAATAAAGACTTTCTTTCGGACATGAATTTGGTCCACAAATATTGTGTGGTCACACTTTAAAAGTGATGGTGCCTCATTCCTATTGCTTCATCACTTCCTGCAGGTTCCTCTCAAAAGAGCCATGCTCACTGTCAGCTTGCCCTCAAGACAACAGACCTGTCAGAGGCACTCTCTCAGTAGTCAGTCCTATTATATCTGTGAAACCCACACACTTTGTGCCAAGGTTCATTTGGCCAATTTATTGGTAATAAAAACGTTTTAGAAGTCATTCACTTTTCACTTTAGAAATGTGCAGATACCATAGTACGTACTGTGCACGACGTATACTGTATGCTGGTTTACGGTTGAGTGAGAAATTATTGTTGCTCATTAAGATAATCATTTTGGGAACCCTCAGTTAGTGGTTCCAAAACTGAGGGGTCCCTCATAAAATGATCATGATTAGCTTAATGTTATTGGATTGGATACTCCGACACTGTCTGAGTAGGCCTACAAGTGGTTCATATTATTATTTTAAATCAACGACAGTCTCCCCAGTTCAAAATGGGACTCGTCTGAACACGGAAACAATTTAACTCACTCACCTTCATTCCAACTCTTGACGTGAACAACAAAAACAAACAAAAGAAATGTGATAAATCCCTTCATTGTCGGTTTTTTAAGATTCCCAAAGCGGCTTCAGATATGAGCCAATTATTATCTGTGTATAATAGTAACGTTGTTAAACGAGTAACACAAGATATGTGAAGGAATTGTTTACATATAAAATGTCATCGTCGCTTCCTGATGAAAGCGACTGAAAGATTGGAACTATTTCCGGGTTACGTAATCTATTTTGGTCGACATCGACCAATCGCGTACGGGCACGACGCTCCTATGGTATCAATTCAATTCAATTCAAAGGGCTTTATTGGCATGAGAAAACATACGTTTACATCACTGTCCCTCTGGTGGACAAAGTCAAGTAGCGCATATAATATGCTTGTATTCTCCAGAGCAGTGGTTCCCAAACTGTGGTGCGGGAGCACCTTCTAGGCCGGGGTGCGCGACATGAAAAGGCTAATGGTGGTGCTATGTTTATTTATTTATTTATTAATTTATTATATAGTAAATATATTAACATACTGTATTATTATATAGTAAATATATTAACATACTGTATTATATGGCAAGTATATGCATAATATAGCCTATGCTGCATATATATTGCTGCTGTGCTGTCATTGTCAAATAATTTGCATAGCCTACGTACTCTGTGCAGTGACAATACATTTAATCTAATCTAATAATTCCACTCGCAGGTAAAAAAAAACAGTGTGTTTGTGTTTGAAACAGACAGCTAGTGCTTCATATGATTTAGGGCCTTAATGATGAAAACACAATTAATGGATATCAGCTGTTTAATATTTTCCAATAATTAGATATAATATAATTAGAGTTATGATGCATGACAGTCACATGATACTGTGCACAAGGATGCTAACGCACACCAAAGTCCTTTCTTGAAAAAGCAAGAAAGTGGCCGCACACGCCAATAGCCAGAGTGCCAATACTTTATTAGGACGCAGCAGGTTAAGACATATGAATCCAACGTTTCGGCGGTAAAGCCTTCATCAGGTTATCATAAACAGATTATAACACTGCATGATTGGGATATAGTTATAAGAACTATAAATCACACTTGTGTGAAGGGAGGGGCATCCATCACCGTGGCTGCCACATGACGTCATGGAGGAGCATGAGTTTTTGGGAAATGATTATGAAGCATATATTTTACTTTTAGAAGCCTGCACAGATGGCAGGGTCAGTTTCATTCATTGCAGATTCACTGCCACTATACTTTATGAGACATGAATGCAGTGTGTAATTAATTGTATATACAGTAAAACGAAACCAGTCACAAGATGTAATGGTCACAGAATACGGGAAAGCTCGCCTCAAAACAGTCTGAGAACTTTGATTCTGTGAAAATATATATATATTTAATTATAATCATATAATTAAATGTAATACTACCATACTACAGTTAAATACATACGTACATATACTATAATAAATACCCTTTGTTTAGTGGTTTTTATTTTGCATTTATTTCACAGAATCAAATGTTTTATGGGCATGATTTACCAGGATCCTGGATGGCTTGATTTAAGGCTTAAAATAATTTATATAAATATTTGTATAAATCTCTATGTGTCTACAGTCTACGGCAGTTGTTTTTCTACCCCCCCCATGACGTCTGTATTACGTCACACCGAGGCATATAACAACATCCACTGGCATGTCGTTGTTGTGTCATTGTACAATGGAGACACCGTACAGAGTGCTAATAGTTAATTAGCAGTTCTGAAAAGCCTACGTATGTGAAACACGATTTTGTAATTTGTATATAGTCCCGTATTTTGGTATTTTACACTAATAACAAAATAATTCAGTTGGGATGATACGCCCTGCGGTGCAGAGGATAGACCACATGGAACAGATAACCCCCGAGACGAGAGCTAGACATGAGATTCAGGTGATGTACAAGGAGACCTACAATGTGATCAAACACCATTTAGAGACGGTCAGAAAGGAGATGTTTGTAAAGCAGCAGATTTGGGATAAGGAGAAAGCACAACTGGTTGAAGAGCTGCGGGCGTCGGCTGAAAACCTATTCTCTGCAAAACAAACAATCAAAGCTATGGAGAAACAGTGTGTAATGAAAGAGTACAAGTTCCGCACAGTTGGAGAACTCCAAAAGAGGTTGGAGGAGAAGGAGGAAGAGATTAACACTCTCAAAAAGAGTCTCTACTGCCTTCATCTGGAGGACTACAAGATGGGCCTGTCTGCGAAAGACAAAGGCATTGACATGATCAATCAAGTGGAAGTGTTCACTACTCTGTTCAAAAAGGTGAGCAGCTCCCCAGTTGTCCCACAGCTGTTGTCCATCCTACAAACGTTGCTGCTGCTAGACCCCGGGCGATCTGATGTCTGGCAGACCCTGGAAACTCTAACTATTAGAGCCATCATGCTGCCCCAAGACTCTCAGTTAAAATCCTGTGACATGAGCAATCACCTGGAGGTGTTTACTACTCTGTTCAACAAGGTGAGCAACTCCCCAGCCTCCGTACAACTGTTGTACATCCTACAAACATTGCTGCTGTTGGGTCCTGAGCGCTGTGATATCTGGCAGGCCTTGGAGACTGTGACTACAAGAGCCATTTTGCTGCCGCAAGACTCTCAGGTGGAATCCTTAGACAAGATCATGCAGCACTTGATGATCTCCAATGTCAAGACCAGCGCAGATCATTATGAGGTCAGCAGACAACCGGTCAGTTATGCGGACATGGCCATTCAGACAGACCTGATGGACGAAGAGAAATACAGGCCGTGCACTCATCCACCACCACATCCACCCCCACCCCAGGGGGACCTGTACCGCAAGCGCCGAGATGCCACTGCGTTCCCCTTCGCCACACAGGTTTCCGAACAACATGAAACGTGTCTGTCAGAAGTCTACAGAGACCCGATAGAAGACAAGAAAGTCATAACTGTCAGAAGGCACCGGCCCCCTCGCCCCCGTGTCAAGCCTTTGAGTGAAGACCACAAGAAGTCTGAGGTACAGGTTGGAAAACAGGCAGAGACAGACAGACAGCAAGCCAAAGAACAGCAGGAAGTCTGCAGTGACTTGACAGATGAAGAGAAAGATAGACTTGGCGGAAGCATCAAAGCGGACTCTCCTCCACACCACGGTGATCAGGACGCAGTAGAGAGCGACCCGGAGGACCAGAGGAAGTCTGACGATGGAGAAACAAAGACCTTTGCTCCCACTGCACCTCCATCCATTCCTCTGCCTCCACCCCCACCTCCACCTCCACGTCCACCTTCAGACCAGCTTGGGAGGCACCCAAGCATAAGGATGAAGAAGCTCACTTGGCATAAGCTATTTTCTCCTCCTGCTCCTGTTTCTGATGCTCCCTCCATGTGGGGCGCAGACAGTCAGAACGACGCTTCCCTACAGCCCAACTACAGCACCATTGAGCAGCTGTTCTGTCTCCCAGTGACTGAGCACAAAGCCAAGGGGCCGGCAAGGACAGAGCCTAAAGAGATTACTTTCATCGATTCTAATAAAATCAGACAACTGTCCATATTACTGAAGCAGTTCAAATTCTCAAATGAGGAACTTGCGGATATGATCCAGAAAGGGAATCGAACCATGTTGGACGCAGAGGTGCTTAAAGAGCTCCTAAAACTCCTTCCAGAAAAACATGAGATTGACAATCTGAGTAAATTCCAAGGAGACAAAGATAAGTTGGGTAGTGTAGACCGCCTCTACAACTCACTCCTCACTGTCCCATGTTATCAGCTGAGGATGGAGTGTATGCTGCTGTGTGAAGAGACCTCTTCGGTGCTGGACTTGTTCAGCACTGAAGCCAAACTGGTGGAGGAGGCCTGCCACTCCCTCATGGAGAGCCACCTCTGGGCCAGTTTCTGCAGACATATCCTGGCTGTGGGAAACTTCCTTAATTATGGAAGTCATATAGGGATGGCAGAAGGATTCAAGATCAGCTCCCTGCTCAAGCTTAGTGAGATCAAATCCAACCAGTGCCATATCACACTGCTTCATCACATCCTTGAGCAAGCAGAGCTGCACAAACCGGAACTGTTGGCACTGCCAGATGAGATAGAGATCTGCGAAAAGGCATCAAGAGTTAGCTTGACGTATTGCCAATCAGAGACTCGTTCCTTACTGAAACGACTGAACGAGACGTCCAGGAAGGTCTCCAACTCTGTGGAAGATGTGGCAGAGCAATATGCAAAAGACATTGATGAATGCCTGCAGGCATGCAAAGGTTTAGACGAGAAGTTGACTGAGATTGACAAAAAGAAACATGAGCTGGCAGGGTACCTATTTGAAGATGCTCAACAGCTCTCCCTGGAGGAGCTTTTTGTAACTATTAAGGCTTTCCGCGCACTCTTCATCAAGGCCTTGGAGGATAACAAAATTAGGAAAGAAGAAGCAGCCAAGGAGGAGAAGAGAAAGAAGCGACAAGTAGAAGAATCCAAGAAGAAAGGAAAGAAAGCTAGAAAAATTAAAGGACTGCCTCAAAGTGAGGGCAGTAACGTACATCGCGACCGTCTCATGGCTGATATCAGGAAAGGTCTCAGTCTCAGAAAGACACGGCCTAGGTGCGAGTTGGAAAGCTCCCCTAGTGAAATACATAGAGATGAGGAAGATGAGGTAGACATCGTACACAACACTTAACACATTTTGCACCCAGAGATGGGTTAGCTTTGTCACCGAACCCAGAGGACGGTCAGTACCAACAAAGTCACCCCTAGAGGAGCTTGTCTCAACACAGAATGGGCGACGCCAAGACATCCCACTGCCACCACAGGACAATTGTTGAGTTCCAGGGACCTCAGCCATGACTAGACAGAAAGCTCTCGCTTCTATATATCCAAACTCCTATCCCATGGGGCTCATCAACCATTGTTCATGGCCCTTGGGGAGTGCCTTAGGTGGTCGCCTGTGTAATGGATATTCAGCTGTTGCGCCATCTATGTTCTATCATGCATTTGATTTGTTGGGGCGTCAGCCAATCAAATTGTTATAGGTTGCCGCTGGTTCAGTTTAGGCATACGGTTTGTTCGGAGCACCCAGCCAAACAGCGAGCACCCAGGAGGCACCGAGGAGGAACTGAAGCCCAGTTTCCACAGTGGTGGGAAGATACTTAAAACCATGCCCCACCATCCATTGGCTCTTTTGTTTGAGATTTGCATGTGTAGATTTGGCTCTTTTGTTGTATGTGGGGGTTTTGGCTGAGATTTGGCCCACCTATATGGGGCGGCGTAATGTCGGATTTTCCACCAGGGCCGAACACAGCAGCAGTGAACGTGGACAGCATTGTCCTGAAGATCTACGGGACCATTTGTCAACTGACTTTTTTGTGTGACCCCAAAGGGGGGTAGGGGGGAACCTTCTAGAACAGGGTTGAGATTATGTACGTATGCTATGCAAGCATTCTAATCGTGTGCACCCAACCTGTGTGTGTGTGTGTGTGTGTGTGTGTGTGTCTACATGAGTGTAGGCATATATATATATAGGCCTACACTCATTTAAGTCCCTATGAGCCCTAAGGTTGTTTTCTTCAACCCATAAACACATTTAGGCACACATGCTTTCAACTTCCTGAATCCTGAAATAAGCAGTGGAACGTTAGCGACCGTTTTTAAGACTTTTAGGCACTAAAAGCTGGACATAGGAGGGGCTAGTATATGTATAATTGCTTATTTCATGGTGAATTATATGGGGTGGTTTGATTGGTTAAATTAATCTTCCTAGATAGAATTATGCCAGAATTGAACTATGATCTTTCCCAAAGCATCTCCACATTTCAATCATATATTGGGTGCACATGTTCCCTGGGTATGGTCTAGTAACTCTAGTTAATTCATTTGTAATAATAACTTAGTATAGCCATACTCCTGCCATAACCTTGATGTAGTGGAGTCAGTCACAAATTCACAATTACATACTTAATCCAAATCTCATGGCCAACTGTCTTAGCCTTTATGAGTAGTTAATATGCAGTTAATGCAGGACTATACTGCATTTTCCCCGTGGGTGCTCAGGTCCCGAAGCACCCACCGAATCTGCACATACATATGCAATCAATTCACATTGGAATTGCATGTTGAGCGGTGCCTCAAAGTGCTTTTCCAAAAGCACTTTGACATCCGACTCAAATGTGACACATCAAGAAAATATAATATGCAAGACACTTGACTTACTTTGACTTATTCCTGCAGGCTCCTATAGGTGGAGAATAGCAATCGCACCCCGCCATCGGACTGTTTTGAGCAGTTTTCTTCAGCTGGGCCCACGATAATCTGTGCAAGGGGCTGTCAAAATAACTGAGTTAACCAAGTTAATTAAATTGTGAAATTAGTTTGATTAAAAACGTTACAATTAATTCATGCTTGGATGACCCGCCCTATACATCCCATAAACTCATCGACTCTGCACTATCTAGTCCTATCTGGATGGGGGGAAAACACAAGGCGGTTATTGCCATAAAAGGCTGCACAATTTACATAGGCAGCGGCTCAAATCACATAGCACGACAACGGGGTGAGACAGATTGAAGGACACAATCGTACCCCACTGGATTTGTTATAAAGAATATCATATACACAGTATATATGTTAAATATATATCTGCCCTGTCATTTCTTACCTTTCCTAAAAACAAAATACATACATACATGGATGCACCTGGGACGTATCCTCAGTGATGTATCCGAAGGTCATCAGGGTTTCGGGTCTCCCAACATCATACCCCTCACTCGGGTGATCAAGTCCCGACTTACGTCCCAGTAGCTACCCTCGATCAGTCCTATTAGGGAAAAACGAGGGGCACACAATCCGTTCCTCCTTAACTACTCTGCCGGGACTGGGAGGTACCATTCTGGCGCGTGGAAGGACTAGGCTCTGTGGGTTGACTCCTTTCCAGGCCCCTCCTACGTCTCACCAGGTCCACTCCTGCTCTCACCAGGTCAGGCCCTGTGCGTTGCACCAGACTCCCAGCACCACGCACTTTATTCAGGAATGGTGGATTCTCGAGCGGCAACGGTTCTGCAGGCTCCACCTTGCCCTTGGTGGTGCCGCAGGCTCCGCTTGAGGCTTGTATTTGAGACATTTAAATAATAAATATTTTACATTTAGGTTGAGAATACATGAGACAGACATGTTTAGTCCCTTTTATTAGCACTCCCCCTGTTCCCCCAGTACAAATGTTGGCAACTTCTTTGACATACATACAAGATGAAAGAGGTTAACGAGTGGAGTATAATTAAAAGCAAACTCCACATCAAAAAAGTTTTGTTCTTAGAATAAATGCTATTCCATTCGCCAACCTCCATGAAAATCAAGACATAATAGGAAAATAAGCAAACGGTAAGAATATACAGAGTAAGCTTCTTTTTTTTTAATAACTGCTCCATTACTACCAATACATGAAAATGCTATTTGACAATGCTTTTAAAAGGATACATAATCTTTCACTCCATTGACATAGCTGGATGTCTGGTCATCAAGTGATACCAAAGTGACCTATAAAACTAGGCCTTGGAAAGACGAATCACAGTCAAGCTGATGTTAAATAGCACCCATTTGTCTATAGATTCCCTTCCGGAAGCAATTGTATATAAATACGCCGCTCTATTCATTCATAGAGCATAAACCTTTTCCTCTTCTTCTTTTTTCTAAAGCTGGACCATAGTAATAGCCAAACAGATGCATACATCACTATGTCAAATCCAAGTATTACGTGAAGAATTTAGGAAGAGGCATTTTTGAAAGATGACTTAACACATACAGTTGTAGAAAAAGAAACTGGCTGTGTAAAATTCAACTGTAACCTTGGTCATATATTTGTATAACAAGTAGCTTCAAAATCAATTTAATCAACACATACTGTAATACTAGAAATGGTTCTGGGTCTGTCTATCTGTCAGCACTACTTCAAGTAAAGTGCTGGAAGGAAAATTCGGTTGGTTCTGTCAAAGAGAACCATGCTTTCCATGTACCAACAGCATTAAAAATGTATATACTGTATATATCATCTGTTTGGCAGAAACCTTGTAGGCATGTCCATATTTCAACGTGAGTGTCATGCAAAAGTAGTAAAAAGCCAATCTACAATGGGTTGCAATGAGATATTACAGGCCTTGGACTCCTCAGCAATGTCAGCATAGGCCAAAGCACTGTTGCTTTGGGTATCAACAGGCTCGGGGATCTGCAGGGTGTTAGTACTTCTCAAACTAATCCACCATCCCAGATCGGACCGCATTACTTTTTAAGTTAAGGCAATCTTAGTGATTTCCTAGACTATGTCAAATCCAAGTATTAGCACTAGCTTGCCACAGATGGCATCACAACATGCCTTGAAGAACTTTAGTTGCGTGGTACCCGCTCAGCGAGTGCCACCCAGTCAATGGCCTTCAGGGCAAAACGAAGCCTAACCCCTCAGTAGTTATCTTCAATGCTTTGCTAACCTTTCGAAGTGCTTATGTCTGTTTGTGGGTGTTATATTTAACCAATTTAAAGTATTAACAAGAGCTTTTGACTAAATAATTAATATATTGGACCCTTTAGAACACATTTCCTGAAAATGTATGGTTTTTGAACATACAAGGTTTCTGCCCAACAGCAGCAGATATGCTGCACATGACTGGCTATCTTTGCACAAGTCTGACGAAGGCCTGGACGAGCTGGATGATTGTCTCCTGGCCCTCATGGCTCCCCTTGGAGCCAGGCGTGGGAGGTTTTGTCTGAGAGGAAGGCAGAATGCCACTGGCTGGGGACGACGGAGATCCCCTACGGAAGTGACGAGACAGGCCAGAGAGAAGAGTGCTCTAGAAGGAGAGAAGAGAGATCGAAATAATTGCACTGAAAAACTAAAATACAAAATACCATTCATAACCTATATTTAACCATTTAAAACATATACCGTACTGTATAGTATACACTTGGTTAAGATCTACAAGCTTGTAGCTATGCCATTTTTGCCAAATGTCGATACATTTTTCCTAAACGTTTGCCTATTATGACATGGCCAGAAAGTTTTAAAGCTTAGATAATTTAAAAACGGTTATTAACTAGAACTGAAAGAACAGATAAAGCCAGGTGGTCTCACCAATTCAGAGCTGAGCTCTTGCTTGAGCCTCTGCTTGTCTCTAGGGAGGATAGTGGGGTCCTTTAGACACCGTACAGCTTGGGAGATTAGCACGTAGAAACAGTTCTCCATTGTGAACATCAGTAAAGACCTGGACAGAGAGAGATCAATTTAAAAAGGCCCCCCTCCAGCCAATTTGGTTTCCTTTCCATTTTCACCTCTAATATAAAGTCATGCCCAAAATAGGGTCACTAGGTTGCAATGCATGGAATATTGGTGGAATATTGCTCTTTAGTCTCTACCTTCACCTAGTATAAGATAAAGATAAAATATGTGTAAATGTAGTCCACATTTGATACAGATAGCCTACTTCCAACTTGGTCGTACATCACTTTTTTTTCAAGTGCAGCTGAAAATGTTGAACTTCATACTCAAAATGTGAAAGATTTAGTCAAAAATACAAATACAAAATAGTGCCTGGGGAATCCATGTATAGTAATACGAGTTGGTTACTACAAGTTGGCACTGAAGGGGTATCTCAGCATTCTTAGAATTATTTCTGTGAACCAGGGCCAAATGTGTCAGGAAATGTAGGGATTTAAGTGTTTCCCATATAATACCAATCCAAATAATACTTAACCCATTCTGAACGGGAACCCATTTTGGTGTTAGCATCATGTCGTGCTTTAGCTATTGAAAAATAGCAGATCTACAAGCTCATAGCGCGCCACCGAGTGGCGTGCTACGAGCTTGTAGGTCTGCTATTTTTGAAAAATTGAAGAACGACTGACATTTTTAGAATCTGATCTCAGGTCAGAATGGGTTCATCAGACCAGTGTGTGTCCAGTGGAAACCTCGTATGAATCTGATCTCAGGTCAGAATGGGTTAAACACAGGGAAGAAAGAGGCCTAGTCTGCCTACTTACTTGAGTGCTTGGATCTCCTCTGATGATGCTAATGAGGCTATACTCAATGAAACTGGCTCTTTCTTCTTCTCCATCTGCTCATCGAAACAACAGAGTTGGGGAGACAAAGGCTATTAGGAGCACAAAATACAATAAACGTAAGAGAAAAATGAAATCAATGGGTGAAAGCCGATTTGGTACGTGCACATCGTAGACACTGGGAAATGACAACGTTGGTTGTAATGTAAACTAGCATTGAAAACTGTGCTTTTTATTTTACATACTGTAGCTAATTGTTTACACCTAGTTTTAGCAACGGAAGCCAAGATATTGTGCCCAGTCTCTCTTGAGCAAAGCATTTAGAAACTGACTGGTGAGGGGCACCTACCTCTCCTAACATGATGAGGGCCACATTAATGGTGGCCAGCAGAGTTCCAAAGGAAGGAGGCACATCTGGGTCAAAGGGTGATGTTGTGAAGCTGAGTACAAACAGGGTCCTATACTCTGCCAAATCCATACACTGACACAGACAGAGAGAGATGCACGTTATTCCATACAATGACACAGAGATACACACTGTGGAGATAACACATTATTAATTGGATGCCTTGAGGTTTGTGAGGCGTGCCTGAGCAAGCCAATAGGTGAGCGAGTACCCACGCTGAACAGATGGCAAATGGCCTTGCATCAACAAAAACAGCCTCTGAGTTGGTGAGCCGTGGTGGATGGCGATTATTACAAACTGGCATCAGCTTTAAAAAATAACCGACACACTCACAATGTGACGATTGCGACACACTGTGAACTTGTAGACTGGCTATCTTGTGGCAATCTTAAATTTGTATTTTTTTAAGCGATTTCACAATGAGGGGCCACAGCCAGAGACTACAGCTACTGTATTTGGGTGTCCTTGGCATGGAAAAGTTTGGGATACCCTAGCAGATCCTCAACACACTACACATTGTGTGAATGTGTTCACACCTGAAAATGGGAGGGGGGACACATCATTTAACACTGTGCAAATACAGTGACAGTTAAAAGTGAAAGTGGGATTACAGTACTAGTTGAAATGAAGAAAATGCCAGCACTCATTGTATGTCCTTTATTTACCTCCGACGTTGATAATGAACTCGTTTCAGCCTGTGTGGCCTTCGTCAGCTTTATCATATCATTAGAACCCGCAGGTTGTCTGCTTCGGCAGTACTTTCTTACTCTGATTACAAGCAGTACAAGCATTGTGTGTGGTACCAACCTGGTCGAGTAGGATCTGGCAGCAGTCTGGAGTGAAGTGTTGCAAAGTAGCCAGTGTTTTGCTGAGGATCTTCAGAAGGCTGCACTGTACAGCCAGCAGGGCCTTCTGCTCGGCCTCCTCCCTCTCCCCTCCACCGGCAGCGTCCTTGGAGGGAGTCTGGGCTGACCGCTGGGATCTTGGGAGAGGACCAGGGGGTAACGCCTCACCATTTTTCACCTAAAAATTACATTTTTACTTTACAAATTATACATAATCATAATAGGCAAACGGCCTAGCACAGAGCTGTGAGCTTGTAAATCTGCTATTTTTGCCATTTGAAGTACAATACTGTAACACAAAGCACAGCAGTGCATATCATTTCTTAACGCATTTTGGGCGGGAACCCCTTTTGGTGTTCATTATGTTATGCTTTAGCTATTGAAAAATAGCAGATCTACAAGCTCATAGCATGCCACCAAGTGGTGCACTACCAGCTTGTAGGTCTGCTATTTTTGAAAAATCATGAAAATATTTATTTCAGAAAACTGGAGGATTTAGAAGATTTTCTTTTAAATTTCGAGGTCAGGCCTAAATGGGTTAAAGTAGTGGTTATCAAAGTGGGACCCCCAGAGGTCCTTGGGGTGGTTGGTACCCAGAACATACTCCAGTATAATCACCAGCTAGACATTAGCCCCAATGAGAGAATGTATAATAATGACTATTCAGATGATCATAGGTTTCACTCTCACTCGCAGTGTAGACAGTGGTAGAATTGTGTACACACAACATCTAATAAAACAAAAAGTACTTTTTGATTTCAAAACAATGTAAATAAAATATGTGTGAGTGAGACCTGGAGATAGTGATGGAGCATCTTCTTGCTATGGAGGAGATATGTACATGTCTGACACAGGTAACACAGGTTCACCTGCATGTAGAGAGAAACGCAACCAAAACCAGAAAGGTTAGAAAGCTGTACTGTCTGTTAAAGTATCAAAGATATAACTAAAGGCAACAATAGCATCCATTCGTCTACTCTAGCCGGTATCATTTTGTTTCTCTTGGGACGAACCTGTACATCTCGGAGTAGCTTGGGCAGGTGGAACTGCCATTCCTTGCAAAAGCTGGAGAGCTGCAGCAGGAAACCCACGGTGTGGTCAGCCTCGTCCAGACACACCAGACTCTGCACCGTGCGCACTGCATTCAGACACTAAGGCAGCACAGAAGGAGAAGCATTAAGCCTGATCCGTTGCAGTGTTGATTCGGCCAGCAATTTATTTTATTTTTATTTTTAGTCATAGTCTCTTGAATAGTTCTCATTTAGTTTTAGTCACATTTTTAGTTACCTGGAATAATTTAGTGTTGGTCTAGTTTTAGTTGACTAAATGTCAATGTAAAATGTATTTTGTCAGGCCTTGATGGCGTAATGCCCGATAGCCGATCTACAAACTCACAATGCGTCGCAGCGCGCACACACACACACACACACACACACACACACACACACACACACACACACACACACACACACACACACACACACACACACACACACACACACACACACACACACACACACACACACACACACACACACACACACACACACACACACACACACACACACACACACACACACACACACACACACACACACACACACACACACACACACACACACACACACACACCTTACCTGCAGTATGCGTTCTTGATGTACTCCAACAAAGTCAAGAGCTTCATTGATGAAGTTGTAGCGCAGCGTCTTGAGCAGACTCTCCATGAGAGACATACACAGTCGGTACACCCCTGGCCAGCAGGGGGAGTCCTGGCCTTTGCGAGAGAAACCCTGGACAGACACATTATAGAGTGTAGCTATGCAGTTAACACAGGAGGGAAATTTAGTTTATTCTTCGATTATTATTATTTTCCTACGCCAATAATGCTGCTGCTGACAAAAAGTCAGTCTAATCAGCTCAACTGATGATTTCTAACGTGATTCATCCGTTCTCAAATCTTCTATTAACGGCTAGGTGTGCCGTCATGCTCATTTCAGCACGGCTGGAGAGCCTACTGTATTTCAACCAATTGCTTGGCCAAAATAACTCATTCCACTTTTGTCTTTTTTCTTCTTTTTTGGGCGACTCATCTGCGTACCATCAGAGGAGGGACCACCAACCTGTGGTACACGTACCACAGGTTGATGACTGATTTAAAAGTCGATACATGTTTCAGACAGTGTAAACTAAAGCTCCGTTCTTTTACCTGTGAGGCTCCATTTGAAGAGCCTTCATACACGCTGAGCAGTGGAAGACAGATGCTCTGAATGACTCCAGCTCCAGCAACGGCAGCTGCCCCCTGCAAGGACAATTTGAGAGGTAAATGTGACAAGGCTTGCACCAGGGGGGGGGGGGGGGGGGGGCGTATTTCACTTTTACATAACATTTCAGTTTATTTTCACTTTTCTACTCTCAGATTGTCGTGTTCACCGACACCGTTTTTATAACTTGCTTGGTTCAAAATTTACATATTTGATATTCATTTGATCAATGCTCCATCTGTTTGACCGCCAGGATTAATTAATCTATCTATCGTGCATTGCCAATGTTTTATCGCGCACAACCCTTATTTTGAAGAGCCAAATATCCGTAACCGGATGTTACAATGACAAAATGATATGTGTGGTCACTGTGGTGTCTTGACTCTTGACCGGTTGTTGTTCTCTCGGTCGGTGGTAAAAAAAAACCAGACCGTGAGTATCACAGCGCCTGCTATCGGCCGTTGAAAAACCTTGTTTTCACCAGAAACGACATTCATTGTGCCGATTTGGAGATACAGGCCATTGAAAGCAGCACATAGAGTGCAAGTGGATGTGCGCGCATCTTCAAAATGGTCACGGCCACTGTCCCACTTTGACTGTTATGCTAACGAGCTGCAGCTAACGATTCGATCCGATCAAAACATGTTAGATAGATACTAAATTGATCCCAGAGGGGAAATTCAGATGGTCCCACAGCTCATACAGGCATACAATAAGGTTAAAAATACAGTACAAAAAGGGGGGGCACGGGTTAGGGTTAAAAAGGTGTCACTAGATATTGCACGTAGACCCATAAATAACTAAAAATCACACCCGTGTAAAGTGAGTGGTGCAACTCCGTGTGGGGGTCCCCGGAAGACCCACGGCGAGCCGCCCCACGTCCGAAACGGTAGAGAAATGAGTTACCATGTGAGGGTCCCTCTACTGTACTGTACTGTCACTGTACTGTACTGGCACACGCAAAATCAATATACAGTTAATAAGTGCGTGTCTGTTTGTGTGTGTGTGTGTGTGTGTGTGTTAGGTTGCGCACAGGTGGTGAAAAACAACCATGCTATTTTCGTGCTCATACCCACCAACCCAGCCAGCCAGCCACCCAGCCACACACAGCTCCGTAAGGGAGTGGATGCACCACTCAAAAATTGGATTAAAGAATATAAACCCTGGAAAACGTAGTCTACGGTTCTGGCAGGCTTCACGATTAATTTAATCCTACGGTTCTGGTGGGCTCTGTGTTAAGGCAGCTTGAGAAAAGAAATCACAGGCTTATGGCATAATAGTGGTTTGTTGTGGGGTTTTTTTGTTTTGTTTGGTTGTTTGTTACTTTGTAAAGCGTCCTTGGGTTCATGTAAGGCACTATATAAATTCAAGCTATTATTATTATTATTGAGTGCTTGGATGTTGCATGACGGTAGACATTAAAATGACCCCAAAAGTGATTTGAAGTGAAATACACCTTTCATGTGAAGGACTGATTTAAGTACAATGTCCCTGAAGGCACACAGTGTTTCGGTGCATTTACCTGCGGCGTGCGGGCCAGAGTGAGCAGCAGGTGCAACGCGGCCTCAGTGAAGTAAACGTTGTGCTTGGAGCGCAGACTGAGCTCCAGGGCACTGAGAACGGAGGGAAGAACTGGAACCTTCCTCATCACCGACACCCAGTGGTCTCCGTCCTCGTCGACGCGACACAGCTCCTTGGCTAAGTGCAGTGCCAGCACACAAACCTGACAATAGACGCACAGTATTGTCAGTATTTCTTCGACTAATACTATGACAACAAATGTCCGTCGACTACCTTTGTTAACTGACGAAAGCTAAATGGAAACTAAATTAAAACTAAGTTTAAAACTAACTATGATGACTAAAACTAAGACTAAAAATATTGACAATTTCATCAACAAATAAAAACTAGACTAAAATGTTAGGACGGGACTAGTGGACAAGAGATCCAGAATAAGTCATTTTACACTTTGTTGCATGGTGAAAATATTTTTTTCTCAGCAAGCCAAAACACATTTCAGTCGACTAAATCAACCGCAGATTTAGTCGACCAAAATTAGACACTAACCAATGTGACAAAAACTGTTCAAAAGACTATGACTAAAACAGAGAAAGAAATGTTGCCGTGCCGTCAAAATCAACAACACTATCCGCGGCACGCACCCCGTCTCTTTGGTCCTTTTGAAGACTGCGCGGAGCATCCGTCTCCATGCTGTCCTTGTCCTCCGGCACCACGTCTCCCGCCTGGCTCATGTGGCGAGTGCTGTCGATCAGGGCGAGGGCCTCGTCCTTCACCGTCTCGCAGACGCACAGCAGAAGCTGTGGCAGCTGGGATATTTCGCCGCCTAGTGAACGGTGAAATTGCAGGGTTGCTTTCATCCAACGACTAAATAGACACACATGCACCCTACTCTGTGTGTGTGTGTGTGTGTGTGTACTTTCATAAATGCTTTTTCCGTCTGGACTCAACGACGATATTTTCCTTCAAGCCATTAAGTAAGACCTGGCACGCATCTCGTGTTACCTTAGCTTTTAACCACTTTAAATATTATTTTAAAGTTTAGCTGCTGAAAAATAGCAGTGAAAATGTGTGCAAATCTTTGAATATATTATTTCACAGCGAACGCTTTTAACTCATATCTTTGCTTCTGGGGGGGGGGGGTCCCTGGAACATGCTTTTTTCTTTTTTTAGAAGAAATTCTTTGTAGAATCTGGTCTCAGGTCTTAACGGGTTAAGCCGGAGTCTAAAATGTGCTTGTAAGAGACGCACCATTGAGTCCCTGAATCTGCAGCACAGAGATGAGTGCAGAGAGGACCTTGGCCTTGGTCCTCTCCATCAACTGCTGGTCAGCCTGTAGGACGCTCTCCAGGATGAGGGACAGTGGGGACAGGACGTCGGGGGCTGTTGCCACCACACTGCAAAAGAAAAAGACACGGAATGGAGTGGAAAAACGTTCACATGCACAACTGTCAAACTCATCTTCACAAAATGCACATGTTCAGGACAGTACAGCGTATGTATGCACACACACACACACACACACACACACCTTCTCCACTGTTTGAGGAGGGTGAGCAGCAGAGTGGCCATCATGGATCCAAGACGCAGACACGGCACCGACGTAGGAACCATCAGCTAGGTGTGAGAGAAGCAGTGAGCGGTTCCAAAGCAGAACAGAGAAATGAGAAAATGTCACTTGCTGATGGACACATAATATAAAGCAATGAACAACAATAGATCAGTGGTTTTTAACCCTATTCATATCAAGGCCCATACCAATTAATGACATTTAGCCTCTCAGACCCAAAACATAGAATATTTTGTCGTTGTTGGAAGGCAAACGCTACTCAAAATAAAAATTCTTCTACATTTGCTCAATGTGTAGATTTGTAGATTTTACTCTTGACAGTTACAGATCTAATAAGGGTCCATTTGGTTACCAATACCAACTCTCCCTCATTTTACTGGGACCACTTGGAATCCCTTCAAGGACCACTGCTACTGCTGGTGGTCCCCGGACGACTGGTTGAAAAACCACTGTTTTGGATGACAATAACTTAATTATCCTGGTAACTCACAGCTGCTTTGGTGCCATCCAGGACGTCCATGAAGAGCTTCAGTCTAGTCGAGTCCTCCGTCAGGTGCATGACGTCAGACTACAGGCAAAGAACACGCGTCATTTAGCTCTAGAACAGGGGTGGGTAACTTTGACGATGGAGAGGGCCACTACAGTTCCACACTCACTCCAGATCATATCAAAAATAGCAGACCGTAAGCTTTTGACCATGAGCTTGTAAAAAATAATTCAAGATTTCAATCAATATAGCAAAAACAGCAAACCTACAAACTCAAACCGCGTCGCACTGCAACGCTTTTTGAGCTTGTAGGTCTTGTTAATATACAGTATCAGTATTCCAATATTAAACTGAGGGCCACATTAAGTGAAGATCTGCTATTATCAGCTAAAGTTTAAACATTTGAGAACAAAGTGGGTCGCCACGTCACTCATCAAGACATACGTGGCTGGTGGACAGGATGAGCAGCATCCTCCAGGCCGAGATGAGCATCTGGGTCTCAGAGAACGACTGGATGCCCTCCTCCCCTTCCGTCTCCGCCACATGGCACACCAACGCCTTGACGTACTGCGACCAGTACTCGTATCGCCTCCCGTTGGAGAACCTCTGCAACGCGTCCTTCAGGGACTGCTCCAGGGAGCCACTGTGACACCACAGAGAAGAGGCCAACGTTTAGGAACCCCATTAGATGCCAGGGACCCCAATAAGAGAAGATTTGTATGGCTCTAGCAGTGATTTTCAACCCATTTAATTTTAAAGGACCCCCAGTTTGACATGCATTAGTCAACGGACCCCTATTTAATAGCATTTCCATCTCTGGGAACCCCAATTTATATTGTAAAATCAATGCTAATTTAACTCTGAGAGTGACAAAGACTAATCTCACAACTGAACGTCACTACGTGTTGTTGTGAGCTTGTGGATTGGCTATTTTCGCTAGTAATTTTTGCACAAGGTCATACGGACAAAGGAGCATAAAATTGGGGATTTATTTATGAAACAAAATCACACCCATGTGAAGTGAGGGGCGCTCTATCATATTCATCATCTCATTCAGGCCATTGTCAATGGCATTTAATGATTGTGTTAGGACAAAGTTTGTGTTTACACACACTGAAAGCTGGACATAGGGGGGCTAGCACCTCCTATGAGGCCCCTCAAAAATACATAACATAAAATATGAACATACAAGATTTCTGCCATACAGCCATGTTATAGCAACCATAAAATTATTAAGAATGGAGAAATTACCTGACAACATAGTAGATCTCCAGGCCAATTATTTTCATAACAAAAGCACAGGTTTCCAGAACACAAGGCTAAGAGGAGAAAAATGTAAGACCATTAAGTTGACACATCTGAGATCCCTTTAATCAATATGGATGTATATTAGTCTATCAGGTTGTAAAAGTAAGTAAATACCTCTGTGGTGTCAGGAGGAGACGTGAGGGTTCCAAACAGAGGAGTTGTCAAATTTTCCCAAAACTTCTCTCTATGGAAAAGCAGCCATACATTAATTGTAATCAATTATCCATCAAATAAGAAATCCCACATTCTAGGGGTGCAACAGTTAATGAAATCGATTATAATAAAGAACCGATAATTTAACCAGTGAGGGCGAGAAGCGACCAAAGGGTGAGGTCCCACTGAAACAACACTTTGTTCTTAATACGGCACAGTTGAGAGGCAGGAGTTAAAACTATTAATCTGGTGTCAGTGTGGTCAGATGTACAGTAGAGTTGCTGGCCGGCTCCATATATGCAGATCTAGTATGTCAAACCATGATGTACTGTATGGCGATCCAGGGTTTGATGAGGTCAGTGTCGTGATCTTCATATATGGAGATCCCGGTGTTGATGAAAAACAGGTATGGCCAGGGTTCATGGCCATATTAGCATGTATTGAGTGTAGAGGGTTTGATGATATCAGTTGGAGATATGGAGACAGCCATACATGGAGCACGTCACTTGGCGTGACTCACGGCATTCCCATATATGGAGGCGTGACCGACCAACCAACCGACCAACTGACAGGTTTTGCCAGGTTTCATAGTAATCTGTGACCTTTGGTCGCAATAAAATAATTGATTACAATTATTTGGGGAATGGGGCAAAATAGGCAAAGACAAAATAATTCCAATATAGTAAAAATAGCAGATGTACAAGCTTACAATGTGTCTTGTGAGCTTGTAGATCAGCTATTTTCACTATTTCCGCATGACGCCGTTGTGCGACGAAGTATAAAATAACAGAAAAGTGTTATTTCGCACAGAAAATAGTTGACAGTTGCCACAATCCACAATCTTTCCCTGGTCAAAAGAAATAATAGCCAGAGACAAAATGCTTACTTTGTGCGAAGGACAGAGATGGCGCTGTCCCTCCGGTCCTGCCAGAGGGCCAGAAGGAAGGCCAGGGCGGCCCGGTGAAGCAGAGGAGGACACCAGTACTTGCCCTGCTGCTTGGAGTCAATGAGATCCAACACCACAGCAAGACAGCTCCATTCTCCCAAGAGGAACTCCTGCAGTGCGGGCAGGCCCAAAAAATGCCATTAAGTCACCAGAAACATTTTGGATCATTTAACAACAGGAGGAACCCTAGCATCCTAGGAGAAAATAGGCCAATATTTGCCGAAAAACTACAAACGCATTGCAACAAAATGCACTCTGAGATTGTAGCAGCTATTTTTTTTGCTATTTGATAAGGTGGTGTACAGGGTTAGTATACACAGAAGTGAGTGTCAATGATTTTGCCCTGTCAACAGATTACATTTTAGGGACTTAAGGTACACGTACACATGCTAGTAAATAAGTCATGTCCCGGTAGGAATATAATTACACATTTTATCTCAAACAAATAGTTTTCATTTAGTTTTAGTCACCTGGGATGTTTAGTGTTAGTCTAGTTTTAGTCTAATAAATATCATAGGATTTTAGTCGACTAAATCCCCAGTTGATTTAGTCGACTAAAAAGTATTTTAGCGGTCCTCGATGCCATCGTAATGACTGATTTTACACTTGTGACACGTTGTGAGCTTGTAGATCTGCAATTTGTTCAGCTTTCAACCAAGTGGAAAATTGCTTCTACTATATAAACCTTTTAGTCTAGTTTTTATTTCTTGACGAAATTGTCAATATATGTAGTCTTACTTTTAGTCATCATAGCTTAGCTTTATTTAGTTTCCATTTAGTTTGTCAGCGAAAAAAAGGTAGTCGACGAACATTTTGTGTCATAGTTTTGGTTGATGAAATCAACGCTGCTTCGGTCTCCTCACCTTTGAGCCGTCGCTTCCATCTATGACCTCCAGATTAAAAAAGGTGTCCTCACCTTTGAGCCGTCGCTTCCATCTATGACCTCCAGATTAAAAAAGGTCTCCTCACCTTTGAGCCGTCGCTTCCATCTATGACCTCCAGATTAAAAAAGGTCTCCTCACCTTTGAGCCGTCGCTTCCATCTATGACCTCCAGATTAAAAAAGGTCTCCTCACCTTTGAGCCGTCGCTTCCATCTATGACCTCCAGATTAAAAAAGGTCTCCTCACCTTTGAGCCGTCGCTTCCATCTATGACCTCCAGATTAAAAAAGGTCTCCTCACCTTTGAGCCGTCGCTTCCATCTATGACCTCCAGATTAAAGGTCTCCTCACCTTTGAGCCGTCGCTTCCATCTATGACCTCCAGATTAAAGGTCTCCTCACCTTTGAGCCGTCGCTTCCATCTATGACCTCCAGATTAAAAAAGGTCTCCTCACCTTTGAGCCGTCGCTTCCATCTATGACCTCCAGATTAAAAAAGGTCTCCTCACCTTTGAGCCGTCGCTTCCATCTATGACCTCCAGATTAAAGGTCTCCTCACCTTTGAGCCGTCGCTTCCATCTATGACCTCCAGATTGATAAAGGTCTCCTCACCTTTGAGCCGTCGCTTCCATCTATGACCTCCAGATTGAGGAAGAGCTCGATGAGCCCAGGCTGAGTCTCCACAGCCACTGTGAGGAACTCCAGGATCATCACTTTGATCCTCATGTCCTCCGTCTTGCTCTGCAGTCGCGTCAAGAAGGCATCTCGGATGGCTGCCGCGTCGCTGCCCAGACACGCATACACCGACATGGGCGCCACCTTGGGGACAAAACAAAAAGACAATTTGGGGTAATGTGTCACTCAAATCCTTTTTTTTTTTTTTTTTAACGAAATGTGGACTGGAGATGACTGAAGTCATACTGATGATGTCACAGAACTGCAGCAACAGTAACAGTCTAAAAAAGGCTTAAGTGGTTAAAGGGACATTTCACTGCTGGAAGAAAGTCACTCAATGTTAACAGTTTGACTGCGGGATTAAATAATCATGATCCTCATCTAAACAATGAAAACATAAATTGTGTAACTCGTGATTGGGAGGGAAGCTGTTCTACATCAATTAACTCGGGGAAACAGTCTAAAAAAGGCTTAAGTGGTTAAAGGGACATTTCACTGCTGGAAGAAAGTCACTCAATGTTAACAGTTTGACTGCGGGATTAAATAATCATGATCCTCATCTAAACAATGAAAACATAAATTGTGTAACTCGTGATTGGGAGGGAAGCTGTTCTACATCAATTAACTCGGGGAAACTCGTTAATGGGAGGGAAAGTGTTAATAGTATTTGTAGTAGATAACAGTAGCACAATTTGAAATGTGCATCCTATGGCCAGACATATAATGAAGTCTGTGTGTTTGACTAGGGTTTGACTGGATTGCTGCATTCCTACAATGACCATAATGCTTTGGTGCACTGCCCCTCCTTGTGGAGAGAGGGGGAAGGCTGCATGGAGTTGTGACTTGTAGTCCAGGAAGGAAGTGAGACCACATTTTCATGACATTTTATTTTGGTCATGAACATGGCGTCATGACTAAAATATAAAATAAAACACATATTACACACATACAAACCCCAGGAAAGACAACTAATGGGAGATTAATCACACATCAGTATCGGCCGATTCTAGTTGTTTTTAGATTAATCGGCATCGGCTCGATTAATCAATCAGACCAATTAAGCAATCGGTCCGATTAATCAGTCTGTCTTTTCAGATAAATAAGCCCAAAGTAACAGCTTGAACAGATCATCTACAAGCTCACAATATTAAAGATAAAGTATTTATTTAAGTTAAATCTGACTTGCCTAAGCCTGCAGTGCAGACAGTTTTTTCAGAATGGACAAAATTATTATAATTTTTCAATACAGAATGAGATCATATCAACGGTATCGGTAATATCGGTTATCGGAACATGACAGCAATTAATTATATCGGGTATCGATTTCGTCCAAAATGTCTCATCGGCACATCCCTAGTTTCTTGTGTCCTAAACATCTAATAAGATCTGGTTTAATGAATTGGCTGACATAAAACATATATACATTTTTTAAATTGATTAAAGTAAAGCACTAAGAAAATAACTAGCTGCAATCTCATCAAATACTGTACATGAATTAATTACAGTTGTCAAGTAATGTCGAGCTGCCTTACCGTGGCAAGCCTCTTCAGCAACTGGATGGCCAGACGTGGGAGAGCGGGGTCATGTTTATGGTAGATGTACTTGGCCAGGACAGCGATCAGGTTGGTCCCATGGCCCCCATGCTGGGTCAGGGCCTGTTCCAGCGGGGACACCACGTCAGAGGGCGGCTTCAGGCGGATCACGTTGTTGGTGACGGAGAAAGCCAACTTCACCGTCTGGATGAGGATCTGACCTGGGCCTTCAGAGCCACCACTAGAAGATTATTTTTAAAGAAAAAAGGCAAAGATATATCACAGTTTAATAGTGACCACCATGCTTCATGTTTTCTATATATAAATAGAAATGGGGGGAAAAAGGCATTCAACAGACAGTTGAAGTAGCATAATATATACAGTAGATCAGATACTGGGCAGGATAACAATAGACATCATTATTAATTATTTTGTAAAGTATTTGTTTGTAATTCAGTCATACCTGCCGGGCTGTGCGGCTATAACCATATCGATGGTGTCTACTCCAACCCCCATGATGTTGACCACGGCCTGGCCTGCTTCAGTGTTAGCCAGGCTATAGATGCACAGAGACTGCAGGGTGGGAGTACTGGAGCAGGAGAGAGCATGGACATTTGGTTCTATGAAGGCTGGTGAATTGCATAGAGTATTTAGCAGCATCCATATAGTTTGAAGAACTATAACTGTCTCTGGCTTGGCTCATGTGATAAGTGCTGTCAAACCCTGAACCTAACCATACATACAGCCTTGATATGTGTTTTTTCAACAGGCCGAAAACTGAATTATCGGCACCTGCTAAAACCGAATATAACTACTTAGATTTCAACTGAATAATGAAACCACTCTGATGTGAGCTTACAAGCTTAATACAGTGTACTGTAGTGGCAAGAAAATAATTGTAAGCAGTACATGCTTTTCTCCAAGATAATTATTTTTCAAGAAGCTAATAGTTTGTTAAATTAATGTATTTTAAATGACTCTAGCTTGCTAGTATCAACAGTACTAGCAAACATATGAGTATCTTGTGGATAATCTCCTGGCAGAGATTAATATGATTATAATAGGACTGTGTCAGGCAGGGTTCAAAGCACAGTTAATGTTAAACACTACTGGATGTTAAAAAGTTTATAGTAGATGGATTGTTACCACTAACTATCCCAAAGCCATAACGTGAGAATGCAAATAATAATAAGTATTGCATGAAACATAAACTGTGGAGATCATTCTTACCTGACTTGATCCTCTCCCTCTGGAGTGAGGTTGAGAATGGCATGGACCAGCTCCAAGATCAGACAGCCTGCATTGAACAAGAACAGTAGCAGCATTAACTAATGTAATAAATAACCATACAGCCACTGTAGCCTCATCTAGAGGCAGACCGACTGCAGATGTTTGCGTCAAAAAACAATTTGAGTGAGCTAGCCCACTGTCTACTGATGTTTAGACGGACATTTTGTCAAATTGTGCAACAAAGTGGAATCAAATCAAATCAAAGAAACCTTTGAAAATTTAAAAATTCTATTATACCCAATCTACAGTAGCATACTACCTTTGAAAAATCCCGATACTAATGTCTAAAAAAAATAAAAAAGTAATGAGTCATGTTGTTACATCCTCTCACCTATCCTTTCTCTGACACCATAGGTGTTGTAGCGCCACTTATGGTAGGTGGGCAGCATCTCCTTCAACACCAGCAGTACACATGGAATCAGGCCTTTGTTCTGAGTGCTGCCCAGCTGACCCTGGGATTAACAGAACAAGCAAAAAAAAAGAGTTGTTATAGGCAGGTTGCTATGCATGGTAAGATCACAAATGCATGTGAATGAGTGTCAACTAAAGTAGTGCTATCATTAATTCAATGTTCATGTCATGGACGGATATGCATTTGACCACGGACACCCATTTGAAAAGGTTTTTTGCCAGGATTATTGAAACGAGTATTTTCAAAGGATTAATGTTCCAAGGTTTTTCAAAATGCTTCAGTTCATTTAGCTGGAGACTCCACCAAGAGGCAGTTTCTGGACCTAACATTGAGAACCACTGCACTAATTGATGTGAAATTCTTTCAGTAGTACGCTACCTTGACTAGGGTTGTGATGAGGCGCAGGAAGGCAATGGTCACAGCATACTCTCCCCTAGGCTGCTCGATAAGAACCAGCAGGTTCCCATAGTTACCTGCCTTCATGCCTTCGGCACTGCAAAGAATACATTTGGTTTTATTAAATAATTCCCCTTAGCAAAAATGGAATACCTCATTCTCCTATATATTTGGTAGCTCTCCATTAAAGCCATTCAAACTCCAGGTACCTTATGCATTGGGCCATGTTTGTCAAGGGGCTGGCGGCGAAGGGGAGGAAGCCTGTGTGATGCAGACTGGACCATACCTGAAGGAAGAAAGGCAAGTGTGGGTCAAATATATTAGGTTAAAGGCGTGACTTATTAGGGGTGTAATACTGTAATGTAACAAATTCACAGTTCGGTTTGATAAAGTATAGGGGCGCTAACCCCTCCAATGCATGGTTTTCGGAAATTACGTCATAGGCCAGCCAAGTCCATGGACTTTTAATATTTGTCAAGAGACTAATTATACATTTCCCTTCTTTTATGGAGAGGCTTTTTGGAGGCAAGCGTAGAATAGAAATCTAAAATAATAATAGACAGATGGATACATTCATACAGTGAATAAGGGAACTGAAAGGGATTTGTTTAAAACCCTGCATTCTCCACTATTAACTATCCATGGATACACTGCAGTGATTTATTTTGCCCTGTTTGAATCTGCTGGGAAAGGCTATATAATGCTTTGAGGGTTTTTAGTTGCATCTTGACATGTTCAAGGTATGATATAAATATCTGTAGTTACACCTGTAAAAAGAACATAGCCAATACATTCAGAGTGCCTACCTTCCCTGGCATCCTGGCAGCCAACGCGATAAGGCAGTTTACACAAGAGGCGATCACATCCACTGGAGGGTTGATGACCGATGTTAACCTGATGGATACATGGATAAAAAGTATATTAAATAGATTCATAACATGCAAGTCAAAAGTATACTGTGTTTTAACAAGAGAAAACACAATTAGCTTTTAACCACATAAGCTCTATATACTAGATGCAATGTTCAAGTAGATAATGTTCAGCCAGCGCTGTACTCAATGGAATTCACTAGCTAGTAGGTACAGGTAGGGAACAACTTGCCTCTGCAGCAACAAGTAGATTCGAGATGTAAGTGGCAACAGACAATCGGACACAGTCCAGTCTGTACTTATGACCTTGTGGACCAGATCCAGGATGGGCTTCACACGTTCACAGTGAGCCATCACATCTACAGAAGGGGGAAGAGGGTTCATCGTTCGCCACAACAACACATTCAATACGGTTTTGAATTTGTAATGTGTTTGGGTCCAGTCAGGTTACCTGCCGTTGAAACCACATGCAGCAGCATCTCAACCTCACACGTGAAGAGAGTCCATGAGCTGTAGGAGTAGTCCCAGCGCACTATGTAGGTCTGGTCACTCCGCACCCCCACCTGACCAAACACTCCTTGAGGCATCCGCAAGTTAGTCTGTCCCAGGCCTGAGGGTCAGGATATAACAGCAGTACACCATGAAGAATGGATATATCAGAGGGCGCATTAGCAGAAAACAGCTACATAGTTCAAAATGAATCCAAGCAACACGCTTTTAGGCAAGTTCAAATTGCAACATTTAAAATTGTGCAAAGACTTCACTTAAAATTTAAGTTTATCGTCACCTCATAAGTTTACAGTAATACAAGAGTGGTTGAAATTTGTTTCCAGACAAGCTTCTACGAATCCAACCAAAGTTAATCATAAGAAAAAGGAAAGCGTACCCGTCTCAAACACAGGAGACATAGTTTAGCAGAAGACATCAAATACATAATACATAAATGTGAGTATATTCACATTTATATATGGTCATAAATACATTTAGCGACAATGTGACAGCCTGTATCATATTCATAACCATCAACCACACTAACCAAAGGGGTAGAGGAGCTTGGCTGTCTGTCTCCTCCACAGTGTCTCGTCATCTTTGGACACTATGTCATTGGGCTTATGTTTGTAGCTTTCTGTGTAGAAGGACATCTTGTCTAGGAACGTGTACACCTGCCACATAGAGGAATCTATGAACACATTTCCAGATACATGATATAATGTAGGTTTATGCATGTGTGTGTTTATGTCAATACCCTTTTTGCCGTTGACTTGTTTGACAGAAGAGCAGTCAGGAGCTGTAACAGGGGTCCTATTTTGTGAGGGAACATCCCGACAGCACTGTCCAGAATCATTCCTAATCCCATGTTGGGCTTCTGAATGAAAAAATGAAAAATTACAATTCCATATGGCAATAACTATAACTATACTAAAAATGATTTGCTTCTTTTCATCAAGAAAGGCTGTTTCAACTGAATTTCTCCTCACCATTTCCCAAAAGACCTCGGCCAAGCTGGGAGCAGAAAGGACGTCACAGGCAGTGTTGATCAAGTCCTGTGGAAGCAATGTGTTGTTATTAGTGGTCTTTGTAACATGATGTCCATTTGTAACTATGAGAATGTACAAAAGACCCTTACATGTTGATTTTGTTACATTTGGAGTGTTAATTTAAGGTTTTTTTTAGGGGTTCAGAGTCTTGCTCAAGGACACTTCGACACTATCTCTGGTTCGAACTGGCAACCTTGTGGTTTCCATCCAGCCACTCTACCCCTGAGCCACCGCCACCACCGCAGGGCCATTATTTAGGCCTGACCTCAAAATTTAAAAAAATATTCTTATTTTCTGAAATAAATATTTTCACGATTTTTCAAAAATAGCAGATCTACAAGCTCGTAGCGCGCCACTCGGTGGGGCGCTATGAGCTTGTAGATCTGCTATTTTTGAAAAATCAATAGATAAATTATAACATGTTTAAAACACCAAAAGAGGTTCCAGCCCAAAATGGGTTAATATGATAGAAACAGGCCTCTAGGCCAGTAGTTTTCTAACGTAATTTCAAAAGATGATACCTGTTGGTTGCCCAGAGTGTCTTCTTCAAAGGATGTGATGACAAATGAAAGGAGGCCATAGATGCACATCTTTGCTGTGCTTGCTGTGCACTAGAAAATAGACAATGCAACACACAGAATGAACAGATGTATATGTAATTATGTTATGTTATTTGAATGTATAGTTAACAGTACAGGTAGCAATAACATGAAAACAGGTATGAATTTTAGGCTTGTGCAACATAAGGAAAGGAACAGGTTACATGATAGTGCCACTCTGATAGCATTAAAATGTTTGCAAAAATCAAACAATTCTTAAGCGCATGTCTCAGCTCTCTCAGTAATACTTTCAAAGTATATTCCCAAGAGCATTTTGCAACAATGATTTCTTCTGCAGCCCTAGCATTGCCATTAGTTGCCCTTACCCTAAGATGTTTTATATCATGGGGTAATTGGTCAAATTAATACATTTGGAAGAAAGTGGAAAAAGATCAGTTGGCTAAAAAATAAAATACGTTATGTTACAAATTACTTAATTGAAAAAGAACAAGGCAGGCATGCAATAAAAAAAATTAAGGTGGGCAGGGGTGTGAATGACGTGTGTGAAGGACATTTATTATTTATAAAACATCCCAAACGTATTTGCCTGCTCCCTTACATTATTCCCAGAGACGCCCAGGCCCTGCAGCATGGTGGACAGGTACTGGAAGACCCCCAGCTGCAGGGAGGCGTTGCCTATCTTCCTGATGACAGGGCTGGATTCATCTGGCTTCAGCGTGTGTCTCAGCAGGACCCAGGCCAGCAGCACAGGCCCGTGATGAGGAATGTCACCGAAGGTAAGCAGCAGCTGGTCCATTTCCTGGGAGGGAACATTTATCTCTTACATATTTCTAGGAAGGAAGCTCACAGCTCGTTGTGGTGCGACGTGTAGTGAGCTTTTGGATCTGCTATTTTCACTTCTGTCTTTTTTACTAGCCTTTTTAGGACATTATGCAATTCATGAAGAAATTACCTCATTTTAGACACAACAGACCAATGGTGATAAGATTTTTAGCAATAGGATCAAGTAACTGTAGATCTTTGCTCTAGTTCCATTAGGGCTGCACACAGTTTCAAAATATTCTGATATTACACCACCAGACATTTGGACCACAAGTCAAATCGGGATCAAAGTGTGGAAATTTGGGGGAGGGGTTAGGGTTACTCCCTTCAGACAGAAAATGTATGTTCACTGACTGATCAATTTAAAAACTGCTGATGCTATATGGGTCACGTGGTGTTGTGTGCTACTAGCCTACGTCACTCATAGAAAGTCAGCTGTTTGCAAGGCGGCATTTTCATGAATGGAAAGAGAGAGGGGGTGAACGGGGAAGGTCCAACTTTGTTGACCGCAAATCGCTTTTTACTATGCTGTGATTCACTGTGGTAAACTTCTAACTTTAATAAACATAACTAAAGCAGTACCCTGGCCTGGAGCAGTGATTCTCATATGACAACGACTGACGCAGCGAGTCTGACAGCTAAAACATTTCCCCGCTTTAGCCTCTCGCCGTCATACGCTATAGACGCCATACACAAACCTTGCTGACGTCAGGAGTGTTGGAGAACTGGTGCTGCTCAGTGCTGTCCTCCAGGGCACATTTATGAAGAAAGTCTACGTCCATTCCCTCAACAAGGATCAGAGAGCTAAAATAACTGCAGCCAGACAAAACATAAAAAAGGAAGAAAAGCATAAACCAAAACATTGATTAGTTAATAGATAAATGATACAGGCTAAAATAAATGACTAATGCTGGACTAATAATATACACCTTTCCTTTATTTCTATAAATATCCTCAATTGGATTGATTACCCTTCCTCTTACACTTGGGGATTTAGCATTTTATTATGAAGCAAAAACGATAGAGGGTCAGTTTCAAAGTTAAATTATCCTTTTATCTTTAAACACTGCAATGAACCTCTGACCAGCATTTAGAATATGAGTCCCCTCAATTCCCAGCTAATGAGAAACACACACGGAGTTTCTTACCCGATGCGCTCGACCAGAGTATCCATGCTTTTGTCCACTAGGTGTCGGTTGGTCTGCCGCAGGCCAAAGCCCTGTTCCTTGAACATCTTTGTAAAGCTCAGCAGGTCAGAGGGACTCATCTCAAAGTATGCATAATACAAGAAGAGGATCTCCAGCAACAGTGACTGTTCTCTCAGACACTGCAGGAACCACCGAGATACCTGCCTCTCCGTCTGGAAGCCAAACACAATGCTTTATATACTGTATATAGTAATATCATTATCTATTAACATACTGACTTTTATCTACTGTAGGTCACATCAATCTCCATTTCTCCTATACAATAATTGTGACGTATGCCCCCCCCCACCCCACCCCCCATACACAAACACACACCCCCAATCCCCCCTCCTGTGGTCAAAAATCTTTTAATTTTATTCTTACCATAAAGTTTCCATGTGTTTCCCATGTTGGTGCCTCTGCTTTGAATAAGTTCTCAAACTGAGACTGGTAGCTGCTAACCAGATCCTTCTCCAGTTTGTTAACACAATTTGAGTACTCTGCCTTTACAGAAACACAAAACATTAAATTACAGCAGAGCAAACTACAAATACAGTATTGTCGCTGTCTTGTCAGGCGGAAACACTTTACAGGGAATAAAGCCAAAAAAAGATAATCTCACGACTGAAATGTTTTGTTTTGTCAGCTCAAATCTTAATCTGTGATTTGTGAAACAGCAAGAAAGTAGCTAACGCTCTAGCGCCGTTTCCGAAACAATTAGCACAATATGTAAAATTATAATGTTCAGGCATTATCCTATGATCTTGCTGTTCTACATAAAGAAATTGAATATTGAGGCTTAAACCTTTGCTTTTATGAATTATCCAAGACAACTAAAATTTTCACGAGTGATAATAGATTATAAGTTTTCCTGGAAACCCCATAGAAATTATATCCGATCTAAACTAGCGAGAAGTGTTGCTTTAATAAAAGTGTTATGTACTTTTTGTGCATTTCTTTTACGGAAGATGCTTCTGAAAATGTTAAATCTTAAAATAACCAAAAACGTGAGCTTGCTGATCGGCTATTTTGCCTCCAAATGACTGAAATCACTTGTGGCGAGTGGCAACTGACAACTTCAATCCATCTAAAACCATAACTTTTCGGGAAATGGAATCCATTGTAGTTATTTAGTCAAACAATTACTATACTTTTCATTGGTTAAACCCTAAGGCCCTTAAAACAAGGCTCCAGACTTCCCAAAACAAACTGGTCAGGCTACTACTTGACCTCACTCTCGATAAACCACCAAGATACCCATGTACCCGTCTAAATACTTCCTTAATGTCAACGAAGTTCACACCCCCAACACCAGAGGGAGTTCAACAAACCATGTTCAACCCAGATTCGGCACAAACAAGGGACTAAATTATTTTCACTCCATGATTTCCTGTTTTTTATATAGAAGTGTATATTTGTTCGTCTCTAAAGAATTAATTGAAAAAGGTGGACCCTGTTGTAAACAAGTAATGCTTTATCAGTTTGCCGTCTACAGTAACATTCTTTAGTATTGAGTTGTGCTTTCATGTGAAATTTACCCATTCTGCAAACTGTTAATAAATACTTCAAACATATTTATAGAACCCAGAGACAGACGTAACCACTTTCACTTATATAAAAAAAAAATCTCCAATTGGCTATTTTTGTGACTTTTGTAAAATAAAGTAAATTACAAAAAAGGATTAGAAGGTTTCTGCCTGTTAATAATAATGTTATTTATTTATTCGGGAGAACTTAATGTAGTTGTGTTTGATCGGTGAGTGAAATCTTGACCTCTTACCCTGTAGGGATGTCTCTCATCCTGAAAATATGTCAACAGGAGTAGGACACATCTGAGTAAACAGATACGTTCCTCGTGGTAATATTCAGAAACCTGTGGGCCCACACAAAACACGTTTAACCCATTTAAGACCCGAGACCAGATCCTACAAATGTCTTCAAAATCCTAACAGTTTTCTGAAAAACCCATGTTTCTATGTCAGTGGTTCTCAAACTATTTCATGTCAAGGACCCCCAGAATGTTGTTCGGGGGACCCCCCCCCCCCCCCCTCCAGAAGCAAATATTTGAGTTAAAAACATTCACTGTGAAAGAATATGTATTCAAAGATGTGCACACATTTGCGAGACTTTTCAAAAATAGCAGATCTACAAGCTCATAGTGCGGCACTCAATGAGCTTGTAGATCTGCTATTTTTCAACATCTAAAGTTAAAAATAATGGTTAAAGTGGTTAAAAGGTGACACAGATGCATCCTTAGGTCTAAATCGGGGTAGAATATAAGTGTATACTGACCTTCAGCAGAAGGACTTGGCTTTGTCTCTCATCCTGAAGAACAGTCTGTAAAAAAGATGGTTTGTTGTAATATATCCACCACACCGTACATGAAAAGCACCACTAGTGTGGTTCTGTTGAGTGAATCCAAGTGGGCATACACACCTTTAATGAATTACGGGTTCCTCTGTAATCCTCTTGTAAGTAACACTGTAAAATCTGCACACTCTGTTGCTCATCAAGACCCTGCATCATGTACAATACATCCATAAATGATTATCATGACAAACAAAGGAAACCTGACATTTATATAAAGCAGCGTCTAACAAATTCTCACCAGCAATTTGCTGATCCTCAGGCCAAAATCCTTCAATGTTGGGGGCACATCTTTGTTGGCTTTAACTTTACCAGCAGATGATGTGCTGTAGACACAGGATAATGTCACTTACGGTACACTAGCAGCAACACTTTGTTAATGTTATACATTATTACACTGTGTTCCTTGTTTGAATCAAAGCAGGGTTTCCTGCAGACCTTTTTTGCCCCGGTGCAGCGCCATGCCAAAAAAAAGGAAACAGTGAAAGCTAGTGGAATTATACCTGGGTGGTTTATAGTAGCTCAGTCCTTGATGTAGCCGCTCCCAGTGTCTATCTAGTTCCGCCTCGATTTGAGCCTTCATCAATTAAGGGTTCATAAGGGGAGAGAAAACACATGCAAAATATAAAATATTTTCTTCTTTTCCCCCCCCCCGTTTCGTTTCAAATTACAAATGGTGTGGTAGACATCATGGCCTCCGACCACAAAACACTAGTTCATTAGTTAATTAACATGAATAGCCCTGTGAAGGTATAGAAGACATACCGGCTCTCGCAGTGCAGATCTTCCCAGTAATATGGTCCATAACTCTCGACTGCTCCTAACAATGGGTTTAATGGTGAGATGTTTATATTTCAAAAGCAGTGTACAAAAAGAACACACAGTAAAGGTGGTTGCACACTGGACGTGTTTTTTTGGAAAACCGGTGGAGAAACGCTGCTAAAAATCCGAAAAACGCACTCAGTGTGCAGGGACCTTAAATGTGTTGAGGTATGCAGGTACAGTATGTGGCAGCCATGAGGTGACTAAAATAAATAGGGCAGTCAATGGACATCCACTGGCTTGGTGGCACCGGCGTCGGGTCTAATTTGCCCAGTCAATCATTTAATCCACACTACGCACCTGCTTGGTGGTACAGTACAGTATACTCTGTTTATTTAACCCATCAGGATCTGAGTGTGAATCCAAATGCCTTCTAAATGAGTAGTTGTCACACTTTCAAGATTATTCAAAACTGTTTAAAGAAAACAGATGCACAAGCTTGCAGTGTGCTACAGTTCTAATAGAGCACTAGTGTCTCTAGAACAAGCTTGTGGCAATGTGCACCAAAAATGGATATACAAGCTCAGAACAATGAAGTTTTAATTCTTAAAATAATGAGAATTAAGAGTAAGTAGTTGTGGAAGGTTCAAAATAACAATTTTAATAGTTGCCCAGTCGGATGAGGTAGCCTGCAGATTAAGGGTCCCATGGGCAATGCACAGACATTTTATAATAATGAGCATAAGTGAGGACCATTTATATGAGTGGTCCTTTAATTGTCTGTTGCTGTGTGGAACCTTTAAAGATATTTTTGGGGCTTTATTGGACAGTGTACACTACAGTATGGTGACAGGATAAACATAATGCTAATGGTAGTATGAATATGAAAGAAACTGATTGTTTTACAAATTGCCTATGACTTGGATGTAGCCCAAACATTTACTAGACTCTCGTAGAGGTTTTTTTCGATTCTGACGAATCTCTCAGAATCGAAAAAAACCTCTATGAGTCTAAATGTTTGTTCTAACTTGGATGTATTATTTGACAAGTCAATACCATCATTTGTAAAATAAGGAAATATGCCTCCTACAAATCATAACTAAATATCAGTCACAAAGCAGTGGTGGTGGTACCCCCACCATCCTCATTTAGTTCCAATATTTAATTTGTCAATATTATTACTAAGCCATTCCAGTTAATAGTTAAGTCTAATGCTGCTCAACCAAACGCCACAATAGAACTGGGCCAACATGAGCCACCGCTGAAACACAAGCACCAAGAAAAGTCATCCACAATAAGCCTTTTAGCGTTTAAACTCAATTAACTTAGAGCCATTTTATGGACATGAGTCAGAACAGCAGGACGAGATGTACAAACTCGTTGCACCGGCATCTCGTTCGATCGAAAATTACGTATGTTCAACTGACAAGAGTGCCGACACTTTTCCCAGTTGAGCCGTGTAAATAGAATACGTGTAAAATAACTATTTAGCCTTCAACTTCATGCGGTTGAAAAGTAACACAGCTGCTGTTGTTGTCATCATGCGGTGTGTGTGTGTGTGTGTGTGTGTGTGTGCAGCATAAGCGGCTATGCTAAAATAACGTGGCGGCAACTACACAACTTGTCCCACTCTGAATTCAGTGTTAAGGCCAGCTGTGAGATAATGGATATACGTTAAGGAGATTTGGAAAATGCTGCTGTTCGCCATTGGCAAATGTCATTGTAATTGGCTGCAATGAACACAACAAAAAAGTTTAACGTTCGTTGTTTTACCTGACACAAATCTCCGAGTCCGCCATCTTTTTTTCCTGCCATGTGATTGGATGTCATTTGTCTTCCGTTTCCGTCTCTTTCCCCGCCTACTGTTTTTTTTCCTTTTTTTCCCCCATAAATAAATATTATACACATATATTTTTAAGTAATAGGAAAACCCCAAATGTACACACATTACATTTACGATGTAAGATAAACAATAGTGCATTATAGAAAAAAAAGAAATGGAAAATAGCAGGCCGGGATATGTTTTTCCCCCTTTTTTTTTTTTTTTTTTAAGCAGTCTGTGACCAAATGACGAAATGAGTTAAATTGATGTGGATGGAGATAATGTTACATCATGCGGGGGAAAAATACAAATCCTTAAAAAATAAATAAATTTAAAATAAAAGGAGGGCTTTCTAAGCTTTCCACAGGTACTGCGGAAAGCCTGGTGACGTATGTGCACCACGTGACTTGGCTGTCAAAAAAACATGGCCACCTCCTCCTGGTGAGGAACGAACGGCAGCTGACAGAGGAGAGGAGAGGAGAATATTGTCTCAAGAACTAACGGGCATCTTCGTTTCCCAGATCACAACAGAGAACACAGCACTGCACGGATCGGATGTGGTACGTATAACGGCACTGGTGCGCATTCGTTAAACAAGGGGGTTTCATATATACTCTAAGGTTTCAGCATGTGAGTTTAGCTCTTCTGTAACGTTCTGCTAACTCGGTAGAATCAGCTGGATTCTATGATGCTTACTTAGCTAGATGCTTTCCTTTAGATCGCAGCACCCGTGGCTTCATTGCATCTCTATTCTCTATTAACTATGAGAGGGAACCAAATTTCCATTTGGTTCCATATGTACCTCCTCCTCATAGTTAAAAATGGACACTGAGGATTTCACTGTGCATGATGACAGTATAATTCCAGCCTCTGCTCTCACCTTGAGTCAGAAGAACAAAAGGTTGACAAATCATTTTCCTTTCCGTCTCCGCTGTTCACCATTGTTGTGTGGTTTTCGTTAAATAGGTGAATGGTCATCACATCAGCATCACTGCTGACCAAAGTTCAGTTTTACTTTTATGATAAGCCATGATATGATGACTCATTGGACCTGATTCAACACTCTTTACTCCCAAACAGCCAGGAACGCAGAATAAACTGGTGCATTTGGCTATTCTATTCTAGATAGATACTTAATTAATCCCAAAGGATTTATTTCGTTCAAATCTAGTATCTACTATCTATCAATTCCAAGAATATTCTGACGCTGTACATCTGTGTGTATCTGACATTTGATATGCTCACATTTGGAGATTACATCATAGTACCCATGTACTGTACTCTGATAACGGGAACTGCACCGTGTGTGTATACAGTATATAGACAGTATGTAACTGATTGGCCGGAATGAGATGATGTATGATGATGTACGATGATAAAAGCGCCCCTCACTTCACACGGGTGTGATTCTTTTTTAATTATCATCATATAATACATTCCAGGAATCTCTGTCTGTCTGTCTGTCTGTGTGTGTTTGTTTGTGTGTGTGTGTGTGTGTGTGTGTGGGAGAGTTTGTGCCGCTGTCATAGATCACAGAACTCTCCCAAGTTGGTGCGTGTCGACATCATAGATGACTGACATCATAGACTGGCCTCCAAGTACTCTGAATAGGGGTACTGCATGAGTATCCATGTATTCGTGAAACCTGTATCCGTCTGTCTGTCTGTCCTGGGCATAACTGGGGCGCCGGCGTATCACCCAACCGAACACCCTCAAACTTGTGTCACGTCTCTGCTTCAAACCATTTGTCATGTGGGGCTCCAGCTTCTGCGATTGGCTAACCCAACCCATTGGCTGAGCCTTGTGTAACATTTGTACTGCTTCGCCAGTATGCCAACGTGTGAGAAAATGTGATAAGCTTGAGACTCCAACATGCGCAGCAATTACATCATATAAAAGCATGTAGTACATGTACTCCCGGCTAGCAAGACTTTCCCCACCTGCGTGGTGACCAAGTAGGTTAGCTGTCTCCCAAGTTCTATCAAATCCCACAGGTCTGTTTGTGTGTTTATCTGTCTTTTTGTCTGTCTGCAGTTTTAGCCCAAATAATCAAGATGACTGACATCATAGTTGACTGACATCATAGTCTGGCCTAGGAGGAGTACTCTGATAACTGGTACTGCACTTGACTGTTCTGTTAAAAATGCATGCCATCACATTTTAATCCCCTTGAATAAATACGAAACTTTTCTGTTTTGATTATTTTACAGCTCTAAACATCTGCAGTGGCTATCAAACGATGACGTGTGCTACAGAGAGGAAGTGACACAAGAGGGCATCAGTGGTTCCCGAACATCCGCCCAGATCTCTCCTCAACCTCTACCCATCTCCACACTGCAGCCACCATGCAGATCAACCCCGTATTGGTGGAGTCCACCGTGGTTCTGGCCGTGGTCCTGTGTGTCCACATGGCTGTCTGGAACCAGCTCTCCTGGGCCAGCATAGCCCTTTTCATCCAGGCCTTCTACGTGCAGCACAAATGGGACCGCCTCCTTAGGTCGGGCGGTGCTGTATTTAAGTTCCGTCCGTCGTCAAACAGCGGCATTGTCCCGGCCTCCATGGTAATGCCCCTGATGGGCCTGGTACTGAGGGAAAGGTGCGCCGCCTCAGGAAACGTCTACTTTGAGCGCTTCTCCATCGTGGTCACCGTCACGGGCATGATGCTGGCCTTGTTCCTGTCCCTGATTGCACTGGGCGTCACCAGGCCGGTGCCCACAAATACCTGTGTGATAGCAGGCATTGCGGGCAGCGCGATCTTTTACACAACCAAACAGACACTGACGGTATCTGAAGTCATCGAGGTGCTGGAGGTTCTGTTGATATTTGTCTACCTTAGCTTGATCGTGTTGTACCTGCTGCCACGCAGCTTCTCGCCTGGGGAGGCCCTCCTCGTCGTTGGGGGAATCAGCTTCATCGTCAACCAGCTCATCAAGCGCTCCCTGAACCTAGCGGAGGTCAAAGGTGATCCAGTGAACTATTTCCTGCCCGTTGTTGTGGTTGGATCGCTGTTACTGGGGGTGTTTTTTGCGCTGCTTTTCTGCTTCATGGAGTCTGAGACTTGGGTGTCCGCATTGTTCTTCCACATGATGACCGCGGTGTTGGGACTGGGAATCCTCATGCCCTGGCTCTCCCTTTTCATCCGACAGCATCCGCTCATATGGCTGTTGGATTTTGTCATGTTAAATGACAGAAGACTCTGCTTGTTGGCCTACTGGGTGCTCCTGGCCACCGTGGCCACATGTGTTGTGTTGCACCAGAACTACCAACGCCAGTCTGGCTCTAAGAAGCACCAAGCCTCGACTGTCGTCAGGAAGTACTTCCATCTGATCGTGGTGGCCACGTACGTCCCAGGGCTCGTGTATGACAGACAAATGCTGCATGTGGCATCCGTGGGCTGCCTGGCGGTCTTCTTGCTCTTGGAATACGTTCGGTACTTTCGGATCCGGCCTCTAGGACAGCTCCTCAGGCAGCTGCTCACCTTGTTTCTGGATGAGCGGGACTCTGGGCCCCTCATCTTGACTCATATCTACTTGTTGCTCGGTATGTCGCTGCCCGTATGGCTGTTTCCTGGGCCGTGTGCTCCTAAGGGGATACTACCTGGGGCGGGCGGCTTGGTGCCTTACGCAGGAATTCTGGCCGTGGGGATTGGAGACACTGTTGCGTCTGTGTGCGGCAGTACCATGGGTGAAATCCGCTGGCCAGGCACTAAGAAAACCATGGAGGGGACTGCTACGTCTGTGTTTGCCCAGATAATCGCTGTGGCTATATTCCTCATCTTTGATGGGAGCATTAATCTCAACTCCACCTATTCCTGGATTGTCGGCTCCATCTCATTGGTGGCCATGCTAGAAGCCTACACCTCTCAGATAGACAACCTCCTCCTCCCACTGTACCTCTTTGTTCTGCTGATGCTCTGAGTCTGACTGGACTAAACTGGACTGGACTGGACTTACTGCACAAACGACAACAGGGGCAGAAATAAACCCTTGCTTAGCCTGTGCTAGAGGAAGAGAGGTGGCAAAACACAATAGTAGAACTTGTAGAGCCCTGTATGAAACAAATCGTCGCTGTCGGGCAGAAACCCTGTGCGTACTTTTTTCATAAGTCAATGCCCTATTTTTGAGGGGGCTACGCTGCTATGTCCAGCTTTTAGTGTGCGTGTGCCCAAACTTTGTCCTACAAAAACATTAAATTCCCATTGACAATCAATGGACAATTTTACATCATAGTGTAAACACAAACATAGCGTAACACAAACATTTATATGTTGTGTATATATATATATATAAGAGGCTTTCAACTCTCAACTGTAAGATGTCGGTGATGATGATGTACAATAAGAGTGCACCTCACTTCACACGGGTGTGATTTTATATACATTGTATGGCAGTGTCATGCAAAATAGTTGACAGGTTTTAACCGTTTTGCCAATAATTACATGCCGAAAATATGGACACCATGTTCAAAGTGGTTGAGTCTGTTTGGGCTTTATCAACTTAACCAATGAAAAGTATTGACAAAAGCTTATGACTAAATAATAACTACATTCATTGGATCCATGTAAACACAGGTTCTGTTTTTTCCAGAATCTTCTGAAAAGTAATGGTTTTTGACAAACAAGATTTCCACCCAACAGCGACGAAATGAGCACCCTTGTCATCAAGAGAAAGGATATGGGAACTGTTCTGTATAAGCTGTGAAGTTGAGGCACTATTTCAGTCTTGATGTAACACTGGGTTTCCATAAGGGCAATCATCCTGACTACCACAAGGAAGGGATGCGTAATTATTCCCTTTGTTTTATTTAATAATACAAGAACAAATACAAATGGCACTAACAATTCTACTGTGTGGGATTGCTGATAAGCATTATAAATAGAGTACAAAGGGAAGCATGCACATCTCAAAAAATTCTACAGGTGAACAAAAGATACATACAGTGAAAAGGGAAGGCAGTCCGCACACTGTTCTTGAGATCCCAAAAGGGAGCTTAAGATCGGTGTGTGTGGACTGCCTTCCTTTTTCGTTGCTGATAAGCATGACAGGAATCTGTTCCGTTTCTTTCACAAATCATTTCAGTAATGGTTTCTTATGGATTATTGTTTGAACCTAAGGTACACGAGAGGATGAGTTAGATCTGCGGTTCTCAAAGTGGGGACCCTCAGGGTTCCTTTAAGGGATTCCACGAATTCTGTAGCTCTGCAAGTGTACAAATGGAGCCCCTTATGGGTCCATTCGGTTCCATCTGTACACTCAAAGAGTTATGGGGGGCCTTCAAAACGTTTGAGAACCACTGGGCTTGCTAAATACTATTGCTTGAGTTATGTCTCTATTGATGCAGACGTTTGGAGTTTCTTTGTGGGTCACAGGTCTGTGCCACTGACCCCACAAACTCCTGAAATATCCAACAGGAGATGAACTTTAGCAACATGCCAAAATGTACTTTCCACATATAGTTTCTGTCAGGCAGAAACCTCATCTCCATATTTTAACTTTTTGTGGTTTTTTTGATAGGCTGATCACCCCATAGCGATGATTTGATTGGCTGAGTAAAGTACATATTGAAGATAAAGGTGAGGACGCTAATTGTGATTGGCCAGAATGAGATGATGTATGATGATTAGAGCGCCCCTCACTTCACATGTGCTTTAAAGTAACAGTTTTGGACAGACTGTACAATCATGGGATTATGGATGTTGGATTATGTTAGATGACCAATGTTGATGTTTTTGTTTGTTCTTTTCGATCTTGTCCTGTCTGCAAAAGGATGTATGCTTTTCTATAGCCTTTGAAGAACATTATTTAAAGTGAGCTTCTTGAAGTTGTTTTGTTATGAGCCATTTAATGTGATTATAATATATTGTTTTTGCCTATCATGGCAATTTGAAGGACTGACTACTGGACATATTTGCCTTAATATCCATATTTTCTATCATTTAGTACCGTGTAGGTAGTCAAAATGCATGGTATCTGACAGAGTAGCCCTTTTCAGTTTGTTACCAGGGCTGGATGATGGCGGCAAATGATTATCCTCTTGCATGATGAAATGAAATGAATGTGAAATCACATACTGTAACATGCATTTTTGTTTTCAGGTTAAAATAATTTATTTCTATGGACCCTCTGTGTGTATATTGAGAGATTTCCTTATTGTGACAGAGAGCCCTTAAATCCCACACGTCCCAACAAGTCAGTCAAAACGGATGTTTTGAGTTAAAATTAATTTTGTCAAACTTGTTCAGCAATAGTTAATATTAAAAACATATTGCTTGGTATTTATTTTGTGGGTAGATATGCTCAACTCTCCTCAGGCTATTTACCTTATTTAATTTCCTTCTTTTGCATGAAACCAATGTATTTGGTTTAACCTTCATCTGTAGAAGTTGATATTTTCTAATGTGGTTATAACATTTATTAACATTTATGCCTTTTCAGTATGTTTTAACTTGCCACTTACATTTGTCTGAAATTGGAATTGCATGTGCATCATTAAAGACTTTTGTGCTTAAATACTTCATTTAGTTTACAGAAAATAGGAATTGATATTAATCACATTCATGTCTGGTTTGAGATTAGTTTGAATTTACATAAAATAGATTTAATAGACTGTCACTGATCATTGTAACTGAAAAGGCTTTTCACTATAACACATTAACATCTTCGAGTTTAACGGTTTGTCCATTTGTGCTTGCATTGTTCTTTCCTTCTTACAAACAATTGCTGTTTGTTTTTTCCTTGCCCACATATTACAGTAGATAAAGATGTAGCTGTGTTTTAATCAATGTCTTGAAATAACATGCATGTAGATGGAAATAAACCCAGTGTCTGATGGGTCCATATACATAAATAGATGTTCAACTGAACTTGCCCAACTATTTCATCTATTCAACATGGCATACCTATTTTGGGCATGTCATTAAATAGATTTCATCACTTGACACCTCGCTGGTCGGACACAAAATTGGAAATTATTTAGAATAGGGATATTGACCATATTTTCTTGGGAAATATAATGTATGAAAATAGTATACAGTATCTATGTAACAGTTTGAACTTATTTATTAAACTAGAAGAATATGTTTTTGACAACTTTATAATGTACAAAAAAAAACATTCAAATTGATCAGGAATGTAAATTAGCGTTAATTAGTACGTCCATTCCTAGTGTTGACTCAGGATGTTTGTAGTGTTCTGTTAAAGGGTGTGTACGTGATTTATTTTTGTTAAAATGTTAAAGCTCTATATTCCAACGTTATAGAGCGCCGCAGTCCCGCCCCCTCTCAGAAAAGCGAGTGGCCCAGGAAATGAAACCCCAATGCATTCTCCCATCGGCACTTCTAATATAATTTATTTAAAGACGGTTACGCCGCGGGGTTTCATTTCCTGGGCCACTCGCTTTTCTGAAAGGGGGCGGGACTGCGGCGCTCTATAGAGTGTGTGTTCAGTAACGGGGGTTTCCCTGTCTCACCAGCTCTTCAGGATACCAATTCTATCCAATGTATATCCGATTGAAAACTTATTTTAACAAAGAAATATCACTTACACGCCTTTTAAAAACTGTCAAGGCTGAAAGTTTGGCGGGGGACAATACTGTTCCATCTTCAGAAAAGAGAAGATCTCGATTATGTCCCAGAACTAGTAGAAAATGCGAAACATCTTCATTTAGTGTAGAGCGCTGGAAAAGGAAGGTCCTCTGTGGGCTGCAACCTTTGAAGACCAAATCATTTTATTCATTATTAATTAGTTAAGAGTTGGAACCGCACATGAAAATAAATCCCACAAATATAGTATACCCATTGTGATTAATCTGTAAATGCACAATTCAGTATAAAAATGTGCGTTGTTCCTCACCAGTTGTCAGGGCTCCATCGGGTGTTCTGGGACTCCATGAGGTGGAACGTGTAGACATGGCGAGAATCTTCAGAGGTGTTCTGAGCACTGCGATGCACTACCTGACCATCGATCAGCACCACCCCACCTGAACACACACGTCCTATTTATACCTCACATGGTTCACCAAACTTTTAATCTGGCATCCAATCCATGTGTTAACGACCAAATATCAGATAAGAGATTAATGAGATAAATTAATCCCACAAAAGATCTATTTCCAAACATAAATAATTGAAAATAATATAACAATAGAATAGCAGATCTGCAATTTTTCAACAATGAGTGGATGACGTTTATTTGGTAGAGAAATGAGATTGAAGAACGGGCTCCTGCACATCTTGTGTGTGTGTGTGTGTATACACACACGTTTTATCCCACAATTTTGTAACCCAGATTGACAGAATTTCAAGCGTCAATGAAATATAAATTCCAAATAATATTGAGGTGTCATTTAACAAAGTCTCTAATAAAACCACATTTAAGTTACAAATGCATTTCACATACTTCTCTATGTTACTTACCCCTTATAAGCTTAGGAAATGAATAACCTCACTTACCTTTTTTAACAGGAGCGGCAATGAACTTCTCCTCATCATAGGTCTGTTCTTTGCCAGTAAAGTCTGTCAGGGGATAGGTGCCTTTTGGAGTGCGTACCATTCGCCGAGAGACGCCAACTGAGAAAAGGAGAGCAAGTTGTTACTCGTTATATAATGTTTATTTCCCCAAAATATATACATTTAAAAAAGCACACCCGTGTGAAGTGAGGGGTGCTCTTATCATCATACAACATCTCATTCCGGCCAAGCACAATTTCCTCAAAGCTGGACATAGGATGGGCTAGCGCCCCTCAAACATAGCAGATCTACAAGCTCAACAAATGAAATATTAGGTTTCTGCCTAACCATACCATAAAACGTCAATGGTGTGATGTACACTTTACTATAGAAACTAGGAATAACATTGGTGAAACCAAGGTGGTTGGTGGGACAAAGCTACCACCTGTATGGCAAGTATGCAGCGATTGATGGGTTAATTTGTATCAATATCAAGCAAAACAAAAAAAGCAATCAGTTTTATTCTGATTTTAAGCTTACTGTTTTGTGATCCTGGGATGAACCAGAGGCAGCCGTTGTTAAGAGTGGCATCCTCTAAGGCGATCCACAGGCCCAGCACTCTGTGCAGTGGCTCTGTATAGAGGAAGGTGGCGTCTTGGTGCGGAGTCACTAAGACACAGAGCACAACCTGTTACCTACTAATTCATTACATTCTAGTTTTCCTGCTATCCACTTTCAATCCGATCACTATTTTGTCATCATAGGCGAAGGTATTTAAATAATAATACAATTCCTAAATAAATAAATATCGGGTCTAAAGTATAAGAACACAACACGTCACAATGAGACATGATGTATAAGGTTAAAAATCTGCTATTTTCATGCGAACTGTCCTACGATGGTGTATAAAAGTAGGATGACTGTGACATCGAGGTTATAATTGGGTCCATCAGTTTTCTTTTGTTTATCGTGGCTGTTTGCTTACCCTCCCCACCAATCCCCGGTTGCTGAAAAGGGAGGAAGAAAAGAAAGTGAACATTGTCTTCAATGTTGTGGTACATAATAAGCTGAGATAGCATAATTTAGAGACAGTGTTATGCTGCGTTCATATTATTATCAGTGATGGATGGGCTACAAAACTGCCAAAGAGTGGTAATTTCGGCAGTCTCCATTGAAGTGTTGCCCAAGCCACACTGACTGCATACGTTCTGGGTAGGGTAAGGGTTAAATAGCAACTTAACGGCAACAATGAGGTTTTTCCCATTCACGGAACGGAGCAGGAGTTGTGGGAGAGAGAGAAAGGGAATGGAATATGATTGTTTGATGCTTCACTGTGAGTAGAACAAATTGCGTCGTCACTGCTAGTGTGAATGCAGCATTAACACCATTAAACGTTTCTCTGAGGTGAGAGAATGAATGAGGTTAGAAAATAGATGACACATGCATTACCTTAAAAATGTACATGCTTTGCAATATCACAGGGCTTTGAAGACTCAGCTTCTTAGCGATACCCTATAGGAGAGTGTTTACATTCCATATCAGTGTTGAATATACAGAATATCAATTGCTATTGTGATAAAGCTGACAGCTAACTCACCTGAATTTGAGGTGAATGCGTAACCTTTTTGAACACATGCTCATGGGCATGGAGAGCTACAGGTAACAGGTAAAAAAAAGCATTATGCTATATTTTTATTGTCATTTCAGTTACGTAAAATATCTTTATTCCACAAAATAGCAAACATTCTGTGATAAACTCACCGTGTCCAACTTTATTCAGGGACTTTTGTTTTGAAACGATGAATTCTCCTATAAGTTAAGCAATGATTTATCCATTAAATTTGATATCTGGCCTTAATTTAAAGAAACTGTTGAAGAATCGTAATAGGCTTGTGCTCACCTTTTTCACCAAAAACTCCTTTCTCAAAGAAAAAACGGATCTTATCTCCACTGGTAATGAAATAGTCAGCATTTCCCTGCAGGACAGATAGTTTATGTATTATGTACCCGATACATCAACGCAACACAGAGATAAGACATAGGCAGACTGATAAGACTTGGCACAGGAATATAGTACTATAGGACAGTTAAGGTCAGACAAATGCATTCAAGAATATCACATGTGAGGGACGAGCTATTATACTGTATATCCACATGGCTGCTGTGATTCAGTCTTTTTTTTCTTTTCTTTTTTTTCATCCCACGATTTTGCAACCCATTTTTTTCACCCAGTGTCAATTATCTAATACTTCCTCTTCCAACCTGGGGGGGGGGGGGGGGGGGGGGCAGCGGACTGACCTCATGCTGCCTATGCTTCTATGCATGAGGAGTCCAAGCTACTTCTTTTCACTTGACAGGGGAGAGTTTCCTAGGCCCGACGTAGCGCACGGAAGGAACACGTTATTCCAACCAGTTCCTTTCCCTCCATCAGGCGCTGGCCAAGCGGAGGTAGTTTAGAGACCAGGATTACTGCAAGTTGTTTGTGTGGGAACCTACCCTCTAGGGCTTTTTTAAACTAGCTCATCACCACTCGTCCTACACACTTTCACTCGGTTTGAGCATAGATATATAAATAATAGAGACGGCACTGGGATTCCCCTCCCATCCAGTGCCGTCTCTATGATTTATATATGTATGCTCAAACCAAGTGGAAGTGTGTAGGGCGAGTGACAAGGAGCTAGTTTCAGAAAGGGGGTAAGGGACACGGGGAGAACATGCAAACTCCACACAGAAAGGCCCATTCGCCAACCCCGCCTCGGTTATGGGCACTGATGACGCGGAGGAGAGAACACGCCCCCAGTGGGAATCGAATCCAGTACCTTCTAGCTGTGAGGCTAGAAAAATTGGAAATATTCAAGTAAAGTAACAATTCCTCAAAATTGTTGTGTACTTTCTTACTTTCCACCACTACATACAACCAGATCAGATGGAAATACTAGCAGTAGTATAAAGCCATGGGGACACACTGGTCAACTAATTAGGGTTTAAAGCTATTCTATTATTCTATTTGAATTAATACAATTTCTTGTTAACCTAGGGAGTCGCAGTCCCGCCCCCTTTCATGACGACGCCAGACCCAGGAAATTAATCCCAATGCATTTTTCCCATAGACATTGCAAAAAGTATTTATTTAAAGACCTTTTAAGTGCCGTACGAAGCCAACTTGAGTCGTGACAAATCACGACAACAAACACAATATTTTGGACCAAACAAATAATTACAAAGAAGAAAAACAACAATAAAAGTGTTGTAACCTGCCGTTATTTTTTTTTGTTTGGCTCAAAACATTGTGTTAATTGTCATGATTTGTCACGACAAGAGTTGGCTTTGTCTACGCCACGGCGTAAACGTCTTTAAATAAATACTTTCTGAAAGGTCTGTGAGGAAAATGAACGGGGATTTTTTTCCCGGGTCTCTCGAGGGGGCGGGACTGCGATGCTCTATTGAGCGTCGAGGGCAGAACGACGAGGGCACCACAAGATTATTTTCCATAAATTTTTCCATAGACGTTTCAAACAATACCTTTAAAGCCTCGGACAAAACCAACTCAGATGATGACAATTCATGACAATAAAACAATTCTTTGGGTCGGACAAATAATTAAATAAAAATAAAGTGTTCACCCCAAAAAAACGTGTTAATTGTCATGATTTGTCATCATCCGAGTTGGCTTTGTCTGAGGCTTAAAGGTCTTTAAATAAATACTTTCTGAAACTTCTATGGGAAAATTAATGGGAAATTTTCTTCCGGTGCCCTGGAAGGGGGCGCTCTATATAGAGTATGTTAATAGTACTATATTAGTCTGAGATGTCTCAATGGAAGAGAAGTTAGTCCATGGTGTCGTGTAGAACCCTTACTGGTTGACCAGCAGTACAACTGGTCAAGTGAGGATTGTCTCTTGGATGAGCGGTAGAAATATGTCTCTCAAACCCCGGGTAATGGGTATAGGCCATTAAAGTTATGGACTGCAGCTTTAAGAAGAGGATTTGCATTAGGCTACTGAGTACAACATGGCAGTCTTACCTGCATCTTTTAAGTGCATATACATGAAAGGATGGAGAAAAAGAGTTAAAATAAAGTAACAAGTCTAGTAATCACCAGCGGACTCGTACTGTATACAGCAGTGGTTTTCAACCAGTCATCCGGCGACCACCAGGGGTCCTCAGAGTCAAAGGGATTCCAGGTGGTCTCCAGCTAAATGATGGAGTTGGTATCCAAATGGACCCTTATATTATAGTGGATATCTCTTGATCTCTCAAGAGTTCAATTATTATTAAACATCTGCATTACTTAATTTACAGGAAGTCTACACAATTAGAGAATGTATAAGAAGAATTGTTATTTTGATCAACTTTTGCCTCAATTGCCTGAAGTTATCTCTCCTACCAACATCAATACAGCTTGGAAATGTGGACATATTCTTTAGTTTTGGGTCTGCAAAGCTAAATGTCATCAGGTGGTCCGTGTGCATGGCTCAAATGCAGAATAAAGAATGGGCCATGATATGAAAAGGGTTGAAAACCATGCACTGGTAATAGAGATACAGCATAGTTTACCTGTGACTTGAGTTGCTCCTCCTGATCCGTGGAGAATGTGATCCGACAATGTTCTGGTACATCCATCTGGTCCACTATCTCTGCCATCCTCTGCTTCAGTTCATCACACTCATCTGAGGTCAGGAGGCCCTCCAGGACCACATAGCCGTCCTCTTCCCACTGTTGTGATGATGACAGATAAAGCCGTTCATAAACAGTGTGATGATGAGGATCTACCTAACCCGAAATGACTGTATATTCTAGGCCTACCTCCCCGGGATAAACGTCACTACAAATTATTATACGACTTAAATCATCATGTACAATCTAATGTATGTAGGCTAGTTATTATTGAATTGATCTGCTATTCCACCCCCCCCCCCCCCCCCCGACAGTCACACACACAAACATGCGCGCGCACAGCCGCACACACACACACACACACACGCCACGCGCGGAAGGAAATTGTTTAATTTAACTCGGTCTCAGCCCTCGTCCGTGACCTCCCATCGCTGTAGCTCAATAGGCCTTGCCCTTTTAATTTGTCAAAAGGAATGGATAATCATACAACACAAGTACAACAAAAAAAAAGCACGAGAGCTTATATTGCGGTCCTTTGAGTTCACTATACTTGCATAATAAATGTAATAATTCAACAAACTGTCTCCACGTGTTATACCTTTTGCACGTCCCGATCCGTCATGAAATCCATGCTGTTGCTGTGTAGAGTAGCCTACTGTGAACTGTCTGTTACTGACTGTAGGCCTACTGTAGTAGGCTAGTAGCATGTAGTAGAAAAGTAACGGAGAAGTGGGAGTTCTCATCCGGGAAACATCTACCATGTGATGAAAGTGTCCAACTCGATTAAACTGCAACCAATAAGACTAGACGACTAATAGGATTTTGTACTTTAACCCTTTCGTTAACTGCTGAGCAAATCCTCTGGTCACGTGTTTATTCCAGAGATAATTATTACCTCGCGCACGGTTCGTGCGTGCACGCGCATACAATTCCAAATACTTAATTGTCGCGTCTGAAAAGGTTGAGAACAAACTGATGTTTGTAGACTACATCAGGGCTCTGGGCAAGGCAATCCAGTTTGTTTGGAGTTCTAATTTAAATCAGTCAGGAATACAAACTAAATATTTTAATGTTTTAGTGTTTGCTTTATTATCACTTGTCATAATGGTAGAAAAGTCAGGGCAGAACATTTGTTAGTCAAAGCGCAATTATCCCATGTTTTGTATTTGACTCTGGGATATCACAATCATCATAACAATCTATGTATGAACTTGAAGCCTTTTGGCAACAATAAAGGCTCTATCACACATGATAGACAATCATTTCATTCACTTTCTTTCTAGTCAGCCAAATTAAATTAATGTTCAGCCACACAAATGTTTGATTATGGAGGTCTTAGTATTACTGGGTTGATGAATAGCATTCATTTGGTATATACTGTACAATGTGTATCAATAAGCTATTAGCTATGCCTTAATAGCCCCCCTGCAAAGATGGAAAGGACACATAGTATAGCCTATATAAAAGGAAAGTTGAATAAAATTGATTTGTTTCTTAATCATTGATATATCTACATTTATACAGCGAGTACAATCATGTCCTTGCAGAAGTGTAATAATTACAATAAAACTTTAACTAGATATCTGAAATTAAATCTTTTTGTAATTTTGGCAGTTTGAGAATGACACGATTTTGGATATTGACCCAAGTCAAAATATTTGATGACTGTCAAGAAATATACACCCTCAACCACATTAACCCTGGTGTCCCTATTTCGGACATTAGGCAAACATTTTCTATTTATTTTAGAATTATTTTTGAAAATGGGGCTAAAGTCGTTAAACATTCGTTCATGATTATTTCTAGCGTTACACAATACCCCAGACTAGGGGATGAGGAGGGTAAACACAATAGATAGATTGTCAGGTGTTAGTTCAGTTGTGCAATCACGTGTACTTTGGATATGTCCACTCATCACCTAGGCAACAGCTGAACTTACAGCTGTGCGTTGACCCATGTGTTAGAACAAACTGTGAAATCCTGCTGCAATAACATTCATTCAACACATGCTTTAAACTGCATACATCTGACTGTTTCCGAGTTTGTGTTAACATAAAAACAAAACAGAACAAGATAAAACCTTTAACAAGCATTTTCTTTGGGGGGGGGGGGGTAGTGAATGACCAATGGCATTCAGGTGTAGGCTGCTGATAGAGGTTACATAAAGTGATACAATGTGCGTGAGCTGCATTTAATCTAACACTACTTAAAGTGCTGGCAAAGTGCTATACTGCAGTGTTTCCCAAACAATGGGCCGGGACACGGCCCATCTTTTTTCCTGCATTTCTAAATTCGAATACAAAAATCAATAATTCTATTATTTAAAACAAAAACTTGTGAGAAATTGTGAAAATAGCATACAAGTCTGGGACCCTGTAGATTGGCTATTTTTACTATATGAAACAGGGCTTAAGTTCACAACTTGTTAGGGCTTAACTTCATAATGTATTCTGTAAGTTTGGGTCCCAAGGACGCCAAATTTCTCTTTTGGATCTCAAGCTAAAACGTTTGGGAAACACTGCTATTCCGTGTGGGGGGTATTGTCTATGACAATGTCACCAAAGGCATTTTCTTCCAAGTCAGTACTTCCCGGTTTGAATGCTGGGAATTAATTTCCTTTCCATTTCCTTCATGCTGATAATGAGGTGCATGGGGATAGTGGTTCCATGAGGATCTCATTCAAAATACCTGCAGGTGTTTGCTGTCTAAATGGCTAATGGCTCTATTAATAGGCTCTAAATATCAGCAAAAATATAAAGGAAACTAAATTCATGACCAAAGCATCCCCAACATTCAAGACCCAGCTGTTATGAGGGAAACAAAACAAGTTGAATGTACACTTTTCTTTTCAGTGCTCACATCGTGATAAAAGGTTACTTAGAATATGACCAAATCTGAACAAAATCATGTGAGATTCAGTGCCAATTATTAAGGCTACATGACACAAGTGTTCATATCAACATGGAACTGAATAATAATAATATTAATTTACTTTACTCTGCATTGCAAACTCACTGCTGATTCTACACACTTAAAGATGTGTATAAGCTCTCCATGCTGCCCTGAGATTAATTTCTATGGCACTAGCAAATTTAATATTGTAATTATATTGAGGGACTGGGTCAGCAGCTGTTTGTAATGTTCTGTTAAAAATAATAATTGTTAGCCACTCCACTATACCTTTCTGTCTGACAAACAAAACGCCAATGACTCGACCAGCGAGCTAAGGCGTTTTATTTTATTATTTTCTGGACTCATCTATTCCTCCATTCTGGGAGCACAGCTCCCAATTACTGAGTTGGCAACATTCCCTTATTAAACATAAGAAGACTCCTTTCAGGACAGGAAAGACTGTATTGAAAGAGCAGGTGGGAGCACATCACCGGTAACCCTTAGAAGGGCATTTGGATGTAGCCAAGGCCTCCGAGTAATAAAATTCATTTTGAACAAAGGTGCAATTGTCTCATGTTAGAGAAATGTCCCTTAACTCGCTTAGAAAATAACATTAAAATAAAACCGCTGGTAAGAATAACAGCTCGTGCCGTACCACCGGTATACATGAAACAAAGCTGCTGATGTGAGCTATACATTTTATAGAGCATAAAAAAACAAGTCGTGAATGTGATGTTTGTGATCATTAACAGGATACAGCTTGTAAAAGGTAAGGCCATATTAGTCATAAGAGTTGCCTGGCTGGAGTTCACATACTCCACGTACTCCAAACGATGCTATTAAATCCAAGGTATTAACAATAAAAACGGTTTCAAGCAAATAGAGCACATTGCTGAATGTTGAATATCATGAAATCTTATAACACTCTTTAGGTGAATATTTTTTTCTCCCAATATGGCCAAAAGCTGAGGTTGTTCATTAATTATTATTATTATTTGTTATTATTATTATTGTATGTGTCCTGTCTCTTCTTGAATTAATAAACAGTGCTGGTAAATATGTTTACTTGGAGTTCAACGGAGGGTGATGAATAGGTGATCTAGGTCAGGAGCCATTACACCACTATTCATCCACATTAGTGACCACTGGTGTTGCCGTGGACATCCTTGGCAGCTAGTGAAGAAACTTGTGTGTTGCATTTATAGAGTGGTCCATCCACTAGGAGGCTCCACACAGGCAAAAGTCCTATGTAGTGTCATGATTCAGTCAGTACCTAGTACCAGCACAACAAAAACCATGGTTCTTTCCAGCTTGTTGTTCTCTTGCGATCGTAACTACAATCAAGCTTGTATACAAGGTTTGCATATCTTTTCATTTAAGGAAAGGAGAGTGGCACAAAACTGTCCCGGTCGTCTGTTGAGGCTTCAACATGATCTGTGGTTATGGGTCCAGACAAGAGAGACCTGAGACACCAACCAAAAAAAGCCCAATTTATGCTTCAGCAAACAAGTGTCATGCCTCACGTCACTCACCAAAGATGATATATTGTGTTGACAGGATACGACCAACCTGGCTGCCGTACGAACTGCCTTTACCTCTTCTTATTTCATTTTCTTACAATCTCTCTGTGTCTCGCAAATAGCTCACGTTTTACAGCTCAGGCCTGCTCTTTGTCAGCTCTCCATAGCTGCTCTTTGACTTCAGATGGTAGAGTGTTGAAGAGATCCTCTTCCACCACCAGACTGCTCCTCTTCAACAGTCGACACTCACCCAGCTCCACTGGGAGGCACTCCAGGCGATTACCCCTCAGCTCCAACTGCGTCAGACCGGTTAGTTCCCCAAATCGAGATGGCAAAGTCTGCAGACAGTTGTTTCCCAGATTCAGAGTACGCAGCTTCTTGCACTGGAACAGCTCCGGAGGCAAGGACTCAATCTGATGAGGGATAGAATAAATAGAATTGACAATTTGATATTTTATCGAGTAGCATGTACACATCTTTCTGGCTATCTGTCTACCCATCTTCTATCCTTCCATCATATAAACCGAATATTAAAGTACAAACTAATAATCAATCATACAATATTTCCTGTCTCGATGGTACACAACTGCATGGAGTTGATCAAATCAAATATCTTGGTCTCTGGCTTGACTCATGTCCATCATTAAAACTTCAGCACTGGTGTTCTATACCGCAACAGAAACTGCTTCGCATTTACAGTAAGAAACTTGTTCAACAACTCATACTACCAATAGTTGATTATGCGGATGTAGTTTATCACCAAAACAAACCTTCTTCCTCTTAGTTCAATATACAACCGTTTAATATGCAGATTTGTATTTTGTAATTTGCGGACCCCCTTGAAAACGAGATGGTTCCGCTCAAGGTGTTACTACCGGTACTAATAAATAAAATCAGGCCATAGACTAAGATAGGCAGGCCCAAATAAAGGTATATTGTGAATGTGGAAAAATAGTACACCCTACGTCCATTCAAGATTTTACCAAATAGAAAATGTCTCACAAGATACAAACTGATCAAAATATTTCAGAAATACTAACCACAGTTTAAATACTCCAAACTCTTTCATGTAACCCACACCCACAATTTATAAGAATAGTTTGGTGAAAATAATCATAAAGGCTGATAGAAAAATAAAAATAGACAACAAAGGTTTGTGCCTTCCAAACAAATGAAGAGATGGTATAAAAGATTACAAGTCCATAAAGTTGAAGTTGGCATTGTTTTGCTTTGTTAGGAAGAACATTAAGTCCAGTTCATTGCGATCCAGGATAACATCAGGTCCTATTTAGCCACTTAAGCCTCATATACTAGCCCTGTTAACCGCTCCCCCTTGAAATCACATTGAATGGAATGAAATGTTTTCAAGGGCTACCATATACTTTCGTGCATGACGAAAAACAAAGAAGCTGATCTATAAGCTCACAAAGTACCAACGGCAGTGGAGTAATGTGGTTAACCAATAAACCCTTTTTATTATTTAGTTGCCCGGGGTCCCCCAGAGTTCTACAATAGGTCTGCTTGTATTACACTACATCAAATCTCTGAATATAGCTGAGTCATATATGATACATCAGCTTTTTTGTTGCATTTTTAATTGTTAAATGTGGTTAAATTAATGCTTGCCTGGTGGACACAACTTTCAAATTACACAACTCGTTTGGGCCGATAATGTGCTAATGGGTAGAGAGGACTTGATTGAAAAAGACATTAAAACACAGAACTCACCAGAATGGTCCCTATAAATAGAGGTATTTTCAGCTGCATACTGACCTCATGGAGTGTATTCTCAGTGTGCAGCCACACAAATAGCCACAGTAAAACAATAATAGCATCCTTTTACTCAGACCACATGATCCAATAAGCAATTTTAAATTAAAAACATAGTGCATTAAGTAGAACATTGTGTAAGTGCTTTTAATTAATCAGAGGGGCACAAAGCATGCAACTTCCATCTTCTTCACAGCCAGTCAGACAGAAACTTGTGCAGGAAGAGGAAGGTTACATAGTTTTACCTAGCGTGCCTATTTTTGGGATTGTTTTATTTTCAATTGTTTTCAAAAAAGCAAAGCTACAAGCTCACTTTGTGTTTTGGTTATTCGTTGTACGACAAATAGGGCTATAGGGCTAGAGAGAATGTCTGCCCTGACCTGTCTGATCTACCGGTATTCAAGCATGTAAAACTGAGAAAAAATGAAAGACACTGTGTGAATTCAGGTATGATTAAACCTCTCCTAAAAGAATACACAGACATTTTCAAAGAAGAAATAAGCGTTCATACCCTATTGGCTGTCACAGCAAAGTACTGCAGGTTCTGGAGGAAGCCCACATCAGCGTGAATGCTGGTGAGGTTGTTGTGACTCAGGTCTAAGAAACGCAGCTTGCGGCAGAAGAACAGCTGGCTGGGGATCTTCTCGATCTTATTTCTGTTTAGGTACAGCCGTTCCATATTGGTCAGAGTGCCTATCTGAATTGGGATATAGGCAATCTGGTTATACCACAGCTTCAGGCATACTAGGCGGTGCAGGTGCTGGAAGCTGATGATCTCCTCTATTGTCTTCAGATTGTTATCCTTAAGGTCAATCTCTTGAAGATTGTGCAGACTAAATATGGAGTGTGGGATGCGTTCAAGGTCACAGCGTAGCAATTCCAGCTCGGTTAGGTTGACCATCTTTTTCAGGCTGTTGAGTACCATCAGCTTGGTACCCTCATTATTAATGGAAAGCTTCTGGAGGTGAACGCCCACATCGGTCACCACCTGAGGCAGCTTGGTTAGGTTACTCTTCAGGCGAAGAACTTTGAGCCTTTTAAGCTCCCGGAGCCCATCGATGACAATGAAGCGGTTGTTGTCTGCACTCAGGTTCCCAGTCAGGTGCAGCTCGTTGAGGTTCTTAAGACTGTAGATCCAAAGAGGGATTTCCTTGATGTCAGTAAACTTGATATGAAGGGACTTGAGGTTCTCCCTCAGAAAGGCGAGAGCTGGAGCCTCAATTTTGGCCGGTGTGTGATAGAGCCACATCTCTCTCAGGCTGGTCAGCTGAGCTATGATAGGGGGAATGGTAACATCAGGGATGAGCTCCAGTTTTAGCACCTCCAGCTCTATTAGATCAAATACTGTGTCTGGAATCCCACTGAGCATGAACAGATGTAGCTCCAGCTTTTCCTGAGAGTTCTTTGTAATGCGCTGCCTGAGCTTGTCCAGTGTCCATTCATTGTTCAGGTTCAGCTGCCTCAGCTTGTTCTCGCTCACCTCAGACAGAAACACAGCAAATCGCTTCGAGTAGAGCGGGTCGTACTGGTCGATCATGTGCATCATGAAGGCAAAGTCGTTCTTCACATCAGGGATGTCGCTGTAGTTGCTCTCCTCACGAATCGAATCAAAGGAGTACCGCTTAAGGGAGCGACTGACCATCCAGCACAGAGTGTACATGCAGATAATTCCATAAACTACCACTAAGCTAATGTAGAAACAGGCCAGAATTTTGAATAGAGTAGCTAAGGGGTGAGCACAGTGGTACATGGCGTACCCTGTCAGCTTCTCAATGTCCACTTTGCAGACCACACTGAATTTTATATAGCGTACATAGTAGGCTGTGTAGCAAATTATCAATATAAATTTGATCACTTTGATGATGGTCTGACGAATGTAGAGGCGATAGACTATGTCACCTTCCTCAACATGGACCCTAAATTTCTTCACCTTCTCGAAAAGGGCCTTGGCTTGTTCTCCTTCCTTCTTGTCTAGAACCCCGGTTTCAGAGCGATCTACAATTCCTTGTTCAATTCTAGACTTGGTTCTTTGGAGCATCGGTACACTTGCCTCCACATCCTCACTGATAAACGAGGTCTTCTTTTCCACAGAACCGTTCATTTTCCCCAAAGGCTTAGGGTCACTCTCCTCCACCACCGTCTCAGACAAAGCCCTCGTTGTCCATGGAGAGTCAAAGCATTTGAGGAGGATGGAGACAAAGTGCTCTAGTTTAGAACTCGTCCTTGGGAACTTGAACCAGAAGTTGCTGCAAGCCAGGAAGATGAGAGTGTGTAAGAGCACGAGATACGGGAAGTATTTGGCAAACCAATGTAGTTTGTTCTCATAACAGACTGCGTCGACGTAGTTGTACTGGTGGCGGTCGAGCTGGTACTGGATCCCTCTGGGTTCTGGGGCATACGGGACGGTTACATTGGCGATGGGAATGGTCTCACAGGCCCCGTTGACCACCCACTTGCAAGGCAAGCAGATCATCTTGTCCTGCGAGACCTGCAGTGTGCCACCAAACACAGCGATCATCAACATGACAACGGAGAGGTAGTCGGTGAAAACGTCCCACCATGGTTTCAGGATGCGGTACGCCGGCTGCGTGTCAGCAAAGTACCGGAGCTCTGTGATGGGAATCATGATGGTTTATCTGTAAAAAAAATGAATAGACAGAATATCATTAGTTTTATGTCACATTAATACTATGGAAGGTTATTGAGGATAGTTTTCTATCCTATTCTGTCACGTTTACAACATTACCCATTGATTAATATAACTTATGTGATGTCACATAGTAAACACTTCCCAGGCTCTGCATCGGCATGTCATGTTTGTTCTGGAATCCTGTTCAGTCACCCTGATGAAGGCATTGTTGACGCAACACGTAGGTGCATTTTGTATTCTTGCTATGCATTAGGCAAACTATAAGGAGTTTGAACTTTTCCACAAGAGTTCAATTCAATCTCCTCAAAGTATGACCTCTATTGATGTTGGACACACCATTAGGGCTCAATGGCAAATTGTGAGTTGTTAAATTAACCCAAACTATTTGAGCGACCCCATGACCTTGTTCAATTTAATGAGTAAAAGGGACACGCATTGGCCTTTAGTTAATAAGTAAACCAATTATTCAGTAACGAAAATTGTATCGATAGATTTTCTATTAATCAGATAATCGAGGCAAATTCACTCACCCCAAAAAAGGAATTGCGCAATTCCAATGCTTAAACTCAACACTACTTTATTGCCACATTACAGGTTTACAGGTGTAAAAAAAAGTGGGGGAAATTCTTAGCTCCACCAAACTACAAAGACAATTATCTTGTTTATCTCTTTTTTTTTTTTTAAGAGAGAGAAAGTATTAGAGCATGCTGTGCATGCTCTAATGATTTGGTTACAGTATTATATCACCTGGTATTGTAATCTTGACAGCCTAGTGTTCAGCAAATTAATTATTACCATAAACTCATATTAAAACCACTCTACCACGAATCTAGACCGGATAGAAACACATACATCAAAAAGAGACATTTTAGGACTACATAGTTCCAAATCATTACACGCTGATCTGATTTAGAGACTAAGGAGCCGTTCATACTGAGGGTCCGACGTCCCAATAACCCGACACCCATTAATCCGACTACCCAATATTCCGACCATAGAGCCACAGACTAACCTTATCCCCAAACCCAATATTCCGACCATAGAGCCCCAGACTAACTCTATCCCCAAACCCTAACCGCACGCGGAAGTCACAATAACCAGTCTTTTTTTACAAAGTTTGTGTGAACTCTGTCATCCACTTGACGAACTATATTCGTATAGTTATAGTGCTTTAGTGTGAATGGCCCTTTAGCTGGGTGTCAGTGTCAGAATAGAAAACGACAAGCTCACAGCTCAGCTGGACGTGGTGTGAGCTTGTAGATCGGCTATCTTCATTGCACAATATGGCGTGCACAGTGCAACCAAACGTAATCAAGCTTAGGATTGTCAGAGGAGGGAGGGAAGTCATTTAATTTGACTGTAAACTCTGCTATGCGTCAGGGACATCCAGACATCCTGTATGTCGACAGCCCATTGTGGCTTGGAGAATGCCGAGCAAGCTGGATATGAAGGACCACAGAGCCTGACACAGCATGCATGCTCGTGCAGACATGCACGCACACAGGCTTATATTTCATCATTAAGCCAGTTTCATATTTAGATTGAGGATATACAGTATACTAAGAAAAGTAAGTAAGTCACAACTTCAGATTTTACCGCCATAAAGTCAAATCTAAAGTTTTAACAGAATCTAGTACACTATGAGGCAGTACAAGAATGAATGAATGGGCTGAGGGGTTGGCTAAACATAAGGAAGTAGTTAGTGAACAAAGACCTGCAACTTGAACTTTGGCATTAAAATGACAAGCCCAACATTGAGGAGTAAGCAAGTAACCAAAAATATACTCCGAAGTCTCCTCTTCCACCGAGAGCATACCGGTATATGTTCCCGAGGTTCTTTGTCCCCCGCTAGAAGTTCTAGAACCAAGGGAACATAGGCATGACCCCCCCCATTCAGCCAACTCACTGCCACTTTTATTGGCAGGAAAAGGACTTAAGAAAGCCACACTATCTCCACTCTATTCTAGAATCTATTTCAAACCAAATACTAAATTAATACCATCTCCACGTGATAAAAGGCTTTACACCAAAGCCTGTACTGAAATGCATGCAGTTAGTGTTGCATGACTTAATGACAACATGTGTCAGAAACTGTTCATAAGTTATTTACTGCTGTACAGAGTGACTCAAACAGCCACTGCGGCACCTCTCCTTGTGACAGTGATCAGATTCATAACAGGTGATATTTGATCACAAGGTGAATGTAGAGAGATGGACTAAATATTCCCTCTTGACCCTGACAATAAGTAGCCTATCCGAAATGTTTTATTTAAGGCTGACACATTATAGTGATAATTCAAATTAGCTTTCATCCTTGTCCTCCCTAGCAATCTCTCGCACCAAACAGAATCTGTTCCTAGTACTAAGTTGGGATGTACCAAGTGATGATTCAAAGTAGTGCAATGCTTTAATAATTCAAGCAAAGAGGTAGTGGCATAGCACGTCAGCTGACAGGACTGTGCAATGTGCAGTAAATTAATGTCACTGAATCAGGGAGTTAGTTTAAAGACTAAGACATAGCCATTCGATTGAAAGCTTTTTGACCTTCCCTAACACCACAGAATGCAGAATTGCAGCTAAACCAGTCCGAACAACAAACACCAAAAACACCTTCTCAGAATAGCACTCAAAATTGTATCAGGTGTGATATGGTATTTTAATACTGTATGGAGAACAGAACTTAACTCAAACTGTAAGATACTAAGGGCCTCTCGACTACAGTCACTACACTCTCAACACGGTGCACACTACACTCGCAGTCCACCATCACAACACGTCCTGTTTTTTTTTTATCAGACCAGATAGACTGTAACCTGATCGGTCTCACTGCACCACATTGAAGGAACAGGGATTCCTCAAATTAAAATGGGATGCACAGCAATTTGATTACTGGCAAGTGGCAACCCAGGCTTGATAGCAGACTTGTCTCTCACTTATCTTAACAGAGATCTGCTCTTAGCTTCCTGATGGCCTTCTAGCAGAATTCACCCACATTCTTTCCCTACAGAGCTGCTTTTGTTAAGTCAATGTCTAAGCAGTAAGCAGCCCTGGCCCCTGACTACATGCTTATCCATGGTCCAACTCAACTTCCTCAATTACTAACCCCAACTCCCGAAGTACTGTGGGGGGTATGAACTGAAGGGAATGACATGACCCTGTCTCTGGGTTTTAATTAGCAGTTAACCCCAAACATTTCTGCAAATATTCACCTATTTTCACTGAATGTTTATTCACCTATTGTGACATTGTCCAAAAAGATAGCATATATTTTTAAAGGGGAAGTTTTAACAGCATGCCTTACTAAAGATAGGGTAAACACTAGAGAAATAGCTATCGGAAAAAGCTATCGATAAACTTGAATGCCTAAACTGATAAGCGTTCCATTTAAATATTGGTGAATTAAGCCTAAATCAGGACTGTGTGATTTATGTTGTTTTGTTATTTGTGTTGTATACACTTTCTCCACGGACAGCATTTTATCTGGACTTCATAGGATCAGCTCTCAATAAAATAGTCACACTACACAAACTTCCATACATAATAAGTCTCCATGATCTAGCAATCCAACAAAAATCCCTTTCATTCTAGACTAGTGTCTCTCTCTCTCTCTCTCTACAACCCATCGAAGCTACCATATCCATGCGAACAAGACCTGTGCTCTCGTTACAGTGGTGTGACAGACAGTGACGCCATGGTGCCGCTGTGTGACTGCCTTGAGAAAGGAGATGGGGGAAAACATGAATAATGCTTTTTCACTTTCATCCAGGTTGAACTGGTTCTAATCTAGTCGCAGACACCATTTGACCATGTAGTGTCCCTCCCTCTCCCTCCCACACAGCTTGTTTTTACCGGTAAAACACGATTGTACAAAGTGGGGTTACCTTTGAGGGAGGAGAGCACAATACAAAATATCCTCCCAATGTTACCCGATTTTATGTATTATTATTAGGACCGCCTTAGCCTATATAGTTAATTATTTATGTTTATTATCATGGAACAATCGCGCCCATCGTAACGATGGCGATTGCGTGGATAGTATAGTAACATTGTATCTGATGCATAATCACTACCATGATGTAGCGTTTAGCTGTAAACAATGTAATCATTGTAATGCAGGACAATGTCCGTGTAAAACGTGGTACATTCATTAATGAACAAGGTTCTCTTGTCGGTGTGTTTTTGAAGAGCTCTTTGTTGTATTTACACAACAACATTCCACCACCGAGAGACGGGGAAACGATGTCACACGCAAAACAGAAGATGATGAGCAATATTCTTTGTACATGCTGCGACAATGAATGTGTTATGTGTTATGAACCGACACCCACCTGATAGATTACAGATGGTGTCTTTCGCCTCTTCTTCTGTCCACAACTGATTCATTTCTTAACGTTTCCCCCTCCGCCACAGAGCAATACGTCCACTCCACACATCCACCGAGAAGAGAAGCAGGCAGCAGGAAAAAAGCCAGAGAAGGAACTGAAGAAACAAGAAGCTCCAGTCCGGCAGCGTCTAGTGAACAGTTCTAATGAACAGTTTTAAGACTTCCGGTGGACGATCTCTTCAAAATAAGAGTACCCTCTAGAGTATGAAAAAAAAGTTTCATTTGCACATTAAAACTACAAATTAAGCATTTAAATGATGCTATATGATGCTAGAAGACACACATTATGTTTCTGTGTAAAAATAAGTAATTAAATAATAATAATAGTAATAATAAAGTCATCTAAATGCATAAATGCTCATCACTGGAGTGCATGGACTTTATAAAGTGGACACTGGACAAAAGACGGCTCCGCGAGGCAACTATCTGGACATACCCACGCGTCCGGGGAGATGTCCTCTACCACCCCACAGTCTCCGCTAAGTGGGAGAGGTGTAAAATTCAGAGCAGCAGAGCTTCTACTGGGGTCAATGCAAAAAGAAATACCGTTTCCGGACCCAGACTGGACACTGGACAAAAGACGGCTCCGCGAGGCAACTATCTGGACATACCCACGCGTCCGGGGAGATGTCCTCTACCACCCCACAGTCTCCGCTAAGCGGGAGAGGTGTAAAATTCAGAGCAGCAGACCTTCTATTGGGGTCAACACTCAAAAAAGTGCCGTTTCCAGACACAGAATGGACACTGGACAAAGAGGCCTCCGCGAGGCAACTATCTGGACACACCCACGCGTTCAGGGAGATGTCCTGTACCACACCCCAGTCTCCGCTAAGCGGGAGAGGTGTAAAATTCACAGCAGCAGAGCTTCTAATGGGGTCAATGCAAAAAAATGTACCGTTTCCGGACCCAGACTGGACACTGGACAAAAGACGGCTCCGCGAGGCAACTATCTGGACATACCCACGCGTCCGGGGAGATGTCCTCTACCACCCCACAGTCTCCGCTAAGCGGGAGAGGTGTAAAATTCAGAGCAGCAGAGCTTCTACTGGGGTCAATGCAAAAAAAAATACCGTTTCCGGACCCAGACTGGACACTGGACAAAAGACGGCTCCGCGAGGCAACTATCTGGACTGCTCTGAATTTTACACCTCTCCCGCTTAGCGGAGACTGTGGGGTGGTAGAGGACATCTCCCCGGACGCGTGGGTATGTCCAGATAGTTGCCTCGCGGAGGCCTCTTTGTCCAGTGTCCATTCTGTGTCTGGAAACGGCACTTTTTTGAGTGTTGACCCCAATAGAAGCTCTGCTGCTCTGAATTTTACACCTCTCCCGCTTAGCGGAGACTGTGGGGTGGTAGAGGACATCTCCCCGGACGCGTGGGTATGTCCAGATAGTTGCCTCGCGGAGCCGTCTTTTGTCCAGTGTCCAGTCTGGGTCCGGAAACGGTACATTTTTTTGCATTGACCCCATTAGAAGCTCTGCTGCTGTGAATTTTACACCTCTCCCGCTTAGCGGAGACTGGGGTGTGGTACAGGACATGTCCCTGAACGCGTGGGTATGTCCAGATAGTTGCCTCGCGGAGCCGTCTTTTGTCCAGTGTCCAGTCTGGGTCCGGAAACGGTATTTTTTTTTGCATTGACCCCAGTAGAAGCTCTGCTGCTCTGAATTTTACACCTCTCCCGCTTAGCGGAGACTGTGGGGTGGTAGAGGACATCTCCCCGGACGCGTGGGTATGTCCAGATAGTTGCCTCGCGGAGGCCTCTTTGTCCAGTGTCCATTCTGTGTCTGGAAACGGCACTTTTTTGAGTGTTGACCCCAATAGAAGCTCTGCTGCTCTGAATTTTACACCTCTCCCGCTTAGCGGAGACTGTGGGGTGGTAGAGGACATCTCCCCGGACGCGTGGGTATGTCCAGATAGTTGCCTCGCGGAGCCGTCTTTTGTCCAGTGTCCAGTCTGGGTCCGGAAACGGTACATTTTTTTGCATTGACCCCATTAGAAGCTCTGCTGCTGTGAATTTTACACCTCTCCCGCTTAGCGGAGACTGGGGTGTGGTACAGGACATGTCCCTGAACGCGTGGGTATGTCCAGATAGTTGCCTCGCGGAGCCGTCTTTTGTCCAGTGTCCAGTCTGGGTCCGGAAACGGTATTTTTTTTTGCATTGACCCCAGTAGAAGCTCTGCTGCTCTGAATTTTACACCTCTCCCGCTTAGCGGAGACTGTGGGGTGGTAGAGGACATCTCCCCGGACGCGTGGGTATGTCCAGATAGTTGCCTCGCGGAGCCGTCTTTTGTCCAGTGTCCAGTCTGGGTCCGGAAACGGTACATTTTTTTGCATTGACCCCATTAGAAGCTCTGCTGCTGTGAATTTTACACCTCTCCCGCTTAGCGGAGACTGGGGTGTGGTACAGGACATGTCCCTGAACGCGTGGGTATGTCCAGATAGTTGCCTCGCGGAGCCGTCTTTTGTCCAGTGTCCAGTCTGGGTCCGGAAACGGTATTTTTTTTTGCATTGACCCCAGTAGAAGCTCTGCTGCTCTGAATTTTACACCTCTCCCGCTTAGCGGAGACTGTGGGGTGGTAGAGGACATCTCCCCGGACGCGTGGGTATGTCCAGATAGTTGCCTCGCGGAGCCGTCTTTTGTCCAGTGTCCAGTCTGGGTCCGGAAACGGTACATTTTTTTGCATTGACCCCATTAGAAGCTCTGCTGCTGTGAATTTTACACCTCTCCCGCTTAGCGGAGACTGGGGTGTGGTACAGGACATGTCCCTGAACGCGTGGGTATGTCCAGATAGTTGCCTCGCGGAGCCGTCTTTTGTCCAGTGTCCAGTCTGGGTCCGGAAACGGTATTTTTTTTTGCATTGACCCCAGTAGAAGCTCTGCTGCTCTGAATTTTACACCTCTCCCGCTTAGCGGAGACTGTGGGGTGGTAGAGGACATCTCCCCGGACGCGTGGGTATGTCCAGATAGTTGCCTCGCGGAGGCCTCTTTGTCCAGTGTCCATTCTGTGTCTGGAAACGGCACTTTTTTGAGTGTTGACCCCAATAGAAGCTCTGCTGCTCTGAATTTTACACCTCTCCCGCTTAGCGGAGACTGTGGGGTGGTAGAGGACATCTCCCCGGACGCGTGGGTATGTCCAGATAGTTGCCTCGCGGAGCCGTCTTTTGTCCAGTGTCCAGTCTGGGTCCGGAAACGGTACATTTTTTTGCATTGACCCCATTAGAAGCTCTGCTGCTGTGAATTTTACACCTCTCCCGCTTAGCGGAGACTGGGGTGTGGTACAGGACATGTCCCTGAACGCGTGGGTATGTCCAGATAGTTGCCTCGCGGAGCCGTCTTTTGTCCAGTGTCCAGTCTGGGTCCGGAAACGGTATTTTTTTTTGCATTGACCCCAGTAGAAGCTCTGCTGCTCTGAATTTTACACCTCTCCCGCTTAGCGGAGACTGTGGGGTGGTAGAGGACATCTCCCCGGACGCGTGGGTATGTCCAGATAGTTGCCTCGCGGAGCCGTCTTTTGTCCAGTGTCCAGTCTGGGTCCGGAAACGGTACATTTTTTTGCATTGACCCCATTAGAAGCTCTGCTGCTGTGAATTTTACACCTCTCCCGCTTAGCGGAGACTGGGGTGTGGTACAGGACATGTCCCTGAACGCGTGGGTATGTCCAGATAGTTGCCTCGCGGAGCCGTCTTTTGTCCAGTGTCCAGTCTGGGTCCGGAAACGGTATTTTTTTTTGCATTGACCCCAGTAGAAGCTCTGCTGCTCTGAATTTTACACCTCTCCCGCTTAGCGGAGACTGTGGGGTGGTAGAGGACATCTCCCCGGACGCGTGGGTATGTCCAGATAGTTGCCTCGCGGAGCCGTCTTTTGTCCAGTGTCCAGTCTGGGTCCGGAAACGGTACATTTTTTTGCATTGACCCCATTAGAAGCTCTGCTGCTGTGAATTTTACACCTCTCCCGCTTAGCGGAGACTGGGGTGTGGTACAGGACATGTCCCTGAACGCGTGGGTATGTCCAGATAGTTGCCTCGCGGAGCCGTCTTTTGTCCAGTGTCCAGTCTGGGTCCGGAAACGGTATTTTTTTTTGCATTGACCCCAGTAGAAGCTCTGCTGCTCTGAATTTTACACCTCTCCCGCTTAGCGGAGACTGTGGGGTGGTAGAGGACATCTCCCCGGACGCGTGGGTATGTCCAGATAGTTGCCTCGCGGAGCCGTCTTTTGTCCAGTGTCCAGTCTGGGTCCGGAAACGGTACATTTTTTTGCATTGACCCCATTAGAAGCTCTGCTGCTGTGAATTTTACACCTCTCCCGCTTAGCGGAGACTGGGGTGTGGTACAGGACATGTCCCTGAACGCGTGGGTATGTCCAGATAGTTGCCTCGCGGAGCCGTCTTTTGTCCAGTGTCCAGTCTGGGTCCGGAAACGGTATTTTTTTTTGCATTGACCCCAGTAGAAGCTCTGCTGCTCTGAATTTTACACCTCTCCCGCTTAGCGGAGACTGTGGGGTGGTAGAGGACATCTCCCCGGACGCGTGGGTATGTCCAGATAGTTGCCTCGCGGAGCCGTCTTTTGTCCAGTGTCCAGTCTGGGTCCGGAAACGGTACATTTTTTTGCATTGACCCCATTAGAAGCTCTGCTGCTGTGAATTTTACACCTCTCCCGCTTAGCGGAGACTGGGGTGTGGTACAGGACATCTCCCTGAACGCGTGGGTATGTCCAGATAGTTGCCTCGCGGAGGCCTCTTTGTCCAGTGTCCATTCTGGGTCTGGAAACGGCACTTTTTTGAGTATTGACCCCAATAGAAGGTCTGCTGCTCTGAATTTTACACCTCTCCCGCTTAGCGGAGACTGGGGTGTGGTAGAGGACATCTCCCCGGACGCGTGGGTATGTCCAGATAGTTGCCTCGCGGAGGCCTCTTTGTCCAGTGTCCATTCTGGGTCTGGAAACGGCACTTTTTTGAGTGTTGACCCCAATAGAAGGTCTGCTGCTCTGAATTTTACACCTCTCCCGCTTAGCGGAGACTATGGGGTGGTAGAGGACATCTCCCCGGACGCGTGGGTATGTCCAGATAGTTGCCTCGCGGAGGCCTCTTTGTCCAGTGTCCATTCTGGGTCTGGAAACGGCACTTTTTTGAGTGTTGACCCCAATAGAAGGTCTGCTGCTCTGAATTTTACACCTCTCCCGCTTAGCGGAGACTGTGGGGTGGTAGAGGACATCTCCCCGGACGCGTGGGTATGTCCAGATAGTTGCCTCGCGGAGCCGTCTTTTGTCCAGTGTCCACTTTATAAAGTCCATGCACTCCAGTGAATAGCAATAACCATTTAGATACCTTTTTTATGTTATTTAATTACTTATTTTTACACAGAAACATAATGTGTGTCTTTACAATAACTGTAATGTAATAATAATACTAATAATGTAATGTAAAAATTATTTAATTAACGAATTAAATAACCTTATTTTATTCTGAAAGCAACCGGATGTCTTAAAGCTGCTAGCTCTCAGACCGGAAGTTCTAAAACTGCTCATAAGACGGAGCCGCAGGTGGCTGCTGACACAGGAACCGGAACCACCTCCTCCGCTAACTATACACACGCATTTCAAATTAAATGCAGTGCAAAAAATGAAATTGATAACTATGAATGATGAATAAATAATAAACATAGGCATGAATGATTGAAGCCTCTGACCAACACTTTTTCTCGTTTTGTGCCCCATGTTGTTTCTGAAAGGCCTCCTACCTAACCAACTCCCAAAATAAGAGTAAGCTGCAGGCAGTCTGTGCAGTGTGCACCTTGATCTAAAATTGTCTGTTTTGTAAAAAAAAAAAAAAAAAAAAAAAAGGTAATATATAATTGAAAAATGGTAATGCAACGTATAAATGATTTGAACATGCACGGAAGGTACATCATTATCAGATAATTAGACCTAAGTGTATCTTTCAAGTTCAATAGTTTAATGTTTATGCCCAAAATGATTGAATAAACAGCTTTCTTTGTAGTAATAGTAGCCTATGTTAAATTATTCTATACTTAATTAATATTTTATTTTGTATCACTTTGGGGAAAAATAGCCCATTTTACATCAAGGTGCTCACTTTTCCTTAATTCCCACTCTTCCCATTACCAAAATAATTATATACACAGCATGGCCTGCCGCCCTGAATGTCTGTAATATTACCTTTCATGTATTCCATGAAGTAACTGTGCGTGTGTGTGTACCATAGACTGGGTGTGTACTCACCCAATTCCTAAGACTTGGAGTCAGATATTGTTCACTATTGTTTTATGCATTTTTATTTTTTTCTCTATTGCACTTTGAGCTGCATTTCATGTCATGATTATTTATTATTATATACATATATACATATTATTATTATTATTATTAGGCCTATAGTTTCATATCCATTTGAAAAGTCTGGCAGAAAGCATGTAGGCTATTTTGTAAAATATCCATGGGGGTCATGTTCCCTGAGCCCTATATCAGCCTCAGTCATATTCCCTCAATCCCTAACTTTTTTTATTATTGCAAAAGTAGGCCCTAATTATCCTTAATTGTCCTATATTACCTCAACCATCTGTTTAATCATCCCAAATTAGTCCCTATGTTTGTATGTTCCCTCAGCCCTATGTTCCCTCCTCTCTATGTTGAGTACAGGGCCTACCAACGTGTGACTGCATTATTTATTGGTATTGATGGTAAAGGTGAATAAACATCAACATTATGTAGTCCCAGGCTCCCAGCTGTCAGTTATGCCCAAAGATGGACTGGAGTATGATGCCAGACAGATCATGTCAGTTAATTAGCTCCAATTAAGGGGGGCAGACAGACATCAATCTGTTATCCATCCACATAAATGTTGCCTCAATCACAGTACCTTTATTCATATTACTGACTCATAGCGACGTCATCGGGTTGATGAAGAACCAAGGTCCAGATCCAACGCGATACCTAGCCAGTCAGTCAACCCAGACACTAATGATCTCCAGGAGTCAAGACAGAAGATAATCTTCAAGACTTCTTTGACCAGTTCTGACTAAACTTTAGTAAACTATACTTTGAGATACTTCGCTAGTTCGCATTAGGTTCGCCAGTCGAGCTTTAGGTCTTTTTTTAAATATAGGAAAGTATCTAAACAAGTGACTATTTTTGATCCAAGGCTGTCTTTTTCAACGTTTTTAAATCGACCCAGTCCCGCGACTCCCGAGTCCCGCCTGCAAGGAACTCCTCCGTCTGTTTCTCTGAGACGGAAGTAAACAATCGATTGTGTTTGACGTCATCACATTGCGACAATCATATGCATGTTGATGAAATAGCTCAGGCTTTAAAAGCCTCAAAATCTACATTTATTTAAAAGTCCCGCTTGTTAATTGCAACCGAACGCCATGAGTAATTTTACCGGGTTGTTAACTTTGTTAAGACGCTGTCATAAAATGTCAACACGATTAATGTATGGACGTCAATTTCACCACTTGGGACGAGCAGTGACAGCATCCAAAACAAGACAGTCTTCAAGCCTTTTACGGTCTATGCAGTCAACACAGGAGGACACGCGTATCTATCATAAGTGTCCCACTGTGACACAAAGAGGATTCTTCTCAACTACATCACTCTGTAGAAATGACATCGTTGGAAAGATCCAGACAACGCATTATCAGCTGATTTACACATGCAAGGTAGTGAGTGTGTGTGTGTGTGTGTGTGTGTGAGTGAGTGAGTGAGAGGGGGGGGGGGCTAGAATGGCAGTCTTGTCAGATATTCCAAATTCCATATATTGTGGACAATATGGATTATCAATTAATCATTAACAGTTATCATGAATGATTTTTTTAGGTTTGCTCCACCAGATCAATGAAACGGATATCCAAGATAGCTTACCACAAAGGTGTAGTAATAGTGACCTGTCCAGGATGTGAAAAACACCACGTTATTGCTGATAACCTGAAGTGGTTCTCTGACCTGGAGGGAAAGAGGTCAGTGCTTGGCTCAACATTTTACAATGGATGAACTCAAATGAGATACATGACTTTGTTTTATTCTCACACCATCATAAAACCTAAGCTACTGTTGACCATAGCCCCATATGTGCCCTGCCCTCTCCCTACGCTCATTAGCTCATCTCGGAGCTACAGAATGAGCGTAGGGAGAGGGCACATATGGGGCTACTGTTGACCATAGCTACTGTAACATCTGAGAGACCATTGTATTTCGGTATTTTATTACAGAAAAGTTTTTCCTTAGGAATATGAGGTTACAATCTGAGAACCCATTCGGTTTTCCCCTTTGTTTTTGCCCCTGGGAGGACCACCTCCTTTTTGTGTAAAACAGGAACTCAGGTTTGGCCCGTTCCCTTTCTTAGCCCACTTCCCCCCGGGTGCTTCTGTGTCGAAAGGTCGAAAACAGAAGTTGGTATCAGACCTGAAAAATTATTTTCTGTTTACCAAAGAGCTGGAGAGAAAGGAGACACCTGTTACTAAACAAACACTATAGCAATGATTACTTGGATTGGAATATAGAGCTATTCAACACTCTTTACACCACTAGCCCTGAAACATGATGACATAATCATGACATGTAGCAACTTCAGCCTGTTTTTTCTTCACTGTGGCCTTCGACACTGCCTGATTATATAAATTGTATAATCATGTAATTCTTTTAGCTCCTTCTATATTTTATGTCTATTTTGTCCCTTCATATTGAGTTGTTATGTTATGTTTGCTTGTATTGATCTGTTTTTCTTTTTCTTTTGCCTGACTTTTTTTTTTCCCTTCCTGTTTTTAGCCTGTACAGCACTTTGGTTGACCATTGGTAGTTGTATGTGCTATATATATATATATATATATATATATATATATATATATATATATAAAGTTTGAGTTGAGTTGAAGTACGAGCATCATGTGTAGATTGTGTACCATGGCTATTACACCACATACACAAGAAAAAAAATAAAATTGCAGCACAATATTGAAAGGAAATGCTTGTGATTCTCACAAGATCATTATTATTTTATAATATACCACATTTCTCTGTATTTTCAGAAACATTGAAGAGATCCTTGCAGCAAAGGGAGAGAAGGTGAAACGGGTTGAAGGAGATTCTGCTTTAGAGATTGTGGTTGAAGAGTCCAGAAAAGCTCTGACGTCACAGGATTCTGAAGAAGATACACAAGAAACAGACAATGACTCGCGCAAAACATGATATTATATCTAATTCTATATAGTATATATAGATAGATAGATATTTTTGTGTGCGTATTGTATTGTTTGCCTTTCATAATAAATTTAATATGATTTACTATCCCTTTCTTCCCTTCACTTCACATAATTATTCTCAGGTACAAATGTGAAAATGCATTTTGTGTGTCAAGCCTGGCATAGCATTGCGTGGTTGGTTTAACTGGGGCATTCAGCAAAGATCCTAGCACTGTGAGCTTGTACATCAGCTATTTCCAGCTAATTTTGAGGGGAAAAGTAGTGGACTAATGTGGGCATGACATGCGAATAATAAAAATGAAATAATACTACATACGTACGCACTACGCAGTACAGCGATAAGGACTATATAAGCAAATGCAAAAGCTATCCTAATAAAGGAATGTTTCATCAAAACGCTTACAGTAAAATTATAGGCCTGTTGTATATTCAAGATACAAATAGGTTTATTTTTGATATATTACATAAGGTGTTACTGTTATGTTATAAGCCACAAGATGACTTGTCTGTGTTGCCATTTTAAACCAAGAATCAAGAGGAGTTGTTTGTCACTCTTCTCACTCATACAGGCACGTAGTGTATATTGTACCTGTACGAAAGCAACAAGATAATAGAGATAGGCTACTGGGCTGAAAACTATTACATTTCTAAATTAAACCTTTCAGCTCTGTAGCAGATTGACATGTTATTCAATATAATCATTTGAATTGCTATGAAACTGGTTTATTAATTTAATTCATTGCAAATTAGTGATGCTCCGAATCTGAGCTGATATCCAGATCGGATCATGATTGATGATGCTGTTTGTTTTTTGGAAACATTGTCACATGACATGTAGCCTCGATACATACCCAGGCTTTCATTTCGTCAGAATAGAGAGTACCGACTACCGAAATCTCGCGAGAATAATTAATCGTTGAAAATAGCACAGAGAACTTAAGGAAGCTATTATTCTCCATAAGTCAGTGGTGACTGTCCCCTGTCATCTGCCCTGACATGGCTTCTCTTGGACCTCTGGTCGAGGTGGAGAGGCCACGACATCGTCCCTTTCTGATCGGGGTCAGTGGAGGAACTGCTAGCGGCAAGGTGAGTGTTAACGGTTAGCTTTAGCGCCAACAGCTAGCTTCCTGCTAACTGTCAAAATAGTTAACCCAGAAACGCCCCTTTTCCTCTACTGGCGAACATTTTGCGGTTCAGATGATCTATTTCTAATCCTTTAGATGTCACATTATTATATTATCATCTATGAGCAAACAACAATAGCAATCTGCTTGTTTTCCAGTCCAGTCAATATCGGTGTCGGTTAAACATACTTACTGGATCTTAATTTCTAAAATGATTAAACATCTCTAGCCCAAAACATCTCATAAAGTTGAAGCTTTCTTGCCTCAGTCTGACTGAAGAACTGCTCCATGGATTAATCTCCCAACTGGTTCGATTACTGTATGGCCTATAATTTGCTGTTGGAAGAGTACAGTTCACCCAACATGCTGCAGACAGAATTCTGCTATACTTAGATCACTTCACTGGCTCGGCTGGCTCCCTAATAAGTACTGTAAGTACTGTAGCCTTGTTTACCCCACCATGTGGCCATAGGTCATGACATGAGCCTATCCATTTCATGTCTTTAGTGTGAGGCCGTTTGATGTAGGTACACCCCCATGATGCAAGTGTGTCATAGGGACTTCACCCTGGCCTTGATGCTGACTCAGTGCCAAACAGGGAGGCATTGGGTACCATAGTTCATTCTCAGAGTGGACACTGGGCTCAGTATTGGTATTCAATTCTACGCAATATAGTGGATGGATAATGTGTTGTGAAAAGCATTGTGATATTAATGTGCTATAAACTACAAATAATAGTTTAATGTTTAATAGGGTCCAATGGTCCAATAATGACTCAACCAGACATTCTGGTGAACCTCCCCCTCTTGAGATTTGAACTCGCTTTTTATGTTGAATTTCTTGACCTCCCACTTGTCAGTAAATGACTGCATGGACGGTCATCAATGTCACCAGGTTATTCAGTTAGTAGAAAGAAAATGTAAAAAATCCTACATTACTAAATGCATGGTGGTGTGTCAATGCTTAAGTTTTCACAACACAAGATTTTGTGTGGATGGATAATGTGTTGTGAAAAGCATTGAGATTATGATTATGAATGTGCTATAAGCTACTAATAATAGTTTTCTGTGATCAAGTGACGTTTCACAATGAGATACTGTACATTAACTACTGCCGCTTATTCAGTAAAATGAGTATTCTATCACAGTCTACAGTATGTGCCAAGATCATGGAGCTTCTGGGGCAGCACAAGGTGGACCATCGCCAGAGGAAGGTGGCCATTGTAAGCCAGGACAGTTTCTACAGGGTGCTGGTCCCAGACCAGAAGACAAAGGCATCAAAGGGACAATATAACTTTGACCACCCAGGTAGGCAAAATGTCATTGCAGTTGTTCAGTTGAACATTAATAAAATGTGCACTCAACCACCGGTGATTCTCAAAACCTTTTCTTTAAACTTGAGTGTACAAATGGAGAGGACCTGTAAGGGTCCTTTTGGAACCTCGTCAAGGGTTCCTGAACCCCAATTTGAGAACCACCAACTTAAACCTTAGTTGACCAGGGTCCTTCAGGGCTCTATGTCTGCTCCTTTTTCCCTTCCTTGACACCAACTCTCTTAGCTAAAAAATGCCAATAGGGACACTAGGTTAATTATCTGTTGTGGTTTGTTACAGACGCATTTGACAATGATTTGATGTACAAAACCCTGAAGGACATTGTGGAAGGGAGAGTGGTTCAAGTTCCAACGTATGACTTCGTCACTCATTCCAGGTGAGAAGGTCAAGTCCATGTGCATTACCACCAGAGAGAGAAATACTTATTTTTCATATTTCACAGAAGCCTGAGCATTTTGATTTGTGTGAAAAACTGAAAACTGTATGCATGCTTCTAGACTGGAGGACAAGATCACAGTTTACCCTGCAGACGTGGTCCTCTTTGAGGGGATCCTCGTCTTCTACACGCAGAAAGTGCGAGACATGTTCCACATGAAGCTGTTTGTGGACACAGACTCAGATGTCAGGCTGTCTCGTAGAGGTATTGCTGTCACACAAACACAGAACACAACATAAATCGTCACTGATATCGTTCTATCAATTAGAGCCCCACTGATGCAAGTCTTTAATTGGGTCCGATTTGAATTATACAATGGACAAGTGAAAAGAAAACACGTAAACGTGAATTTTATTTCACTATAAAAAGAGAAAATAAATGCATTGTGAAATGTTTGGAAAATGTTTGAAAATCCTCGCCTACAGCAGGACATGCCAAAAATTGAAATTGGGACACATTTTGGCTACATAATACCGATGTAATAAAAAAAGACAAATAGGCTGATATTTCAGTCGACCTCTAGTATCAATACTCTGGTTTGATTGTCTTTGTCTGTAGTTCTACGAGATATGACCAGAGGTCGCGACCTGGAGCAGATTCTCACACAGTACACCACCTTCGTCAAACCTGCCTTTGAGGAGTTCTGTTTACCCGTATGTATCCAGTTTTATAACACTGTGCTTATAAATAAATGATTGGTCAGTGACCTACACTGTATCTATCATTTCACTGGTCTGTGTCAAATAATGCTGTCTTTGTCCCCAGACCAAGAAGTATGCAGATGTTATTATTCCAAGAGGAGTTGACAACATGGGTACGTTGTTTAACACTTTCAACCAGACGTACAATGTGAAAATTTTACATAGATCGGCTATTTTCGTTATTCTTGCAGGACACCATCTTAAAAAAAAAAACATTTTTCTCTTCTTTTTAAATTGTAATCTCCCCAGTGGCCATCAACCTCATCGTTCAGCACATCCAGGACATTCTTAACGGCGACATCTGTAAGTGGCAGCGAGGGTCCGGCGGCAATGGCCATGGACGCTTATTAAAACGGTCCATGTCTGAGCAAGACCTTCAGAATGGAACTTCCAACCTCAGTGGGAAGAGAGTCCTACTGGAGCCCAGCAGTCGTCCCCACTGATCCTGGACCAGTGAGAGCTGGGACTTACTGGTTGGTTGACTGGTGGGTTTGGGTCAGTTGTTGGGTATCTGTCCTAGTTTGTTCAGCTCCTTTTTTTTTTTCTTCCACAGTCCAGCGTCCAAGGGCTGCAATAGTTTTCATAATCCATTTAATGAAATCGTTGGTGCATCATTAATAGTTGAAGGTGGTGTTAAGTTATATTTTATTGTTGAAAGAAATGTTAAAGCTCTATATTCAGACTTGTTGCTAATTTGCTGTAGAGGTTTTGTTCAGTTATGTCTCTCTCCGTCTCTTCATGAAACAAAGTACATTTTCAGGTCAGGATACCAATTTTACCCAATCAGGAGAGTCATACATGATACAGGGCAAATGAGCAAACTTGGAAGTGATCAAAGCAAACTGGAACACTATCAAATTGAAGCTGATAAATGAACTTTATGCGGTCCTCTCTCCTAATTCGCATTGGTATCCCAAACTGAAAACATATTTTCTGTTTATTGAAGAGATGGGGAGATGCCGGTTACTGAACAAACTATAGCAATGAATTACAATAGAGCTTTAATGTTTATTTTTTACTTTCTTTTACAAATAAATACCACTAACTGTATGCCGCCTTTACAGTCAGTTCTGGCACTGGTCTTCCACTGTATATGTATATTTATTACCAGCTGTGGTATGACTACATCTGTTTCTGAATATGAGGGTGATATAATAGGTATGAACAATTATTTAAAATTGTTATATTTTAAGAACAGTGATTATTTATTTTATTCCTGGCGTTGCACATAATTTGAGTTGTTTATATTCATTTGTTTAATAGTTTATGCCTAGTAGTGTATAAACCCACATTTAAAATTTCCTTGTAAATTATCACATGCAGTAGGTCAATTATTTTTGTTGTGGCAGTGTTAGACCTAGGTTGCCACGTTTTGATGGATGAATAAAAAAATGCTTTAATTTGTTTTGTTAAATCCATTTCCCACTGATCATCACAATATAATAATATTTCACTATCAATGGCAAGGTGTGAGTTCTACTACACCAGTAAGACGCGCAAACGCGGGAAGCGAACGCAGTTCGTACATATTTGTGTTTTGGACGTATAGCTGCTTTGGGGACTCCTTATATGGTTATGAGTCATGGTGACGTAATCACTCAGCTCCATATATGGGCACAAAAGCGGGACAGACACACAGACGGACAGACATGATCTGCTAGGTCTCATAGTAAGTGCTCACTGCAATCGCAATCACTGCGTTCGCAATAATGTTACAGCATAGTTAACCCATTTAGATCCAAGAACTGATTCGACAAATGTTTTTAGAAAAAAAACAAAAAAGAAACAGAATCTTTCCGCAATTTCCGCAATTCCCGCAATTTCCGCAATTACCATTTCCGCAATTCCCATTTCCACCATTTCCGCAATTACCATTTCCGCAATTTCCACCATTTCCGCAATTTCCGCAATTACTATTTCCGCAATTACCATTTCCGCAATTTCCATTTCCACCATTTCCGCAATTCCGCAATTTCTTTATAATTTACTGTATATTCAAAGATTTTCACGAATTTTCGCGCCATGAGCTTGTAGATCTGCTATTTTCCAACAGCTAAAGTTTAAAATAATGGTTAAAAGTGGTTAAAAGCTAAAGCGATACAGATGCCTCCCCGTCCTGGGAATTCTAGGTTAAAGCAGAATATCGGCAAATGATAAGAGGGACGCATACTGTATATGTATAGAAACGGAGCCGTTTTATTGGGACTTTGAGAATACAGTGTAGTGTGTTGGATGGGAGAATCTTCCTAAAGAGGAATAAAAATGAATTACAACAGCACATGATGGAATGATAAACACACAGGTCTCACAGGACAGTGGTTCTCAACTTTTTCTGGATCTTGAAAATCTTGAAAGTGTGTTCGCGGCCCACCCATCTGACCACTTATTAAGTGGTCAGTCGGGTGGGTGGGCCACGTGCATTTTCAGAGAATGTTTAACACAATCGATTGTGTTCCCTGGATCAACAGAGAACTTTTAAGTTAATATTGCTGTTATATTTATCAGTAAAATGTGTTTTGCCAATTATTTCGGGGCCCATTTGCAATATACTCACGGCCCACAGGTTGAGAATCGCTGTCGTAGGACTTCGGTCTCTCACTCGCCTTCATACTGAAATAACTGGGACATGATTCTGATTGCCTGATGGTTCTCTATACTTGAACATGGCACACAATGATTCAGTATGACATAACATAGATCACAGCATCTTTAGTAATTCTCTTTTTGTGTTTTTTTTTGCTTTGCTTTTTTTTAGTGCACACACGTATGGCACTTGGGAGAAGCTAAGCTCTTCTCATTAGCATAAAGATCCTTTTTAAGAACAAAAGGAGCACTGTATATAATACATATAACCATACATGATTCTTATGCCTAATTTATGCTCCGGCGTACGCCGTGTCACACGCCAAAAAGAACAGAGCTACAGGCTCACAGTGCGGCTTTCAGCGCGTCGTGGATGGATGCGAGGCGTTGTGAGCCTGTAGTGTACTAGCTATTGTCGTGTGGCACTAGTCATACGATGAAGTACAAAAAACGGGCTTTACACAAAATGTTTCAAAATGAAATCTCATGGTAAGGTTCCAGTCCCTCAGTGTCATCCTCTCCAAGTACAAATCCCCGCACGTCCCCCCAGCAGTTCCTCCCAGTTGTGGTCTGCATCGTGACGTCATTGTTCATGGCAGACTACTCTGAAACAGAGAGACCTCCAGGTCTGCTAGGTCGGAGGAGCTCAGCGTCAGGAGGGGAGAGAGGGGTGTAGAAGATGACCCATGAATGAATGGCACATACATACATGAAGGAAGAGAAAGAAGCATCTCCGGGGGATTAATGGACCATTCACCTCAATCTCTCACTCACACACACACACACACACACACACGCGCACCGCAGTTCCACTTTGTGAACGGAGAGGACAGGGATGAGCGTCTTCCCTGTCCTCCCCAGTTCTGTAGTGTCCTCCTTGGCATCGCAGGCTCACTGAAATCTATCCCTGTCGTGCTCTGGAGCTACCGTTATCCCAATCGTCATCTCCCAGAGCAGCAGAGCGTCTTGTAAACTTTGGCCACTCATCTCCAGTCTACTGTAGTTTGTTCGGTACTCTCCCATGAGCTCCCCAGCCAAGTGTCCCTCTTGTCTCTGTCTGTAGTAAAGTGGAATTAGTGTCATGAAGCACAGTTTGGAGGTCAGTCTCTGCGCCCCCCCAGGGCAGAAGTTACCAGGAAGGAAGCCCCTAGGTTTTCTCCTCGCGCTCCGTCTTGCGTCTGGTGATGTTCCTGGGTTTGATCTTCAGGGACAACTCCCACAGGGCTTCCTCTGCCAGGTGGTCACTGAAGTCGTTGAAAAAGCAGACGATGTCGTCGTTGCGCTTCAGCTCGTAATGCCTGGATAGAGCCAATAAAATGTCTTATTAGTGATTACGGATACAACCATAAGCAACTGCTGCAGTGGGTTAAATGTTTTATGTTGTTGAACTTTAATGGTAAATATTGTAGTTGACAGCTGTGGATAGAAAGATTAGCAGGTGATACAATATTTTGGGGGCATTGCAAGCCTTTTTGTTTTTGATAGATAGGGAGGAAATGTGGAGTTAGATTAGTCCACTAATCATTAGTGGAAGCTGGACACACCGCAAATGTTCTGGCCAGCTGAGAATGGAATTGTTAACTCTGGTAATGTTGCACTGGTATGAGCCCTAACCACGTGGCTACTGGGGTGCCCCCAGAAATCTTTATATGTTTATTGTTTATGTGAAACCTTATAGTTGGAAAGGTGGTTCCATCGTCTTCTTAAGATTCATTAACTTACACTTGCTGGAAGCGCCGCATGCTGTCCAGAATGTTGAACTGCTGCCAGCGTTTAGAAAAGTTGACCTTTCCGTCTATGAGGTCAGGGTTCCCCAGGTGGACGAAGGTCAAATCCTGGAGAATCAGACCCCTGGAAGAAGCAGGGGATGATGGGAAAACAAATAAACAAGTCAGATAAACTTGCAACTCAGTACAAGACATAACTTAAACCAGTCCTATTTCTTATGATTTTGTTGCAAGATGATCTAGTGCACTGAAAAGAGACACACTCAAACGCATCACATCGTTGTGAGCTTGTAGATCTGCTATTTCCACCTAGGGGTTATTGTGATTAACCACTTGAACCCCAGCATCTACATTTTTGGGGGGAACAGTCGCCAAAAATGGCCGATCTACAAGCTTAGAAGGCCTTTTTTTTTTTTTTTTTTTTTTAGAAAAGTGTGTTTTACTGAGAATAGAGGGTTTAAGTGGTTAATATTGTCCAGCTGTACTCACAGATATGGGATACACGGAGGCTCCACTTCAGCTAGAGCAGCTCTGTATGCTCTGAACGATGACGAGCTGTCAATCAACGTGCAGTATTCCTCCAATCCCTGAGCAGTGAACAGACGAGATGCGAGAAGTTAATATTGCACACAATCCTGATCTTCACACCCAATAAACTCCTCAAGTGTTTTAACCCAGAGTATACAAATGAAACCAAGTGGATCTATTAAGGGTCCATTTGGTTACCCTTGTGTATACTCGCAGAGTTATGAACACTTGAATCACTGTGTATAGGTGGCAGTCACAAGATCCTTATCACTCATCGTTAATGTGTACTATTTAATAGGCTGACATGTGACACACTAATGGTCGTTGTTGTTGGCTCACCTCCGACGTCTGTTTTTGCCACTCCAGTCTGCGGATGGGAGCCGAGTCCAAAGCAGAAAGTATTGCCAAGTACGAGTTGAAGTTATTCAACTTTCTTAAGTGCTAAAACGAGACGACAACAAAAGTTAACACAAACATAGCAAAACAACATGATCTCCTTTATTAATTCTTCATTAGTATGACTAACCTTCATGATCTTAATGAACTTCAGGAGTAGTTTCTCTCTGTCTTGGGCTTTCTCCTGTTGAATGATCAAAGATCGCACCCTGCCGGACAAAGAGGAATTGTTTTATGGTCAACATCTTTGTCTGAAAGATGAAAGAGACTCAGAGGTCTTGAAAATTGAACAATAAAAACTAAATACATCCACAGAGCTTGTAAAAATAATAATGTTGCACCCCCTCAAGATATTATGATTTTGAAATAATAATTATAATACTTTTGTCGGGCGTCCAAACTAGAGAACATGCTTTTTCATTGGGTAAGTTAATTTTAAAGCTAAATATATTCTTGTAAGGCAGCCATAATGTTACAATGTTAAAGACTACCGGTACATGATTGCTGCCTTTGGTGATAGGGGAACACATATATGCAACAGAGACGTTGTAACCTGTATACTTGCGACATCTAGTGGCTGAATGTTGTCTAATGCCCCATATTGCTTGATGTCAGATGAACCATCAAGACCTGAGGATCTGATTCTACAACTGTCATCTAAATCAATATATCAGTGGTTCTCAAACTTTTTCACGTCAAGGACTCCCAGAATTATATGTATTTGGCCGCAGACGCCCATCTGAAAATATATTGTTCCAGGGACACCACCAGAAGCAAAGATTTGAGTTAACGTTAGCTGTGAAAGAATATATATTCAAAGACGACACGGATGCGCTCCCCCGCTGTCCTAAATGGGTTAACAGAAGCGTAACAGCAACAATCCAGAGTGCAGCATCGATGATAACAATCCAAGGACATCAGCGATGTGGAGAGGAGGGCTTCATATTATCTTACCAATAGCTCATATTGTTAAAGTGCTCTGTGAACTGAGTCAGGTTGGGACTCTTCTCCTCATTCTGTTCCTTGGCCCAAAGCAGCACCTCAGGAATCTGAAAGGAGAACAGAAGAGCGAGGAACAGTTGAGTGCAATTGTATGTTGTACGTGTTAATATACAGTACTATATAGAAATACATATTTATTTATAAATGTTTTTTGTTTGATTGTGTACCGGTAATCACAAAAAGGATCTGAACAAATTATTAAGGCTTCAGTCTACACCCTTTTTGTTTGTTTTTTTGTTTTTATTATTTGTTATTTTATTTATTTCCAAGTGTACGCAGTTGGTTAAATTCGAAACAAAAGACCAAAATAAACTAAACAATCTCAAAATGTACAGTGGGTATAAACGCAGGAAACTCCCTAATGTCACGTAAACACAGTAAAATCCTGTAACCAAATGGCGTTACAACAAATGAAAACCAAGTATTGTGCTATGCAGAAGGCAGGGTTCTGTGGTAGCTGGCTGTACCTCAATTTTGTAGAAAAGTTCTGCATCAAGGAGAGTGAGCTGATCTGCAATCTCATGACTGCGGAAGTCATGGAGAGTTCCAGGCCTGCAGTGATGCATAGAAAAACACACATGTAAATATGAGGAGCCATCTCTGTATCAGTAGACTTGTCCAACAACTGGTGTAACCTTTCTGATTTACTCTCGTTGCTGTCCAGAAGAAACCACCTAACTCCATTTTTTAGGTTTATTTTTTTCATAAATCAATGCATATTGAACACCCTTTACATCTGTGTGTTGGTTAAAACATATTGAACCAATGAAAAGTATTAAAAAGTGCATCGACAAAAACCTCCTAACTCCACTTGAGCTGGAGTTTTTTTTAGAGTTAGGTGATTTCTTCCAGATATCCATTTTAAGTGACAGGCTATTTCACAGCAGCACATTTTATGTTTTAAACTATTAACGGCATGGCACCTAAGGGGCGAGTTTCTAGAAGAGTGTGTCTGTGTGAGTGTCCGCAGCTAATCTCGCAAACCACTCGACCAATCTTCTTGTGGCTGCCGACATACAGTAGATGGAATGCCCAGGGACAGAGTATGTGTCCAGGTCGCTGAGTCAGTAAAAAGCTCGCCTTTGGATCGCAAGCTCGATCCCCGGTACAGGCAACTCAGCATTTGAGTAGCACGACTTAGGTAGGTAAGAAAGAGAGCTGCAATATGTAACCTTCATGTCCTAACCGGGGTCCTCTAAGTGAGGGCCACAATTTCTACTCTTGAGCTAATACAGAAAGCCCATTTGGGCAGAGGATAAATTGAGCTTCATGCAATAGCTCTTGTCAACCAGTACTTAACCAGTCTTACAGAACTACAAACACGCTCAAATTTCTGATAGAACCATAACCAAATATAACATACTGTACTCTACTGTACAGATCGGCTTTAAAGCCCAAACCACACCAAAGGGTCTGTTTTTTTTAAGGTAAAGCACACCAATGCAACTCATTGAGTTGCAAGGAGTTGCATTGGTGTGGTTTACCTTAAAAAAAAAAAGTTTTGTCCCGACCAGACCCTTTGGCGTGGTTTGGGCTTTAAACTTTGGAGTTCAAACTAATAGAGCCTAAATTGTTTTTTTTTTAATATTTTTTTATCCCACGATTTTGTAACCCATTTTTCACCCCTGTGTCAATCATCTAATGTGATCCTGGGCTCTACACACCCTCTGCCAACCTGGGGAGAGCAACGGACTTAACTCATGCTTCCTTCATGCTTGAGTGTCCAAGTTGCTCCTTTACACCTAACAGTTTCCCTGGTTGGACGTAGCGCGTGGAAGAAACACGTTATTCCAACCAGTTCCTTTCCCCTCCATCAGGCGCCAGGGGGAGGCAGTTTAGAGACCAGGATTACTGCATGTTTTTGTGAGGGTATCTACCCTAGGGGACACGGGGAGAACATGCAAACTCCACACAGAAAGGCCCTTTCGCCAACCCCACCTTCGGGTATGGGCACTGATGACGCGGAGGAGGAAACACGCCGCCAGCACCCACAGCGCCCCGAGCGGGAATCGAACCCAGGACCTTCTAGCTGTGAGGCGACAGCACTACCAACTGTGCCACCGTGCCCCATAGAGCCTAAATTGTAAGTTGTAGTTGTAAGCAACGGCCCCACCTAGCAGACACCCCGCGGGCAGCGAGCGGCTTCAGGGAGTTGGTGTAGCGCAGCAGCTTCTTCTGCTCCACCTTGTCCAGGATGTTCTTGCGAAGCACACGGGCCAGGCTGAGCTCGCCGTTACACACCAGCCTGAACACCAGGTCCATGAGCTGCTTCAGGATGTCCTCCGTCAACTCCGCCAGACTAGGGAGGAGATGATGAGCATTAAGCTTTACTGCCACCTGGTGGACGCAAGAGCCGACGCAAGACTGCCGACCCGGATCTACTTGGTTTTAGTGTGATGCACGTCCGGTTTGGGCAGCCATCTTAGATGCTCAATAATTAGCGTCAATGCTAGCGAGCTAAAATTAGTCCATCCTTGCTCTAGAAAGCGCCAATGTTCCAATCGAGATCACTGGATAATCAGAAAAGACCTCAGAACATTGCACGTTTTGTCAAAACCATGGAGAGCTCCATAGATTTAGAGTTATTCAGCTTTTTAGTCCGCCTGTATACAAGAAGTGAACGGCAGTGCGTGTGTGCAAAAAGCGGACAAAATAAATAAATAAATCAAATCAGCGATCCGGTTTGATAATATCAATAATAAACGGAACGTTCCGTCAAAAGCAGTTGCCGGTTGGATTCTAATTGGCAGAACGTTCCGTCACGAGCAGTTAATTTGTGTTGTTTTGGACAGCAAATTTAGATTTTAGTTTCTAGTAATACTAATAAGTCTTTTGAATCCTTTTCATTTAGTTTGAATCACATTTTAGTCACCTGGAATATTTTAGTGTTTAGTGACTAAAGATTATAAGATTTTCTAGTTTTTATTTGTTGACGAAATTGTAATTATATTTAGTCTTAGTTTTAGTCATCATAGCTTAGTTTTCATTTAGTTTCCATTTAGTTTTCGTCAGTGAAAAAAGGTAGTCGGCGAACATTAGCCGACAAAATCAACACTGTTAAGTATGGAGGGAGAAAGGGGAGTAAGGAGACAAGAAAGGACAAAAAAACAAGCATTCTATAAGTTAATGACTGATACCAGTCATCAAATTATGGCTTTGAATAGGCGACACGCTAATACAACTAATGGTTGAGTTAATTACATTTCATGGCTGCAAAGGGGAAAAATGCACCACCAGATAATTGCTGAATTAGAAAACTACATAGAAATAAATATTACTGCAATACAAAACTATATTACACTGCAAAATTAAGCCTCACAAGATGATTGACTGTAAAATAAACTTTCAATTGAAAGTGATGAAGCAATTAACCACTTTTGACCCGATATCCCTATTTTTGGGCACGTCATTGTCATTATGTATCAAATTCCCCCCAACAAATAGTATACCCGTAATTTCCGGACTATAAAGCGCACCTGAATATAAGCCACACCAGCAAAATGTAGGGGAAAACCAAATGTGTACATATACAAGCCGCACTGGACTATAAGCCGCATAGAGGCCATAGAGATAGATTTAGAAGGTCCCCTAGTGGCCGTTAGCTGTACAAATCCATAGATTAGCCGCACCGTTGTATAGGCCGCAGCAGGGTTCAAAGCATGGGGAAAAAGTACCGGCTTATAGTCCGGAAATTACGGTAGTCCTCATGGATATTTCTACGAAAAATGTTTATTGACTAAAAGTGACCCTTTGCAGCCAGCCCACCATCAACATTGTGTCATATTTTGAAAAGCTCGGGACAGACACATTTACTCACCACAGCTCATCCACTACGCGAACCAATACAAAGAAGGTGTTTTTGCTGACTCTCTTCTTGAATGTGTCTGGACTGTGACAGAACCTAGTGTATGTGCTCTGTGGTCAAGGAGAATGAACACACAGCGGAAGCATTAAGGTCCGTGCAGACTGAAGGAGAATGAACACACAGCGGAAGCATCAAGGTCCGTGCAGACTGGACACGGAAAACGGGTGGAAATACGCTGCTAAAAATCCGAAAAACGCAGCAGTGTGCAGGGACTTTATGAAAATACAGGCTGCACGCTTACCAATGTACCGGAATTGGCAGTAAAGACTTAATTATTATCATAATTTTTACCTATAATTCTTATCCCACGATTTTGTAACCCATTCTTTACCCAGTGTAAATTATCTAATGTAATCCTGGGCTCTACACTCCCTCCACCAACCTGGGGAGAGCAACGGACTGGCCTCATGCTTCCTTCAGTGCATGAGCGTCCAAGCCACTTCTTTTCCCTGGCTGGACGTAGCACGTGGAAGGAACACGTTATTCCAACAAGTGCCTTTCTCCTCCATCAGGCACCCTGGCTGGCCAGGGGGAGGCAGTATACTATAGAGACCAGGATTACTGCATGTTTTTTGTGAGGGTACCTACCCTAGGGGACACGGGGAGAACATGCAAACTCCACACAGAAAGGCCCTTTCGCCAACCCCACCTTGGGTATGGGCACGCGGAGGAAAGAAGACATTCATTACTTTTTGAGAGGAAAAAAGCCAACTGACTCTAAATTAGAACTAATTTGGTGCCTAGCAGAAGGTATAGCAGAATTGTGTTCTTCTGTTATCCAATTGTAACCCTGAGAGAGAGTAACCAAATGGATCCATTTGGTTAAATCAACACTGAGGATTTTACTCTTGTGTTATAGTTTGGAAGGATTGTGTGCAATGTTAATTTCCCCACTTCCTGTGTCTTGCCTGCTCAGGGATTGGTGGAAATTGGAATACTGCAAATTGATGGACAGCTCCTAATCTTTCAGAGCATAAATAGACTTGGGTTCAACTAGGATAGATAGATAGATACCATAGCTGAACTCAGGTGTGCGTTTGTTGAATTAAAAGTGAATAAGCACTCAGCTACCATTTAAGAAAACATGATTTTGTTTCGAACAGTAGGGAGACAAAAGGATATCTGTAGTGTAACTTCTTAATGAGGTCCTCGGGGCTTATGAACGTCCTATATGTCGTCAGAAAGGCTTCACAGTACAAAACAAGATCTGTCAAAAAGAAACAGAAACACATTTCAGATTATATTCTGCTGAGATATGCTGTCCACATACAGCTGTAAACACTTCACTATGCGTATAGGAGGCCAGAGCAAAACCAAAAAGAGATGGATGCACTTCGATAAGACCAGGACCCAAGAGGAATCACACCCAAATTGTACAAAATCATACAAAGGAATTACAGTCGCTGTGATCAAAATCAAACGACCACAGGTTTAAACACCAGAAAGTGACCCACAGACACAGTAGCATAGCACATACTAGAAGATTATTAGCCCATTTAGGACTGAAGCCAGATTCTACAAAATGTCTACAAAATGTTTTCTGAAAAACCTCATGTTTCTATATCAGTGGTTCTCAAACAATTTCATGTCAAGGACTCCAAAAATTATACGTAATCGACCGCCGACACCCATCTGTGTTCCAGGGACCTCCCAGAAGCAAAGATATGAGTTAAAAATGTTCGCTGTGAAAGAATATAAATGCAAAGATTTGCGCAACATTTTCAAGATTTTTCATAAATAGTAGATCTACAAGCTTGTCGTAGCCATGAGCTTGTAGATCTGCTATTTTTCAGCTAAAGTTTAAAATAATGGTTAAAAGTGGTTAAACGCTAACGCGACACAGATGCGTTCCCCGTCCGAAATCGGTTAAGTCATATAAAGCATCGTGCACTGTACCTTTGGGTTAACCCATTTTGGACTGAGGTCGATTACAAAAAAGGCTTCTGAATTCTAACAGTCTTCTGAAAAACCTATATTTCTATGTCAGCGGTGCTCAACCTTTTTCTTGTCAAGGACCTCCAGAAATGTCTGTATTTGGCCACTGACCCCCATCTCAAAATATGTTGTTCCAGAGACCCCCCCAGAGAAGCAAAGATTTTAGTTAAAAATGTTCGCTCTGAAAGAATATATATTCAAAGATTTGCTCCACATTTTCACGATTTTTCAAAAATAGCAGATCTACAAGCTTGTATGAGCTTGTAGATCTGCTATTTTTCAATAGCTAAAGTATAACATGATGCTTGAAACACCAAAAGGGGTTCCCGTTCTGAATGTGTTAAGTCATAAAGCATCCTGCACTGTACCTTTGCGGTCCGTCTCCGTGGCATGGACTAACAGTATATCTCCAGATCCAGCACGCACGTCAGGACCATCGTCATTCTGTGTGTGTGGGGGGGACAGATAGAGAGACAGAGAGAGAGAGAGAGAGAGAGAGACAGATCGAGAGAGACAGATCGAGAGAGACAGAGACGGAGACAAAGACGGAGGGACAGGGGCGAGGCACAGACAATCCAAAGGTAACGAGATGACAGACAGAGGGGTGTAGAGATGGAAGAATGAATGGAAGAAAAGATGGGGACAGATGAAGAGGAAGGGGGAGAGATGAGTGGTTAGTAGGAGTTGATGGGGAGGGATGTAAGGCAGTAATGCAGTCTAGCCCAAAATGCAGCTCTCTCTCACTCTCTCTCTGTTCTGTCCTCATACTCCTCTACAGTGCCCCCACCTCCCTCTGCCTTGCACCAGCTCCACTGATCAGTGCTGTTGCCATGTCCGCTGATTATAAGCGACTTTGGGCTTGTTTCTTCTGTGAAGGTGCTTGTAAATATTGGTAGTTGTTGCGGGTTGCGGTTTTTAGCGGGGGGCTTGCTTCTAAAGTGTATAGTTGCTTATTTGGGCTTGTTCCCTAAATTATTTTAAAACCCAGTGATTGTCACACAATTTCATGTCAAGAAGGACGCCCACATTAATGTATTTGTCCAACGAAGGACCCTACATCTAAAAATATTTTGTGCCAGAGACCCCCTCCCCCCCATACCAGATTTGTGTCGTTAAAATGTTTCCAAAAATATTCCACATTTGTCACTTTTCTCCCCAATATTTGTTTTGTTGAAAATAGCTGATCTACAAGCCCACAACCTAGCTGTCGCTTCTTTTTCGGCTTGTTTTTATAGACCTGGATTCTTATTTCTTTCACGCGATCTGGCAACACCTGACACTGATGTCAGAGACAGTCAGAAACACAGATAAACTAGCCTGCTGATCAAACATTACGATCACTTCCAACATATCCGCCTCACCGCCTGCACAGTCGTAAACGGTGCACATTAGCTACATCTCTATGTAGCCCTACCTCTCTCTGTCTCTGTCTCTCTCTCTGTCTATCTGTCTGTGTCTGTCTCTCTCTCTCTCTCTCGCCGGTCCCATGGTCCTCTGCTGTGTCTCTGCTCCCGACCTTCCAGAGCGGGGACAGCACAGCAGCACCATCTTGCACATAATCACACGCTCACAGGCTTTGCCCAGAAAAACTACTCACACATCTGCCTATCAGACTGCGCCAAATGGAGAATGGAATAGGACTTGTGTGTGCCTGTGTGTGCGTAGAGAGGCTAACATGCAGTGGTGCGGTTTCTGATGACTGCCTACAGAGGGCAGCAAAGGCAACTAGCTTAGAGTTTTCTCATTTCATTGAATACGTCACAGGAAACCAGTGCATTCGCTAGTATAATATAAAGAAATGTGCATGACTGTAGTTTCCTGTCATTTGACCTTTGGCGTTTCTGCAAAGATGAAAATATATCTTATATTAAATAATATACAATGCATGCCTCTGTGAATCCTACCGCTTGTTTTAGTGTTATTCTGCTCATAATCTCCTTGTGGTCGATGAGGGAAAGTTCATCCACCTCTTCCTCGTCGCTTCCAGCCGAGTCTGTTGATTTCTGCCTCCTATAACCCATGGAAGCATACGCATTTACACTGTGTCAATAAAGATGTCAATCATTCATCGGTAATCACTCACAAAAACTGAAACCTATACTGTCAGAGTGTGGACATTTACCAGCACAGCTTACCTGACATAATGAAATCCATTATTAAGCGTGAGTTTACAAGTAGTTGCACGCGGGTGTCAGGGAATGTAAATAACGGATCTAAAAGCTCACGGCCTGTTGTAGCGAGACGCATCATGAGACTTGTAGATTTGCCATTTTCGGTGCACAACAATGCTGCGCAAACCAAGTATAAACCAGACAGAAAACTGACGCGCATGGTTGTGATTTCTACTATGACAACTTGTTCACTTGTGACTTTACCTTTCCTTGTCCAAGGCCTCTTTGCTACTGGAAGAGGGCATCTGAGGACTGGAGTCTTGATGTCCATCATCATCAGTGATCGTCTCCTGGAAATGGGACAAAAAGCGATGAATTTCGGCACATTTGCATTAAAACCACCACTCAGTATTGACAGGAAGACACCATGCAAAAGAAAGAAGACGTGGCTAGCGGTGAGTTCACAGGAGCCACCAAGATGTCATGCAACACATTTGGTGGTAAGAAAGGTTAGAAGCTTTAAATAAATGTTACTACTGTTTGATGAGGGCGTTAGCCCTGTTACCATTAGAGGGGATCGTATCAAAAGGCTCTTGTGTAAAAATGTAGTGTTTCCTCAACACCAGATGGAAAAAAACCCAGGACGGATCAAAAACCCAGTTAAAAAGACACACACAAATTGTACAAACACCCCACATCAAATACACACGCTCGCATGTATACGGCACTCTGTATCTGTTTCACTAAATTCACACACACACACACACACACACACACACACACACACACACACACACACGATTGCATGTATACAGCACGCAGACTCTCTCCCACAAACACACACAAGAAAAGGCGTTATGGAGATTGTTACTGGAAAATTGAAAACTAGTGAACCCTTGAAAATCCCCTTGGAGCAGTACCATGTCAGGTGTTAGATCAGAACGAGGTTAAATGCTAGTTAAGCCTGATTCATAGCGAGTTGTGCGTGAGTGTCTCACACCAAAAATAGCCAATCCACAAGCTCACAAGGCATCGCACATTGTGAGCTTGTACAGCTTGTAGCTATTTTCGGCATGCGACACCCGCACACAACTCGGTATAACTCAGCCTTTATATTTGAAGCACAGTCAGGGGACAGTAATCACCAGCCAGGCAATCAGAAGGACACATGGATGGACATCTCAACAGGTGACATTGCATCACACGACAGACACGTGGCTCTCACAGCTGGGCAAACCACCTGGTGTTTGGTACGTGTGAATGAGGCCTAGGGGTGCGACAGTTAATCAAACTAATTGGTTTAATCGATTCTAAATAAATACATAAAATCTGGGGGAGGATGCAATTTTTTATTTATTGTGAAAATAGCCTCTCTACAAGCTCACAAGCTTATTAAAATGTCAAATCACAACAAGTTGTCTCAAGACACTTTAAATGTAGAGCAGAAAACCGTCAGAGATCGCAATGCGTTGGAAGCATGTAGATAAACTATTTTCACCATTTTTATGTGACACCAGTGTAGACCGAAGTATAAAATATATATTATATTATCTGATTCATTGGAAATGCGATTGGTAAAATAATCTCTAAGAAAATAATCGATAGTTGCAGCCCTACTCCATTCCAGTTGCATTTTAACTCAATTAATTCAAGCTGTGAACCAGAAGGTTGCCTTTTCAAGTGGTAGAAACGGAAAACTAACTCACTCAAAGTTTCCATTTCTGATCATTATAACACTGAATTTCAATTGGTTCATATCCTGAAAGCAGTGTTGATTTCAGTTTTAGTCAGTCTCTTGAAGAGTTTTCATTTAGTTTTAGTCACCTGGAATGTCTTAATCTAGGTTTAGTCAACTAAATATCATAAGATTTTAGTCGACTAAATCTACAGTTGATTTAGTCGACTAAAATGTATTTGCCTTGATGCTGTTTTAATGACTGATTCAGCATGCAAACAAGTGTAAAATGGCTTATACTGGATCTGTTGTCCCTTCCTATCATGGTTAGTCTAGATTGTATTTGTTGACGAAATTGTCAATTATATTAGTCTTCTTTTTAGTCATGAAAACTAAGCTATAGTTTTCATTTAGTTTCCATTTAGTTTTCGTCAGTGGAAAAAAGGTAGTCGACGAACATCTTCTTTTGTCATGGTTAAAGAGGCGTGTCAGCTACTTACTCTGTAGGAGAGCGGCAGCTCCCCATTGGCCTGGCTGGACGAGTACAGGTTGACGTACTCCCCCTCCCCGCCCTCCTCATTCGCGCTCTCGCTCTACGGGAAGACAGGAGGGACACAAACCACGGCGTGAGGGAGCGGAGAGGAGAGGCGGCTAGAAGTGGCGTTTGCTAAAAAGGCTCATTTAGATCTTTTGCTTTTGCTTGACAAAAAAAAAATCTGTCAAAAGGGCCGTGGCAACTAAATGAAAAACAAAAGAAATGCTTATTTTCTATCAATTCCACACCCCGTGAAGCCTCGAATTCATGGACATTTAGTTTTTGTCGCACTCCCGAGTGAATAACTCCCGAAAGAAGCTAAATGAAAGTTTGAACCAAATGGACCCTTATGGGTCTGTAACTCTGAGAGCGTACAAATGGAACCAAATTAAGCTTAACCAAGTTAAGTTCCATTTGTACACTCTCAGAGTAACATTGATTTTACAATATAAATTGGGGGTCCCAGAGATAGAAATGTCATTAAATGGGGGTCCGTAGACTAATCATGTCAAACTGGGGGTCCTTGGCATGAAAAAGTTTAGAAACCACTGTCCTACCAGAGACTCCACCAGTCGCTCCATGGGTTGAGTAATCGATAGGGGGAAAAAGTAATTTTGGGGGTGAACTATATCCCTTTAAGGGTGGGAAAGGCCTAGCATGGGCAGAATTCCTTTTCGGGTTTATGATCCGGTCGGAAGCGGATGGTAACTTACGTCATGCTGTAGTCACTGATTTGTAGTCATCAGGCAGGAAACCACAAGCCGCAAGTACCCAAAATAATTCCCGCAATCATCATTTTAGGGCCTACCCGATAAATTGATGCGGT
>NC_137883.1:26676309-26788809 GCF_963924005.1 Protomyctophum bolini | reverse complement strand
CACTGTGGGGTTGCAATATTTGGTTACTTTACTCTTGTACATGTTTTTTTCCAGACACTCAACTCAAATGACTGCATCTCAGACCCATGATGCCGAAAGGGTGTGTGGGATAAAGAATCGTCCTTAGAAAATGTCTTGAGAAACCCTTTGGATGCGAAATGTGATCACACATCTTTCCCAGTCAGACACTGACTGCACCACACAACGACCATGCAAGAAGTGCACACATTATGAGACATAATAACACGCATAAGCACACACACTAATTACAACACAACTAACGTTTGTGCCAAATATCAAACAAAATGGAGGAACAACAACAGCAACAAAATCACAGAGTCAAACAAATGCACACACCAAATGAATGGATGGACAAAAATGAGAAGCACACAGCAACCAAACAATGCCTACGACGGCATCAATCAAAATCCATAAAGCGTGATTTATCCTTAGTTGTGCGTCGAAAAACGTGTGTGATCTTGCAGATCTGCTATTGTCATTGCGCAACTAAGCATTAATCAGCCTTAAGAGAACGGAAGGGTGGCCGGACAACCCACACACAGGCAGCACACGCGCGCACACACACACACACACACACACACACACACACACACACACACACACACACACACACACGCGGATTAAAGTTTTCAGTCGCCACGATTGATTTCAGTCATTTGGATTCAATAGAAGTCAGCATATGTATTCTATAGAAATGTGTCCTGCACCAAAAATAGGTTATTAGTTATTTCAGTCTTCCAGAAAACCCTATGATCTCAGATATTTCATAACCGCGATCGTTAACGCCTCAGTGTGCAATTTCTTCAAATGGTTAGCTGTATGGGCTACCAAAACATCACACTTTGACAGATGTTAAGTGTGTAGGACACTGGTTCTCAAAGTGGGGTCCAGGGACCCCTAGGGCTCCTTGAGGGAGTTCCAGGAGGTCCCCAGATAAATTATAGTTAGGAACCAAATGGACCCTTATGGGTCTGTAACTCAGAGAGTGTAAAAATGGAAACGGGTCCATTTGGTTACATTTGTACACTCTCAGAGTTAAATTAACTTTGATTTTACAATATATATTGGGGGTCCCAAAGATAGAAATGCCATTACATGGGGGACCGTAGCCTAATTCAGGTCAAACCTGTGGTCCTTGAAATGAAAATGTTTGAAAATCACTGCTAGAGCCGTAAAAATCTTATGGGCGTCCTTGGCATATATTTTCAAATGGGGCAGGCTAATGAGTATCATTTTGGGGGTCCTTGACATGAAAAAAAAAAAATTGGTAACAAGACACATAGCTTTAGTGTGTGGTGGCTCCTTTCACGGCGTCTCATAAGTTACATATTAGGACTTGGCCAAGCAAAAATTTTCAGTCGTGAGATTTTATTTAGCTTTAATCCACACGCACGCACACGCGCACACACACACACACACACACACACACACACGCGGTGTCAGACCGCCCCACCCCCTGGCCCGACCCAGGACCTCCCAGCAGCACTATGGCTGGGGGGGGGGCAGAAGGGGGAGGGACTCACCGTGGGCGTGGTCAAGGAGGCCTGGCCAATCAGGAAGGAATTAGAGACGGACATGCTGAGCCCGCTGAGCCCAGAGCCCGCCACCTCCTCCATGGCCGTCGCTACGGACGGCTGGAGGTGGCAGGAGAGAGAGGAGGAGGAGGAGGAGGAGGGGGAGGAGGAGTGGGAGGCCTGAGGGGAGGAGGAAGAGTGGAGAGACAAAGAAGAGAACGAAAGACAAGAAGAGAAAAGGGGACGTGAATAAATGGGTGTAAGGAGAGTGGAGAGTGAAAACCAATGTGTTAAAAAGGAAAACAAGGGAGGAAAGAAAGAGAAAACATGACAGTTGATTATAATAAATAAGCAGAGAGATTAATTATAGCATATTATATGTAATCAAAGTTGAGCAGAAGAGTATTGAAAATCTGGAGATGACCACAGTAGCGCGCGAGAGAGAGAGTAAGAGAGGAGAGAGAGAGAGGAATCAGTCTATTGGTAACAAAAGAGCAGAAAAGAGTGACTGAATGTGAATTAATTGCAACCGAAGGTCGCATTTACGATGAAATCCTGCGTCTCGCGTCAGTCACACCACCGTATATGGTTGCCAATCCATCATGCCTTGTGAGTTGTGACATCACGTGACATCATGAAGACCCTTAGATCTCCATATATGGATCTGCCCTCGTGACATCACATGACATCATGGAGACCCTTAACGCCTCCATATGGTCACGCCTAATGACATCACGCCTCGTGACACGCCACGCCACCAAATGTAAAATCAGCCATTACAACAGCATCAAGGCCCGACAAAACACTTTAAAAATAGACTAAATCAAATCAAATTACTCGACTAAAATCTTATTTAGTCGATAAAAAGTGACTAAAACTAAATAAAAACTATTCAAAGTTAAACACTGCTTCAGAGGAATGAGGCCATCTACAACTGGCTCTAAACACGGACAACATTATCCGTTCCATTTTTACCGTTAACTTAAGTCTGATTTATACTTGCCAAATATAGCAGATCTATAAGCTCGCAACACTTTGAACCACGACGCATTGTGAGCGTGTAGATCTGACGTTTTAGGCACGGTACACTGGCACGAAACAAAATATAAAATCAGGCTTTCATTTATCCACCACTGCGGACCAAACGTCTTTATTTTTCTGCAAAGCTGTGTAAAGTCCCCAAAGCATGCAAGCCTGGAACATGGGTTCACACGGGAGGCAAACAGGCTTATTCCACTGGGCCACTAGACATCAAGCCCAAAACATGAGGCCAGATTAGGCTTCACAGCAGGAACCGCAACAAACACACACACACACACACACACACACACACACACACACACACAGTGTCTCTCACACACACTCACACACACACACACACACACACACACACACACACACACACCAAGACCCGCCAAATTTTTATTCGACTAAATCAACTGTAGATTTAGTAGACTAAAATCTTACATTCTTTAGTCGACTAAAACTAGACATAACACTAAAACATTCCCATTTCCCGGTGACTAAAATGTGATTAAAACTAAATTAAAACTAGAGACTATGACTAAAACTAAAATCTAAAATTGCTGTCAATGCCTTTAAGCCTCTAAAAATGTGATATAGTTTTTATGAAGGAAGAAGAGAGCCTAAACAACTTTGTAGGCCTATTGTTTTTCTTATCAACTGTTTTCGTATTCATATAAACATCTGGTAGACCTGATTACAAGGATGTGGTCAAGAAAGAAACTGCCTGGGGGCAGTGTGTAGTAACGTCTGTGTCTCTCTGTGTGATCACTTTTCATCTGCAGCGGAAGAGCTGCAGTGCAATAGTCCCTCCATGACCTCTGCTGACACAAGCTCGGGTGAATCAACACTTTTCCCATCGTCTCTGATGCTATACCGGTATGCTTTTTCTCTGAGCGCCAGCGTTAGTATGTTAGGTCAGAGAGCAATGGAATGTTGCATTGATTTCATCAGGCAATCACAGATCACTAGACTGAAATAGCCCCCAAGTTACTTGTGTACACTTGTGTGTGAGGGACATCGTCTGCCAGTTGGCAGTGGCAATGCACCAAAGTACCTATTATTGATGTATTTGTCAGGATGGCATGTCAATGTCAAATATAGATCTTTAGTAACAAAAAAGAATCTGTTCAGGTATCAAAGTGCAAACAGACAATGTTTTCTTTGGCCCAGAAAACATGACTATGGTAACAACAATTTAGCGTCTGCTAAAACCCTAAATCGCCTGGGTCATAAAAAGCAAATTTACCGTACATTTAGTCAGCCTATAGCACGGCTCCATAATGGTCTCATGCTCACCGTTATTGGCCCCATGATTGAACGAATCTGACCACCATCTGACCTCATCACCTCCCCTAGCCGGATGGCCTCATCAACGGATCTCTTTCCATCCATTGAGCGCCTGTCAGACGGCTGTCTCAATTAACCTAGCCACAGACTCTCTGATGAAGATACGCGTACTGGATCAGATGCAGGGCTGATAACGGCTAGCCTTATCTCTCAGTGACAGCCACGCAAGCACACCCCCCCCCCCCCCCACACACACACACACACACACACACACACAGGTGTCTGCTGCTGTGCCACAGAAAAGGGTGAGGGAGAGAGATAGAGAGAGACTCTTGGAGAATAGGGGCTCTAGGAGGTGAGAGAGATAACAAGATAGGCGGAGGCTCAAGGGAGAATTGATGAGGATTACCGCTGGAATGCAGTTTAGCTCATGAACGCAATCGGCTCCTCTTTCCCACGTTAATTGAGCCATGGTGACCAAATGGTGACCAAATGGTGCACCAACCTTTCTTTATTTCTTTATAATGCTTAGTTAAAACACCAAAAGGGGTTCCCGTCCAGAATGGGCTAGAGAGTGGATGAGTAGCGACAGCCCCGCCCCCTGCTATTCACTTCAATGGAAGTTGCTCAGTGGCGTTTTGAAGGACCCGAAAGACTGAGGAAGTCCTCCGGGTAGTACCCCTTCAAGCGTTGATATGATTGGTTGGCGCCTAATGATAGTATCCTGGAAACCAGACAAATCTGCCACAGGAATAGAACATTCCCTGGGAAAATTGGTCTGGCACTCCTCAAGTTTGAATTACATTTCACTCACTCCAGAGTTGTGGGTGACCAATAAGAGCAGCCCATTATTCTGAGTCTTTTTTGCTGTGACGTTGGAGTCTGTATTGTAACCCCGCCCCTTTGGAAATAAATCTTCCACACCGAAGTTATACTAGACTAATATCACTGCGTAGATACAGTATTACTCTGGCCATTCCAGGCTACTATGATAGTACTCCCTCGCGCTGTTCTTGTGGTACCTCGACTAAGTCACGAAATTCATTCATAAATTTAACCTGGGCCCGGGCCCGCCTGCACTGCCAGTTTTGACCACTTACGGGTGGTGGCTTCAACGTTGCCCAGACGTTTATGGGCAATGATTACAGTTCTCAACGCCAGCTCTGCACGTCAGAATTGATTTGATATTATATATCGAGTTAGCTAGTCTTACTTAATCACATCAACGTACTTCATGAAAGTCTTGGTTTGGACATCTGAAGAGCAACGCCAAGGTTGCGTGGAGACAGAGACAATGTTATGTATGCATGTGTAGCTGTTTCTTACCAATTGCCTCTGTTTGGGGGGCAGAGCTGGAGGCAACACGGGCTCATGGACCGAGTCAGTACTGCTGAAGGAGTCGTTGAAGCCGTAGACCTCTTGAAAGCGCTTGTTCCGCTGCTCGTAAATGCTCTCGCTCTGTGGCGTCTGGTAGAACACGGAGGGCTGTGGTTCCGAGTAGTCCTCCACAAACGCCATGTACTTGAGGACTTGGAAGGAGAGATTAGAGGTCATCGTTGTTATTCACGGCTGTGGCCATCTCACATTCTCATTATTTTCATAAATGAATGACCTTCTTCGCATGAGAGTCACGAACGACAAAGCTCTGTGCTATTTTTACCATTGTAGAAACCTTTTTGAAAACTTTCACCTATAGTGACAGAATGGGGACACCAACCCAGGTCTGTGGGTCGTCTAAATATTTAACGGGAGGGACTTCATGAAAAGTTATTAAGAAGAGATAACTAAATGATTTAGGACGGCCGTAGTGTGTAGGGAGGCTGTCTGCTAACCAGAAGGTCTGGTTACCGATTAGCAGTGTTGATTTTTGTTGTCATTTCACACTTTATTGCATGCTGAAAATAGCAGATCTACAAGCCCCCAAGCTTGTTGTGAGCTTGTAGATCGGCTATTTTCAGTGAAAAGTGTAAAATCAGACATTACGGGCGGGCCTTACATCAAGGCCCGCCAAAATACAGTTTAGTCAACTAAATCAACCGTAGATTTAGTTTATGAAAGTCTTGTGATATTTAGTCGACTAAAACATTCCAGGTGACTAAAATGTCACTAAAACTAAATGAAAACTATTCACGAGACTATGACTAAAACTAAAATCTAAATTTGCTGTCAAAATAAACACTGGCTGGTCGAAGTGTCCCTGAGCAAGAGCAAGGCAGTTAACCACCAACTGCTACCCCCTCTCTGAGTGCTCAGTCTAACCATCTGAGCAACAGGCAGTTAACCACCAACTGCTACCCCCTCTCTGAGTGCTCAGTCTAACCATTTGAGCAACATGCAGTTAACCACCAACTGCTACCCCCTCTCTGAGTGCTCAGTCTAACCATCTGAGCAACAGGCAGTTAACCACCAACTGCTACCCCCTCTCTGAGTGCTCAGTCTAACCATTTGAGCAACAGGCAGTTAACCACCAACTGCTACCCCCTCTCTGAGTGCTCAGTCTAACCATTTGAGCAACATGCAGTTAACCACCAACTGCTACCCCCTCTCTGAGTGCTCAGTCTAACCATCTGAGCAACCATCAGCCGGGTGGACCGTCAGCCCCGTGTAATGTAACGTAACGGTAATCCAATCCAATAAATTAAATACATAAAATAAGTGCATTGGATCCATTGGAAGACATTTCCTGAAAAGTAAGCGGTTTTTGGACATCATCGTCATTTTTCGACCGTGGTCGAGATCATGGACAGGACATACAAGGATTCCGCTCGACAGCTACAGTGGTGTTTCCTTCTCCTGGTTACAGTAGTGAAGAGGAAATGATATAATAGGCGTGTCAGGAAATGACATAATGGGGTGTGTCAGGAAATGACCAAAATGCTGCCCTCCGTAGCCCTGTAGCTGGAGCTACATTGTGGTGTATATCCTGGAGTCCACTTCCTGTCCCTGTTCAAAAGATTACGATTCCTTTTGACATTTCCTACATCGGAATGAATTGGCTGTTGCAAGTGTTGCCGTCACCCTGCTGTCACTCCCTAACGTTTCTTCCCTTAATTAGTCTAGTCTTCCCTTCCTGTCTCAGTGTTCTTTTAAGGCCATGTTGAGACTGGCAGCCAAAATCTGATCGTTGGCCTATACACGATGGAACCACATCGGTTTGATCAAGTCTGCATTAAATAAAAGATGGAAAGAAATTGATTTTTGCTAATCAGATTTGAACAACATTCATAGGTTGTTTAAAATGCAATTCAAATCTCATTTCCAAAGTTAAAGATGCGTCTCAGACCGGACACTTTTGGACACTGGAGCCTGATGCATGATGTCATTACCACAGCAACCAAATCCAATCTCGTCACTTGCAATAAGTAATGTGTTTTTTGTTTTTTTTTGCCTTTTCCTTGTTCCTCAATAACCGTCTCCATCGCCCCGCTGTCGTTCCAACTTACTGTGTTTGCTCTTTTTCTCTGGTAGTGGCGGGGGGCTACCAGGGAACTCCCCATTGTCACTGGCCATGTACTGGGCTACAAACACCCCGCCGTTTGCCTGGGGCATGGGCGAGAGCGAGGTGAAAAGGGGGAAAGGCGGCGTGGGGTGCAGCAGCTCCTCCTCCGACAAGTTGTCGTACTGCGAGGGGTAGCGCTCGTACAGAATCCGCGAGCCGCCGCCCTCGGAGAACGGCGACATCTGGGTGCTGCGGCGCTTCTTCTGCGGCAGGGCCGGGGGCGCGTGGATACGGGACGGGTGGTGTAACAACGGGTTCATTTGGTTGGGCTGGGGGCTCCAGTACTCTGGGGGATGCTGGGGAGCGGGGCTGAAACGGGGCTGTAGCGGGTGCTGTCCCGGGACCGGGGACGAGGACTCGCTGTGAGACTCCGGCAGCGGGCTCAGGCACCCGCCGACGGGGGCCGGCGGTAAGTGATCCCCGACCGACAAGTCCTGGTGGAGGAAGTCATAGTCTGGGTCGTAATTCTCCGTGTTGTCTGCGCGTGGGGGAGAAGGAGAGAGAGTACACGTGGATTATTAAAGCAAAATAAAATCTCACGACTAAAAAATGCTTTCTAGGGCAAAGTCCTAATATGTAATTTGTGAAACAAGCGTGAAAGGAGCCACCACACACTAGCGCCGTGTGTCCCAAGCTCTTAACGCAATATGTAAAATGATGATGTTTTGGTAGTCATACAGCTAACTAGCTGCAGAAATTGCAGATTGAGGCGTTAACGAAATATCTGAGATCATTAGGGTTTTCTGGAAGACTGAAATAACTAATAACCGAAAATAGGCCATCTACAAGCTTACAACACGTCGCGTTGCGACGTGTTGTAAGCTTGTACATGGCCTATTTTTGTTGCAGGACCCAATTTTACAATAGAAGACATGCTGACTTCTATGGAATCCAAATGACTGAAATCAGTTGTGGCGACTGAGAACTGTAATCAACATGAGTACAGGTTGAAGTATTCATAAATAAGAAGCTGTAATACTTTTGCTTTTAAGCGGTAGCACTGTTGTTACAGTACAGATGGTCAATAAAAAAAGAAAACTATATATAAATACAGTATTACATTTGTGACGATTGTTCACCGGCAATGGGTGCACGTGTACCGTATATGTTGTGTTTCATACCGAGGGTCTCACAGCTGGTGTTGCGAGAGCACTGACCGCTGTCCTGCTCCAGCGACGACAGCTGTTCGTCCGACTTGCTGAGTTTCCCCATGCTGCTGCAGGGGGACAGGCGGGGGGAGTCGCCCCCGTACGACTGGCTGCCTCCGGAGAAACGCCTCTGGAGGAAGTCCTGCTCGTAGTCCTGTGGCTGCACGCACACCCGCACGCACACACAAAATGGGAATCATTCTTTTTTTTTTTTTTTACCCATCGTTTGGCGGTTTGTTAGATTAGCTCTGGACTCGCACGCATGCACGCATGCAGACCGAGACACACTTATAGAAGGCCAGCCTCCTGCAGAGCCACGGCATATAAACATAAAAGCTTTAATCCACCCGTGCGTTGACTGACTCATTCAGTTTTTCCCCTCTGCGATACTATGTGCGACAGCATGACATGTCCAATATATTAGGTGGTGGTGACCCCCCCCCCCTCACCTGTCTGTGAACGCTGCATGGCAAGCTAGACCCCCGGCTCATCGGGGCGACCACAGCGACCCGGGTGGGCGATGGAGCCGACTGGCGCTTCTTAGGGGGCAGTGCTGGTGGAGGACTGGGTGACAAATAAACAGAACAGCTTCAATAACGGGAATGGCAGAAGTCGAGTTTTCAAAAAAGAATTGCGAACAGGAAGGAAAAAGCACACAGGAAAAAAAACACTTTGTCCAACATGTATGCACACACACACACACACACACACACACACACAAATGCATGTCTTATGAATACATGAACACAACATATCCAGGATATGTTCCTCCTTCCTGGAGGTATATAGGCGACAGTGAGATGTCAGTGAGGATGTCTCTTGTTAGCGTCTCAGCTTTAATATATATAAAGCTCTGCCTGCTTGTCAGACTTCCAGTGGATTAACACAGAGTTAAAATGGGACTCGGAGAGCATGATCGCAGGTCCCAGTTGAAACACTGGATGAAGCTGAATTCACACCAGCAGCGGAAGTGATTTCTACTGCTCCGTTATATCCTGGATGGGGGAGGATTTCTACTGCTCCGTTATATCCTGGATGGGGGAGGACAGGTGGATCAAGCCAGCACAGCTGCTGCTCGGCAGGCAGTGTTGATTTTGTCGACGAAAAATGTTCGTCAACTACCTTTTTTCACTGACAGAGACTAGTAGACAAGAGATCAAGTAGACCTAAAAGACAAGTCATTGTATGCTTGGTTGGATGCTGATCTACAAGCTCACAACGCACCGCGCTGTGAGCTTGTAGATCAGCTCACAACTCTGCCTCACCACACAGCCACAGCTGCAAAAGTTGAACTTTTCTCAACTTTTCCACTTTTTTGCTAGCTCCACCTCCTGCCACGCTGGGGGAAAGCAACGGGCGCTCCTCGTCATAGAGACTTTGAATTGAATCTCGACGCTTTCTCACAGCATGGAAGCAGCCGATAGAGCTGTTGGTGTGAATTCAGCGTAAGGTCAGTCACACATTCTCATGCACTGGACTGTTCTTTTGATTGGATGAGAAATGCTTCGGTAAACAACGGGATGGAGCAAACGCTTGGACAAATCAAACATGCAAGTCAAAGCCCTTTCATCCAATCCAGCAGGTTTATTATGGGAGGACTGGGGTGGGGGATGTTATAATGCCGAGTTAGGTTATGAACCTACGAGCTGACATACTTCTCCTTCTGTGTGAATCTCCTTTGGCCAGCATCAGCACTCAACTGTGCTCTGTTCCCCCCGAAATCCAAAGAGAAACCACAGATCAAACAAAACGGAGAGGGAGACAGAGCAGAACGAGTAAGAAAGGAAGAGACAGGCCACTAAACCAAACGCCTAAGAGTGAGTGTCAGGAGTTGAGGATTTTTGACTAGAGTCTAGAGGACATGAACTTGTGTATGAAAAGAAAGAAGAAAAAAAATAACCCCTCTTGCAGACATATCTACATCCTGAAACACAAACGGTATTATAATAATAATAAACAACAAGAAGATAAACATATTTTCAGGCACATTTCAGAAGCTCCCAACTTTCTGTTAAAAAAATAAATACAAACGTCCACATGGGAATGACATGGCTCCAATGTGGATCTCAGACTTCATGAGGCCAGCCAGTGACAGCAGTCGTCTTATCATGTCGGTCATTTACCACACATATGACTCCAAATTTGGGCAAGGTTTCAGAGCCCTTTTATTGACTATAAGTTATTTCAAAAAGTATAAAACATACGCGGAAAAAAATAAAGTGTTCATAAATTATGTTTGTCTGTGATCCGTTCAGAGGTTTGCAAAACCAGCTCTGGACACACACCATAAAAACCGAGACAATGAATGAATGTACGAATTAACGAATGAATGAAAGTGTGTCGTGAATAATATCAGAAGCCTGACATTCTTCTTATCTCAGTCCCTTCATCTAACAAGTTAAATGGAAGGAGACAATAAGGAAGCAGACTGCAGTGGAGGAGGTGGTGAGGTGATGAAGAGAAGAAGGCTCATCTCAGAATCGCCGATGTGTGCACATCACAGAGTGTGAAATGTGCACGAGCGACATGTAGTACGTCCATGTTCCTCACCTGAGCTCCGCCATTTTAGCTTCAGGAAGTGGCGGCTTGGGCGGGGCGACGTCCTCATCAGTTGCGTCGGAAGCAGCCTCTCCGGCGGGCGTGGCAGCAGGCGGAAGAGCCACCTTATTGGACGCCTCCGGCTCTTGGTCCGCCAAGGGTGGCGGCTCAGGTGTGCTACTACTGCAGACAAAATTGAAAGGCGTTGGTCGTCTGCATATTCGTCGACAATACTGTGACGAAAGATGTTCCGTCGACTACCTTTTTTCCGGAAACGAAATGAAAACTAAGCTATGATGACTAAAACTAAGACTAAATATATTGACACTTTCGTCAAGAAATAAAAAGTTAAAAACTAGAATAAATGTCCATTTACACTTGGTTGCATGCTGAAAATAGCAGATATACAAGCTCACAACGCGTCGCGTTGTGAGCATGTAGATCTGCTATTTCCAGCAAGTGTTAAATCAATCCGTTATATTTTCAGTCAGCGAAACCATCGCATGGTAAAATAGAATTTAGGCTTCAGTGAGGTGGTGTCAAAACTACCTAGGAGTATGTGTTCAAATACGAATCGATTAGCAAAGATGTTCGGTCTTGATGAAAAACAATGTGATACTGTGATTCCAATAATATGGATAGGGCAAAATTGTCTGCTGCCAGTCTGAACATAGCCTAATGTGTAATTGCCCTCACCTTTCAGCGGTGGTGGCAGGGGGTGCTGGTTTGTTTGGGGTGGTGGGTGACGGCTGCTCCTGTTTCTCTATGGTCAGTTTCACCAATTCCTGCTCATAGAAACAGACAACAGTGATGCCTCCGTTGGCTATACAGCAGTTGGCTATACAGTCATACAATAACAACAAACAGACAAAAGCCCTTCTTCTCCAAACAGACATAACCCCTTCTTCTCCATAGCCGAATGTTATTTGCACACAATGATAAAGGTAAAACAGGACATTTGAAATGTGCTTATTACGTGAAGACTTCCCCTTCCCCCTTGTCATTATGAGAAATTGTAAACTAAACAAGGAAGAGACTTAACTAAAAACTACAATAATCAAAAAAGTTGAGATATAACAGCAACAACATAATTGCAAGAGTCATTGAGCTGAAGTTGGTAATGCAAGCGTAATTATTATGCTTTTTAAGTCCTTTAAAAAAAAAAAAGAGGCCAGATGTATACATTTTGTCCGGCTACATTTTGACGAAAACTAAATAAACCCTAAGCTATGAGGACTAAACTATGACTAAATATATTGACAATTTCGTCAACAAATAAAAACTAGACTAAAATGTTAGGGAGGGACTAGTGGAAAAGAGATCCAGTTTTATGCTAGGTTGCATTCTGAAAATAGCGCTGCAACGTGTTGCAGATCTTGCAGATCGGCTATTTTCAGCATGCAACCAAAGTGTAAAGATCGGCCATCACAACTAAAATGTGACTGAAACTAAATTAAAAAAAAAAGACTGACTAACTAAAAATCAAAATGTTACCGTCAAAATCGTCATTGCAACAAGACTGACCTTGACCCCGTCCAGCACTGCTTTGATGACAGTAGTGACCGCCACCGCGTTCTCCTTGTCCTCCAGGTCGATACCGTCCAACATCACCTGGTCGGACCAGCGGATGAGGTTGGCAAGACTCTGGTACACGCGGTTGTGGCAGGAAGACAGCGCCGAACTGAAAACATTAAAAAAGGTAGCGTAAGTCATTTTCTTTGGTTAAAATAAGTGTGCTAGTAAAATCGCTTTATCGGCACATAATCTTCACATTATCTGTGGATGTAATCATGCCACAACCAACCAAACAAAATCAAAGACATATATTTCCAGGTGATTTAATCACTTTGGAAAGGTACGTATAAGCCAAGAAGGATTAAAAAGAACCTTTTGAGAATAGAATAGAATAGAATAGCAAAAACATACAAGAATGAAACCATATTAATCCATCCATACTACTGCATATCTATTATCTACCAAATATAACTCAATGATTAGAGCAGTCAGGGTTTAATCGCTCAAGCCTGACGCCAGCATACTATGACAAAAATAGCCGATCTACAAGCTTACAACACATCACTAAACAATGTGTTGTGAGCTTGGAGATCTGCTAATTTCACTGCACATTGTGTGCAAGACCGGCCTGTGACGTCACAGCATATACTGGCAGTCCTAGGCTGTCTTTCCTATAACGACATGCCCAAAGTAGGAACCCCAGGGTTAAATTCAGGAACTAGGTAGCTAGGGGGGTTGTAAAAAAGCTCGCCTATGATCATGCTCACTGTACACTTGTATCTGAACACGGAGGTGTGGTGCTGGCTGTAGTGAATGGAGTGTTCAAAGCCAACAACAAGGTGTGGCCCAGGCCAGTCCCAACACGCTGCCAGTGATTCACAGGCCTGCCAGCGTCTGCAGCTAAGGACTGTTGATTTTGTCAACTAAAACTATGACGAAAAATGTCTGCCGACTACCTTTTTCACTGACGAAAGCTAAAACGAAGGGGGAAAAAAATAAGCCACGATGACTAAAACTATGATTAAATATACTGACAATTTTGTCAACAGAAAAAAACTAGACTAAATTGTTAGGGAGGGACTAGATCATTTTATGTTTGGTTGCACTCGGGTTGTTGCATTCTGAAAATCTGAAAGATCTACGTACAAGCAAATAAGCTTGTAGATCTGCTATTTTCAGCCTGCAACCAAGCGTAAAATCTGCCATTACAACGCCTTTAAGGCCCACAAAAATGCATTCTTGTCGACAAAAAACAACTGTAGATTTAGTCATATGATCGTATGATATGATATATCGTATGATATTCAACACTAAAACATTTCAGATGACAAAAATATGACTAAAACTAAATTAAGTTTCATTACAAAGACTATGACTAAACTAAAATCTAAATTTGCTGCCAAACACAACACTGTAGCTAAGGAGGTTAGACTAACTAAGGCACGGTTTGTGGTACAGGCAGAGATTGTGGGAGCTGGAGAGGTTTGTCCGACCTAGAATGTCAAGTCAAGTCAATTTGATTTAGAAAGCACATAAAAAGCAAGCAGATGTAATCTGGGGGCTATGGGATTGCACCGTCATTATCGGGAGCCCTTCTGCCCTGCAGGAGCAGTCAGACTCTGGAAGTCAACGAGCAGTCCTAAGAGCTGAGGTAGGAGAGGCTCAAGACTTTAACTATTACACAAACATTCTCTGTCTCTTAATGGAGCGCGGCGGATAGCGTGTCGACCACATAATCACATCATCCCTGGTTCAGTTCCATCTGGAGACCCGCTCCATGCTTCCACCCCGTTCCTGCTCCATGTTTCTTCTGCCTCTCTACCGTCATCCTATTATAAATGCACCACGTCTCCATGTGTACGTCGACTGTAATGCACGTAACCCGAGAACCGTTCGCCCCCACCGACTTCGAATTCGACACACACACACGTTCCACACCCCCCCACACAGGGGGTGCAGTGCACGGCATCGAGTCCGTCGGATCGCCGATTGTTCCGGAACCAGCAGAAAAGCCTTTGCCCGGGCTCGGGACAGGGCCCAAATTAGCCAATTGATCACACCTGATCACCCCTAGGTCTCCACATATGGAGCTGGCCTGTTCTGACATCACAATGACGTTCTGACATCTGCAGGGCTTAAAGCCAAAAAGAATCCCAAGACTGAAAATAACTTTTTGCAAATCTGCACTGATCTCATTAAATAACCCCTCAGGGTTATTTAATGAGATGGAGTCAAATCCTCAGGACTGAAATCCGTCCCCAGGACTGAGAACTTTAAGCCCTGCATCTGCATAGACTCCATATTTGGGCATGCCTGACAAAGAACTCCATATATGGACATAATAGGGACACATACATAATAACTGGGTGGGGCATGCATTTCCAACTTGCATCGTTGTAAGTAGGCCAGTGCCCAACGGGCACCACGCTAGTTTCAAAATGACCCTGAAAGAAATAAACAATACTCAGGCTAAATAATTATGACTTAAGATCTTGTCGCGTGAAGATTGGTAACCACTGCGGGTTTAGTAAGTGGTGGTTCTAACTAATGCACATTATGTGTCAACATAAGAGTCTAAAAGAGAACAATGTAGTCGTGCCTCAAAGAAACTAGGATACAAGGTAAAAATCTAACCTAGCATCTGTCTAAACAAGCTATCGAAATAATATTCTTAAAAATCTGTTGTCAAGAAGAAACAAGTAACCAATATACAGTAAAGTATATCGACAAATATCCACAGTACACTCACAATCACAAGTATAGTATAGTTCACACACACACACACACACACACACACACACACACACACACACACACACACACACACACACACACACACACACACACACACACACACACACACACACACACACACACACACACACACACACACACACACACACATGTAGGGCAGGCTATAGGAAACATTTCCACAGGGTCCTGGTGCTAAAACTACATCGAACTAACGATCTAGGTCAATCAATTAAAACTAACGATATACACATGGATAGGGTAACATTTGACTCTGGGAGACTGAGATCAAATCCCCACTAGTGGGGCTGATGCCTATGAAAAGTGGGTAGCATCCATCCATCTAGTGGGGCTGATGCCTATGAAAAGTGGGTAGCATCCATCCATCTGCCCAGAAATACAAAAATGACCAACTGGCAGACAAATCCTTTTACCTCTGACCTCCGAGTGCATTGACTAGCAGAGCAAAAACACAAAGAGAAAGAGAGGGAGAGAGAGAGAGAGAAGTTTTAACACGTCTGTGTCTGACAGACATTCCAAGACCAGAGACACTCCAGTATAGTCTCCCACCACAGAGAGCTTAAAGTTTACCACAAAGTGGCAGCCAAGAAAACGGACCCATTCAATTACTTACTATAAATATATGCTGGGCATTCTGTCAAATTCCTTCTGATTACAAGAAGCTACACTGCTAATACAGTGCTATGTCAACAGAGTGACAAATGGACGTGATGTGTAATTCCTCAGCTATTCAGATTGTATAATGCCAGGATGCCTTTGGTTGGAGGGAGTCCTGGGGTGGCCTCCAGAGTGGGTACTGGATTTACTATAGCAGGGGTTTTCAACCAATGGTCCGGGGACCACCAGTGGTGAGTGGGCCTTGAGGGGGTTCCAGGTGGTCCCCAGCTAAATGTTGTAGAGTTGGTAACCAAATGGACCCCTGAGAGCGTAAAATGAAAGCAAATGAACTCGCCCGGGTCCATTTGGTTTCATTTGACGCTCTCAAAGAGTTACATTATTGTTAAACATCTGTATTACTTAATTTACAAGAAGTCTACACAATTCAACGTTTGCCAGTTATCACACCTAATGGTACCAACTGAATACAGAATGGAATTGTGGAGAACATCTTATCCAACAACAAAATATTCTACGTTTTGGGTCCGAGAGGCTAAATGTCATCAAATGGTGGTCCGTGGCTCAAATACTGAATAAATAATGGACCTTGACATGTAAAGGGTTAAAAACCACTGTATTATAGGCTAGCATAACATTCTAGTTGTAATAAGTTCTCCGTGCTGTACAGTTAATACATGAAAGGAATCAAGAAGCAGTCATGAGAAGAAGAAGAGAAATAAGAGCAATCTTGATACACATTAAATCCCTAATTTAAAAACATTGAGGGAATGAAAAAGAATTACTGCCTCATATAGCTTTGAAGAGGAAACTTTACAGCTACCGCAAAATACTATAAATCCCCTTTTTTGGGGGGAAGACATGAGGATCAAACATAGGACAAAAATATCCATTCCACTTACACATAAGCTATCTAAAAATGTAATGGGTGGAAAAAAGATGCCATGAGATTCACGTAAGTTATAGAAGGATATTTTTTAAACGTGTGCGAAAAGAAATTAGAGGAGGTACTTCTATGGCCCACAAGACATTTGACATTGATAGGTCCGGCGGTTTTGCGATATCGCGCGCACACACACACACACACACACACACACACACACACACACACACACACACACACACACACACACACACACACACACACACACACACACAGTCACACACACACACACACACACACACACACACACACACACACACACACACACACACACATTGTGTTGATTTGTTCGAAGCCAAAAACGAAGCCATGATGACTAAAACTAAGACTAAATATATAAAACTAGACTAAAGCATTAACGACAAGTGGACAAGAGATCCAGTTTGGAACTACACTTGGTTGCATGATGAAAATAGCCGATTTACAAGGTCACAACTCACAACGTGTTGCAGTGCGACGCGTTGTGAGCTTGTAGATCGATCAGCTATTAAAGAAATATATATTCAAAAGAACTAAACTAACTCAAATCAAAATGTGCTGTCAGAAACAGCACTAGCTACAGATGGGGCTCACCTATGCTGAATGCGGGCCTCCAGCTGTACTAAAGGCAAGATGGCCTCCAGGACCTTGCTGGCCGAGCCTGGCAGCATCTCCAGCACCTTCTTCTCCACCACCATCTTGTCAACGATGGTCTTGAAGTAGCGCAGGGCGCTGACCACCTCCTTCTCCTGCTCCTCCAGTCGACTCACCTTCTGGAAGAACAAAAGGAAACAAAGCGCTGTTGATTTGGTCGACTTAAGACTGTGGCGAAAGATGTTCCGTCGACCACTCTGAAAATAGCAGAGGCACATCAGAAACACATCACAGCGTGGCGCGTTGTTTTTGTAGAACGGCTATTTTCAGCATGCAGCCAAGTGCAAAACCTGCCATTAGAACGCCATCGAGGCCCGCAAAAATGCAATTTTGGTCGACAAAATAACAACTGTAGATTTAGTCGACTAAAATCGTATGATATTTAGTCGACTAAAACTAGACTAACACTAAAACATTTCAGATGACTAAAATGTGACTAAAACTAAATTAAGGTTTGTTCCAAAGACTATGACTCAACTAAAATCTAAATTTTATGTCAAAATCAACACCGGAATAAAGTCTGTATGTATGCTCATTGCTGACCATCGTTCCATTTAACCACATTAACCCTGGCATCCCTATGTGTGGCAAATCTTCAAAATATAAATAAATAAATTGCTCAAATTTGTGCCTATTTGGACTTCAACAGAAATGTAGGTCAAAGCACGATCCATCAGGCTAGGTGGCATGAAGCAACGTGCTCTATCAGCGACTGTATGGGCTGTTACAGGGCTGTTGGGAAATAAAACTCATTAAAACAAAAAGCCCTGAGAACGAGACTAGTGGAGGAGTCCATTCAGGAAACACCCATTCATGTGCGTTCTCTGGGTGCACTGCAGACACCTGCCACTGAAGGATCCAGACAGCCTCTATACTCCACACTGGCCGGGGGAGGCTGTGCTGGGAACCCACAGAGGAGCTCGCCGCACACACACCGACACAAAGCAGAAGAAAGAATAATACACAGGAGATCAGCTGTCTTACAAACACGCAAACAAATGAGCTGCAATGTATAACAGGTGGCAGACAGACAGACGGATGTCACACAATACACAGACACTTAAGCCTGAGTATAGCATGCAGTCAAATCAGATTTTATGATCTGATCGTCAACCTATCTGCATGGATTGCTGTGGACATAGGCGTGAGTAATGCACCCATTTTGGGCGGGAACCCCTTTTGGTGTTTGGCATTATGTTATGCTTTAGCTATTGAAAAATAGCAGATCTACAAGCTCGAGCTTGTAGGTCTGCTATTTTTGAAAAATCGAAGAACCACTGACATAGAAACATAGCTTTTTCAGAAAACTGTCAGGATGTAGAAGACATTTTTAGAATCTGATCTTAGGTCAGAATGGGTTAACTTCTACTGCGTTGTGTGTCACTGGTGTCGCACACCAAAAATACCAAGATCCATGATCCAAGTATAAATCAGGCTCCAGTGACCAGACAGACTGAGACATCACATTTTCACCTGGAAATCTGGTTAGGAAAAATTATGTAGACTTACTAGAAAACTCTAATTACCCCAAAATCTGGGCTGCCAGTCTGAACACAGCCTTACTTCTTAAGCGTGGGGATCACACATCGAAAATAGCCGATCTACAAGCTCTATTATGGTTATGGGTCCACATGCGCACGCACGCACGCACGCACACACACGCACGCACACACACTCACGCACACACACACACAGACACACACACGAGTGCACACAAACACAAACCTTATTGACAGGTTTCTCAGCACTCTTAACTGCCGGCTCAGGCTGCAGCTGCTTGCCCTTCTTCGAGGGCGTCCTCTTGATCTTGGGAGAGTGGAACTTGTCCATCAGCTTCATGGTGAAGGATGAGAGGTGTGACCGCTGCGAGTCTATGGAGAGAACAGAGGAGTGGTCAGTCAAACAGGAGAGACAAGAGTCTATGGAGAGAACAGAGGAGTGGTCAGTCAAACAGGAGAGACAAGAGTCTATGGAGAGAACAGAGGAGGGTCAGTCAAACAGGAGAGGCAAGAGTCTATGGAGAGAACAGAGGAGTGGTCAGTCAAACAGGAGAGACAAGAGTCTATGGAGAGAACAGAGGAGTGGTCAGTCAAACAGGAGAGACAAGAGTCTATGGAGAGAACAGAGGAGTGGTCAGTCAAACAGGAGAGGCAAGAGTCTATGGAGAGAACAGAGGAGTGGTCAGTCAAACAGGAGAGACAAGAGTCTATGGAGAGAACAGAGGAGTGGTCAGTCAAACAGGAGAGACAAGAGTCTATGGAGAGAACAGAGGAGTGGTCAGTCAAACAGGAGAGACAAGAGTCTATGGAGAGAACAGAGGAGTGGTCAGTCAAACAGGAGAGACAAGAGTCTATGGAGAGAACAGAGGAGTGGTCAGTCAAACAGGAGAGACAAGAGTCTATGGAGAGAACAGAGGAGTGGTCAGTCAAACAGGAGAGACAAGAGTCTATGGAGAGAACAGAGGAGTGGTCAGTCAAACAGGAGAGACAAGAGTCTATGGAGAGAACAGAGGAGTGGTCAGTCAAACAGGAGAGACAAGAGTCTATGGATTTAGAAACTAAAAGTATAAACATTATATATTTATAACGGTTAAAAGTTTCTTCTTTAGTTTGTAACCACGTGGCATAACCTTGGCATCCGTGTTCTGGGGCGAACATTTTGCAAACACAGCAGATGTATTGTACATTGTACAAGCTCACAAAAAGTAATATTTCCGGCAAGGACAGAATTAGCTGGGCCTAATAGACAGGTGGGACTCTCAGTCAGTGAAGTATAGGGTTTTTAACCCATTCTGACCTGAGATCAGATTCATACAAGGTTTCTACTGGACACACACTGGTCTGATGAACCCATTCTGACCTGAGAACAGATTGTAAAAATGTCAGTCGTTCTTCGATTTTTCAAAAATAGCAGACCTACAAGCTCGTAGCGCGCCACTCGGTGGCGCGCTATGAGCTTGTAGATCTGCTATTTTCCAATAGCTAAAGCATAACATGATGCTAACACCAAAATGGGTGCCCGGTCAGAATGGGTTAAGTGGTATATATAACTTGTATTATATTATATACAGTACAAAATCATCATGATGCCACCACAATATTAGTAAGCAGCAGTTCCGCAAGGGGGCAGTATCCATGCTATACTTGTGTCATTTAATGATAATTATTTTTATTATATGAAGAAAACCACCACCTCTGGGTGCATACAGGCATCTCATTTAATTTCGATTCCTGGTATGAAGTTTAGATTTTATGGGAGCTTGGGAACATTTAATAACCTATACAGTATACATGATATGACACGCTTTGTCACACAGTGACTAAATGAAAGCACACGCAGAGCAACATTCCGTTCTCTGTGTGTGTGTGTGTGTGTGTGTGTGTGTGTGAGCACAGGCGTTTAGACTTCAAAGCGCGAAGTGTAGTCTTGGTTCATTAGGTAGAAAGCATTTAGTTTTAAACCCCAAACGCAACAGGATTTCGGTATAATTGTCCGTGTTTTGTTCAAGTTGTAGGCCTGCAGAAAGCTGGGCGGATGCGCCATATACACCCGGAAATACCCCCTATTCGTTTGTTGGCATTCTGACTTTGTCTATACCCTGTCATTATATCTTGTTTGTTATGCGTTAGCACAGTCTGCATAGCATGTAACAGCAACATTTCACTGCCACATGCTGTAGTTGTATGAGTGAGTGAGTGAGTGAGTGAGTGACAAATAAAACCCCTTTATACCTCCCAGCCTTCACTCATTTTATAAATGGCACAGTTTTGTCCAGACTCCTAATATTATGAGACGGAAGCCAAAATAAGTTTTATTGAATCTTTGTTAGTCCTTATTTGTTAGTCCAATACCCATTCAATTCACATTGACTTTGACATGATGATCCATTCAATTGAGGAGGCTGATCATCACTCAGAAATGTGTGCAGTTTACAGCACGGTGGAAGGATTAGGTTACTTTGTGCTTTTCTCAATTTCGTTTTATTTTAACTTCTTGTGTTTGATAATTGTATTCAAATGTTTTTGAAATGTGTGTCTCAATGCCCCGTCTTAATGTTAACGGTGTGCGTAAAGCACTTTGTTGTTGAAATGTGCTATAATTGCCTTGCCTTTACATAATAGTGAGACGCTTCATAATAAGACTCATTTAACAGTCTGCTGTCAGCAGCATGTTGGATGTGTACAGGGGGATAGAAGCCTTCCACACTCTTCAAACAGGGCTCATCAGAATCAGAGAGATAAACGCTATACAGCGGTGTCAGCCAGCAGGAAAAGAGGGTTTTTATCAGTGACAAAACTAAACTCTATCTGTGTAATCTCCCCCACAGTCTGGTGTGGCAGTAGGATTTGGCATTCCACTGCCATCAGCACAAAACACCCAGCGCTGAATAGCAATCAGCAACATCATCAGCGTCAACAACAGCACCATACTGGCCTTCTCCCCGTTCTGCGCTTTCGTCTGCGCCTTTGATCGACGCGTCATTCATCAATCCTTATTCTCCCTTCTCTCCATATCCATCATCATTATTCTTTATTCTCTATGAAAACCAAAGCCTCGTCGTTTTTTGTAATCTAGTGTGGTTTGTTCTAGAAAATCAGACCCATCTGAACCGAGTGGTGCTGTACTGTGTACTCGTGCTGTAGTACTGTACTGTACTGTACTGTACTGTACAAGCCCTCCTCCCGGGCCTGTGTGTGTGTGTGTGTGTGTGTGTGTGTGTGTGTGTGTGTGCGCGCGCGCGTGAGTGAGGCTGTGCAACAGTGACACATTGGGCACGTTCGTAAATCACTGCAGTGCACTGGAGCACACTGCAACGCTAATAGGCGAGTGCGCTCCGGTGCTGTATTTCTGAACGCGCCCTTGGTGGTCAACAAACGCGATTTCCGTACTCGGACGGACGGACAGACAGACAGACAGACACAGACCCAGCCAGGGACACACATTGCTGTCTATAGGAGTAGCTAGCACCACTCAAAAATGTGACTGAGATGAGGCACGACATTGCACAGAAATGACTGAATGAACCTCCACTAAACAGGGGTCTTCACAGATCTACACGAACCGAAAGTACCCGACAGTACATCCGTACAGGTTCGGTACAGCCTAGTACAGCCGATTCAACAAACCAGCAACTCATCTGATCTCTAATCGCACAAACACGTCATTTAACTATTTATTTATGCAACTACCGTCACGATATGTACACAGGGTAACATATCTGGGAATGTGTGCATGTACTGTATTAGCCTAGATAGTTACGTCACTTCAAAAAGAGAATTAGATAAGCAGAAAATAATTCACTCTTTTGATGGTGAAGCATCGGATGAAGAGATTTCTCTTCAGGGTGGATATAAATAGTCGGGTGTTCTACACCTCCGTTAGTCACACCATCCATGCATATAGAGACAGACAGACTCTCTAGACAGCCAGGAGGGACTGGCAGAGAACACACGGGCATAAGAAAGAGAGAGCTGGAGCTCTAAAGCGCTAGGGAATAAAAGTCATTCTGGTGACTAGACAGAGTAAAGACCCAGGGGAAGGGGACAACATGCTCAGATCTGAATCAATAGAGTCTGGGACTTGAGTTGTTCTTGTTCCTATTCAACTCAACAATCCATAGTGACAGACTGCTGTCGACGCAGTGTCACTAATAGCAGTGTGACCGGCATTTGAATACCTTCCCTAGTCTAGGCCTTTTATGACTGCCCTGAGGGTATGCATGCCTTCAGTATCAGCACTGCGGTACACACACCTGTAGGCTATGCATGTATGGATATGGTTTCACTTCATGGCTATACATGTGATCGATTATATGGTTTCTGCTGTATATTGATGGTTTTTTTTTAGCCCCACTAAAGCCCTGCTGTCTAGTGCCTGATTTCCTTGGTTGCATGCTGAAAGAATAGCAGATCTACAACGTTTTCGACGCATCGCAGTGCATCCGAAATATCTCAAAAATCTAATGGGCAGATTGCCATGAAGCATGCTGAGTACCTTCTGGAGGATGAATCCTAACCATTTCAGTGACGCCATGACCTTTCCTCTAGCACCAGCCTCAAGGCAAAATGTCAACTTTGCACTTTGCACAGATATTTCTTCTAATAGGCAGCGTTCAGAATTCACCCTGCTGTTTCCAACTTCAGCACCACTCTTTTCCACTGACTTTCTGTCTTACTGACCCATTCAGGACGGGAACCCCTTTTGGTGTTTTTAAGCATTATGATATACTTTAGCTATTGAAAAATAGCAGATGTACAAGCTCATAGCGCGGCACTGAGTTTTTAAATCGTGAAAATGTGGCGCAAATCTTTGAATATATATTCTTTCAGAGCGGATGTTTTTAACTAAAATCTTTGCTTCTGGGGGTCCCTGGAACAACATATTTTCAGATGGGGGTCCACGGAAAATACAGATAATTCTGGGGGTCCTTGACATGAAAAAGGTTGAGCACCACCGACATAGAAAAAACATAGTTTTTTTTTTAGAATCGGCTTCAGTCCTAAATGGGTTAACTTGCTTCCCCATCTCACACAGGTCTACTCTGCATGGTGCGGTACAGGACAGGACATCAATACCGGTACTCTGTCTCTGACACATGGCACAATCATTCACACACTAGACCAGGTGTCTCACTGAGTTGTAGAAAGAGAGTGAAACAAACACCCTTTTTTCTGTACTGGCAACCACTCACTCACTTTAAAAAATTAGACTCAATCTGACATTGCATGGCATAGAAAAACTCACCTCAGGTATAAATTCCCTCTTATCATCCTCAAACATTGGGGATAATTGTCCAGCAAACTCAGGGCGCTCTCTATATCTTTTGGTTTGTAGCCACATGGCATTTGCTTAGATTTCTCTTTTCTTTTCTTTTTTTGGTCTGTTTTCTTAATTAATGTACGATATTAGGTTGTTGTTGCTTTCTCACCTCTGTATGTGTGGTTTTCCGTTTTTCCTGTCTTGTATACCTGTTATTTGTAATAATGTGTATGAGATGAGTGTAACCTATGTGTATTTATTGATCTTACATCTTGTGGGGGAAAAAAGACACCTCGCTGTAGAGCATACCATGTATATTGATATTTACCTTCTGTCAATAAAATATATTATTTTAAAAAGCGTTAAACAGAGAGGGCAAAAGAGATTTGAAAGTGGATCACTGAAAAGAGGAGGATTTATGTGGGTAATTCTAAAAAGCAGTGACGTTGGCTTTGTCAGTGTAAACAAACACTGTGCATGTAAAATCCTAGCCACCATATAGCTTGTAACGCTACGACTGCCTTTGGATGTATTCTGAATTTGATATTATAAAACATCGTCAGTACACCGTCTGCCACCATCACTCAATCAGCCGAGGAGGACGTTGAGGTTACATGCTCCACTTCCCCTGCCCGGTTAGAATGCAGTGACATCAGCAGTGAGTGAGTCACCTCCATGATCAATACATATACGGCCCTCATAGGATCATCATTACACCCACAGCTATACTGTACACAGTGTACATCAGGCACACTATAGAGGAGTCAGGATTGTGTCTTCTGCTCTCTTTAAGATGTTTTATACAGTGTTGATTTCGTCGACTAATACCTATGACAAAATATGTTTGTCGACTACCTTATTTCACTGAGAAACGGAAACTAAATGAACTGAATTTCGTCAACAAATAAAAACTAGACTAAAATGTTAGGAAGGGACTAGTGGACAAGAGATCCAGTATGAGTCATTTTACACTTGGTTGCATGCTGAAAATAGCAGATCTACAAGCTCACAACGCATCGCAGCGCGACACGTTGTGATCTTGTAGATCAGCTATAGTCTGCAACAGTAAAATCAGTCATTGCGATGGCATCAATTAAGGCCCGCCAAAATACATTTTAGTCAACTAAAACAACTGTAGATTTAGTCGACTAAAATGTTATATTTAGTCGACTAAAACTAGACTAACACTAAAACATTCCTCAATGTCTCAAATGTGACTAAAACTTAATGAAAACTATTCAAGAGACTATGACTAAAACTAAAATCAACATTTTCTGTCTGGTTTTATACACCAATCAATTCTCTATACTCTCTAAACTTTACAGCATGCACACGCTCATCTGTTTTGAGGGTAGGAAAAGTCCCTCTTATACTAGATAGAGTTCAATGGGAGTCTGGCTAAACCTGGAAATCACGTCATCTCTCAGAGAGAGAGAGAGAAAGAGAGAGAGAAGAAAATAAGATGTATCGTAAAGCGTTCTGTCATAATGGCGGATCTTTAATGACCACCATTCCCTCCACCAGCAAAGATGTGGGGCCAACCATTCTTCCCTGCTTCTTCTACCCATTTAACAAGACAAGTGATGTCATTAGCTGTGAGGCCTGTGAGGCATTGTGACTAAATGTGGCTTGTAATGGAGTGAGTGACAGAGTACAGAAGCCATGCAGTTGGTTAAAGGCCTACAGTGCCTTTTACATTATCTTTTTTTAAAAGACCAGGGTTTCCCCTGGCACCATAGTGTGCCGTGACGCAAGTCCCAGGGGTGCCTCAGAATACTTGTAGATCAGCTATTTTCACCATGTAACCAAACTAAACTAAACTAAACTACCGGTAAACTAAACTAACTAACAAACTATCTCTACTCCACTCGTCCCTCCCTAACATTTTAGTCTAGTTTTAATTTTTTGACTAAATTGTCAGTATATTTAGTCGTAGTTTTACTTAGTCATCCTAGCTTAGTTTTCATTTAGTTTCCATTTCGTTTATCAGTGAAAAAAAGGTAGTCGACGAACAGTTTTCGTCATATTATTAGTAGAGGAAAATCAACACTGCTTTCAACAACAACTCTCACTGACTGCTTTCACACCCCTCATCAAAGAACGCCCATGTTGTGTTGAGAGGTACTTTACCCCTGCGCGACCCGAGCGTCCGTCTTTATTTAAAATCAGTATGCGATGGGACAAATAAGGACTCTGACCTCCCTCTTTATATCTCACACACACACACACACACACACACACACACACACACACACACACACACACACACACACACACACACACACACACACACACACACACAAGTACAGTACAACACCCAATGTGCGGCTGCTCATATGAGCTTGTCCAAACCTGTTGAGGGGACTGACAGGTTTGACAGATTGACCAGCCTCTTGTTCAGTACAGGTGTGTGATCTCTACAGGACAGCTGGCCGGCCCCTTCACTACCCCGTACGTACACGGGGTCGAGATGGGGGGTGACAGATAATGAGGAGCTGCCTAGCACAGGACGCAGGAGACGCTATGCTTGGGGTCACCCTCACAGCTGTCACGTTCAACTCAACTCCTTAAGTAATGGGTAAACCTGGTGTGTGTGCGTGTGTGTGTGTGTGTGTGTGTGTGTGTGTGTGTGTGTGTGTATATTCGTGACTTCTAAAAAATGACAGCAGGAGACAAAGAGGTCACACAATGCCAGCTGTTAAGTAGGGAGGAGGACAGATGAAAGAAAACAGGGAGACTGAAAAATGGCGAGAAAGAGTGTGTGAATAAATTGCAGCGGACAAAGTCATTCCAAAGTGGGTATAATGGGCTAATTAAGTTAAGCTGAATGTCTCTGCTCGATAAAAAGAGGACCCGATGTCTTCAAAGACCACATTAGTTGAGAATAAATGATGTATGGGAATTAGTTGGAGGTACTACAGTACGTTATCTTACTGGCAGCGTGCCGAAGGAATCAGACACATGCACAGGCACACAGATGGCTATAGCTGGCTAGGCGTCCCACAGAGCCATGTCGAAAGCTTATGCATTTCTTTCAGCACACTAACTATAGCGGACACACTAACCAAATTACCCAACAAGCGCTACAGCACACTTCATGGAATAGCAAATCATTTTAAATCCATTAATTAAAACCACCCAGCTAAAACTATATCAATTTACAAGAGCTTAAAATAGCCACTGGTGTCCCCAAAGAGTTGTGCCTTCTCTAGTGGCACACACAAAAGCTACCACTCAAAGTATTAAGAGTTAGTGAGATAGATCATCCGGTGTGAATCTGTCTGACTCATATTTACAAACTAACGTGAAAATAGCCCAAGAGTGATGTGTAGGGTTAATGTGGTGTTTCTATACAGGAAATGGTTACGTTCTATTCTTGGAAAGAAGCATCTTTGCAAGATCATCTTTGCAATAATGCTTCATTCACACTGGCAGAATACAAAGATACCGGCTACTATTCTTCTTGACTACAATGGATGCAAGTGACACAAAGATGCAAAGATACATGGGACCTTTAGAGCTGCTACAAAAGCTAAGAGGTTGATAAGCAAATAAGTTGTTTCAACTTCAGATACAAAGCTACAAATATGCTACAAACAACCACGGGTGATCAGGCTTTCGACGTTCACGCTCCAAGCCCCCGGAATGCCCTGCCTGAGGCTATCCAATACAGCGATTCTGTATTGTCTTTAAATCACTTTTATAAACACACCTGTTCGGAAAAGCCGTTCCATAAATCACCTTATCTATGCTGCATTATCTCTTTGAATCGCTCTTGCTTTACACACTTGTTATAATTTGCTTTAGCTCTCATTATCCGTTAACCCCTGGCCCTCTGATATGCTCTTTTAAATTGATTTAACGTGATTTATCCTCATTATATTTTTAACACACACACACACACACACACACACACACACACACACACAGAGAGCATTGTTTATAAGTGACCTTGCCTGTACAGCGCACACATCTGTCTATAAAAATGAGAACACAGTGAGCGACACAGTGTCTGCTGCACTGTAAAACAAAAACCACAGAGCAGCAAGTGCCAAGTATCATATCTCCGCAGGCAGGACCTGCTGTGGTGCAAGAGAATGGAATGCAAGCCTCAGGCACGTGAGACACGAGCAGCAGGGGACAAAATGGGAGAGGAAAGATTGAAAAACGCAACAGGAAATAGTTAAGTGCTTAGTGAATTATTTATACACTCCCATTGTAGTGGGGTCTTTCCTTGGCCGTGGCCCGTGTTGTATTCCGTTTAGTACAACCCTCATTAGCTCCTTGGTTATTATTAACCACTTTCAACCCGGCATCCCTCGAAAACTGCGAGAACAGGCGATCCACACAAGCTCACGGCACGATCCAACGCGACCCGTTGTGAGGTTTTAGTAGATCGCCTAGTTTTGCCATTTGTCATATGACTAGCTATTAAGCGGTTTATTGAGTCAGATGACAGGCCAAATTAAAGTGTTATCCGTCCCACAGCTCAAACTGGTCCACAAGGATGAAGGATGAAGGGAACAACCATCGGAATGGAACATGTCCCTGACTCCCTGGTTAATGACTGAATTGAAGAGTAATGGAGGAGGTAGTAGCGTCCGTGGTCGACTTCCAGTTTTCCTGCTGTGCTGTCCCAGTATGCAGTTTAACAATAAGACATACAGATGTGTTGATGGAGCACAGGCAGTCAAACGACCTTGTGAAGAGATGCATCCATCAGCTGGACATGGTAGAAGGTTATCACTCAGACTGGTGACGGTGTGCTGGGTGTACAGTATGTCTGAAAGGCCTTACTTCATGTTAGTATAGCCAGTTAGGTCACTTACCCAAGACGTGGCATACAGTACATGTAACTGTAACTTTATTAGTATATTATATGTTTTGATTTATCTGTGTTTAGTTCAAGTGGGGTATACTGTATGTAATTAATGTGTACAGAAAAGCTTTTAAACTATGTTGATAAGACAATGTTGACACACAGATACTGATCTCACTTCCTTCCTGGACTACATGTTGTCTCATTAAGAGAGCCCCCCCCCCCCCCCCTTCCACAAGAGTGCAGCAAAGCATTATGGTCATTGTAGTAATCCAGCAGTGAGTGAGACCAGTGTCTCTGACATCACAGACACTTTGAAATACCTAAAAACACATATGGCCCACATACAAACCCCAGTAAAGTGTTTCTTGTCTCCCAAACATCATTACAATAAGATCTGGTTGCAAAAGGGGTGAAGTGGCCCTTTAAGAGTAGACTATATTATATCAATGAGGTGATGGGACTCATGCTGCATGTTGGCTTGTATGGGAATAGAAGGCCTGGTCAACCATGGCTAATAGAGCATAGCCAGAGGATACAGGCAGATCCATAACACTAAACACTAGCAGATCTAGTACAACCACTGTAGGACCACAGTTGCAACGTCTTTAGAGGCAAGCGTGCGTGCGTGAAAACATGCAGCCACAACTCCTAAAGAATGTATTTATCAAACTAGTCGAAGAGCTACGTTTTACCTTATAAATACACCAATAGCTCAATAACACCGTCTGCATTCCGGATGCCAGATGTCTAGCTAACCATGAATTTAACTGCATGAAATCAGTTAGATTGCAATACCTGCTGGTATTAACATTTTAGCATCCAAAATGTTAGCGATAACGATGATGAATCATAATTAAAGACCAACTACTTGCCATTTGAAAATGTTTTTCATCCCATCCATTCAAATGCACCAAAAGACTACAGTACATGCAGACAGTAGTGCTGTCTCGTCTGCTTTAACCTCCACCATTGCAGCTCTCGCTCCATTGTGCATGTGGGATTCCCCCATTCTTAAGAGTTAATAATAACCCTGTGGCACGTCCTCTTTCTAACCCTTGTGGTTGTATGTAGGCCAGTGACTTGGTGCTTTTGTTAAACAAGGTGCGTCCTGGGGGTCATTAGGTCTGTGTTCAAAAATATATACAATTCATGCCCGCTATCTATCTTATTAATTAATTTCTTCTACAGCCTGACCGATATACTGTATGTCTCGGTTTGGCTGATATACAAGTCATTTTTTGTGTTGCTTTGTGTGTTTATTTTATAATTAGCGTGTTAATTGTATCAAAATATATTTTCATATATTGGAAGTTTATATAAATATTAAAATAAATATCAAAAAGTGTTTATTTTCATTCATCGATTTGCTTATAAGATGTATGTTTCAAAATGATTCGTTTTTTTTAAATCTTTTTTATACTCTGGGTCAAAACAACGGTAATCAGTGGTCTAAGACCCAAAAATATGGCTTTGGTCAGGCTCTTTATTTCTGTAAGCCCTTATGTGTCAAAGGGAGTGTTCTCCAACTGTACTGGTTGTGAGTGAGCGGTGCTAGACTGTGGGGTAATGGTGGACAAAGTACTCTAATTTCTGTAAGCTAAACAAGCAGTACCACTATATAAAAGAAACTGCCTGTAGTCAACATTTTACTTGAGTGCAAAGGTATAGGCATCAAAATATACTTACAATACCAAAGAAAGAGTATACTGAAATTTCTCAAAATTTTACAAATCCTTTTGAAAATAGAAGATCTACATGCTCACAAAGCATTGCAACATTGTTGTTTGTGAGCTTTGTGCTGTAGATTGGCCATTTTTGAACAGCATAGGACATTAGAATAAGTGTAAAATAGGGCTTAAGTGGTTCATGTATCTTTTGCAATAATCCAAATCTGCAAAGTAACTAAAGCCGTCTATGATATAGTGAAGTAGATTGTATAAAGTTGTACTTAGTCAACATGCTACACTGGCTTCAGAAAACAACTCGCACACATGCACACTCACTATATACCATTACCTCTCTTTCAGACGTGCACAGACTGCACACTGATTTACACACACGCACACACAGACAATATCATCAAAGGGAATAGCTTAGTGCGACAAACTAAAGCCCTGCATGTCCTATATAGCCAATACTGCATATTCAACTGGCTGTTCTCCTGGGCTTACAGCTGATCTATATGGAAAAGGCAGAAATAAAAGACTAGCTCATCATTAATGTTAACTAGAGCTAGTCCACTAATCTGTTATGGATCTGATAAACCATTTCCTCCAGTTTGCTCTCAGTTCAACTTCAAATGTACTGTACTAATACTATAACAAGGAAAAACTAAAAACACTCAATATATATTTCTTTAAACACCAGCGAGTTTAGAATGAATACTTTACCAGCAACAGAGTACAGTCAAATGGCTGTGGCTCATTGCTCCAAGAGAGAGATGGGTCAAATGCAGAGAACAAATCTTGCATACAGCAGACTTTAACACTTGGTCTAAAAGGATATCATACCACCAAAACAAAAAGGTCCTTAATGTGGTCTCCATTTTCCACTCACATATGCGTAAAGTGCATCACAATGCTAAATGTAAGGCAATACACATCATAATAAGCTTGTTATTATAGCCAAAGTACCGTACAAAAGTAAGCATGAGTTGTATGCATCCGCACGCATAATGCAGTGCCCTTAAATATAGGTGTTGTATGCACACTTAAAAGAGACAAAATATCAATACAGGAGTCACTCAATCGATTCGATATGATTCCATATGAGATATACTTATATATTGTTCCAGCCTCATTAATGTCACAATCTTTCAGTGGAGTATTTATTCAGTCACAATAAACTAGGCTACAGGATATGTGTGACCTTTAGGATGATGAATATTCAACCTCTATCCTCGTCCACTAATAGCACTGTTGTTGGATAATGCAGGCTGGTAGTGGTGGGCATGTGTGGTTAATAGGACTAGTTAATTAGAGCACTTCTTAGTTCTTTTCTTACAGCTCACTGGGGACTGTAGAGGGGACGGACCTGAGGGCTGGGTCACTGAATTGTCCTGTACACAACACACGCAACCCACGCACACACACATGCACGTGCACACACGGATGCATTAGCACCCACTCGTTGACAGACACAAGTGTATACACCAAGAGCCACTCTAAGCTATTGATCCACAAAGAAAGCATGATGAGATGAAGAGGATGTGACAGCTAGGCCCTCTACATTTGATTATTCACTGAATGATGCACTGAGAAAAGGTCACGGGTTACCAACATCAGTAGAGTTCATCCTTTGGCAAAGCATGCATGCAATCAGTAAGTTCCATGGCAATCTGCCCATTGCCGCATTCTGAGAGTTGGAGATATCTCGTGTGCAAATTTGTGGACATGTTGGACTTGTGTTGGTGCTAGAGGAAAGGCTATTGAATCAATGCTTTATTTGTCACTCACTCATACAGTAACAAGCAGCGAAATGTTGGTTCAGCGTGTCTTGTCCGCAAGACAGCAGCAGCATAAACACAACAGATGAACTTGATGAACTCTTGAGGGAGTACGAAGGTGCACGACAAATTCCATGACAATCCAGCTAGTACTTTTCCAAATATCTTCTTTGCAACCGTGTGTTGGACGGACTCTTGGATGGGCCAACATTTCTATCCTTAGAGCCCTGCTAGCAGGGCTAAAAATCTAGCTGACTGGTAAAGCTGTGGCCGGTGAATATGGGGATTTGGGCAGACAAAAAAAACCAAAAACAAAAAAGAAACCTTTGATTTCCTGCCCAGGTTTTGAAATGACAATGACATGATGTTATGCCTCTCAGTAATTTAGTCAGTACTACTCATTTTAGTGGGAAAGGCTGGTGAGCTGTTATTGTAGCAGCGAATGATTATAATTCTGTAAAGTTGGCACAGATATTTCAACATTATTGAATGAGACAACAGACAATTGAAGACGTGTGTAGCTTAGGCAGCAAATGAGGGAAATGAAAGACAGATACATTTCACCCTGACCCTGTGTAGTACCCCTCCTGATGCCACAGATAATGTAAATGGCACTGATTCTTGTCTCCCTCAGTAATCACCCCCCTTCTCCCCAGATGAAACACACAGTCCAGAGTAGCCTGGATGATCTTTCTATAGCAGAATCCTTCTGCAACTGCAGCTGACTCACCTCAGCCAGGCTCATCACAGCATAGTGCACCAACACACAGATCACACACATATCATATACCCCAGTCACTGGCACGGCACAGACAGACAAAAATAAATAGGCCTACTCATGATAACCACATGAAAAAGATAAAGAAGCTCACGGCACAACACACCAACACCCACCACGCAGTGCACGCACAGTCTGATCCTTCAAGTGACCCTTCTGGCTGCTGTTAGTTTACTGCATTTTTCAGCATTCCCTTTAAACTGTGCCAAGCTGCGATGTGTTTCAGCAGCATGTGCTCCACTGAGAGTATAGCAGGCAGCAGGTTCACCTGGTGTGAAACCAATGGGCTGAAGAATTTCAAAGTGCTATAAATATCCAGCCTAACTGTCACTAACCCTAGCATCAGCCAGCAATATAACAGAGACAGTGAGACAGCTAAAACAAACGCTCTGTTTTATGGAGATGAATGCAGAATTCGTAGTCAATGGCAGCTGTTTGTGGGGACTAAAGAGGCAATCGGGCACTATAAAAGCTCTTGAGATAGGAGAGTGATGCTAACACACTGCAGACAAACAGCCACTGGAGGACCAATCACTTTACAGCCCTGAACACAAGACATGGAGACAGAGAAGAGTAAGCATCAGTGTTCTTGCGAGTAAATGGCCCTAAGCAGCGAGAGGAGGAGTGGTACAACTCTCCCCATACTAGAGTGGTTTACAAAGCTCTTCTTGTCCACACAGCAGCGTACTTGTCATCCTCTTGACATTCTGTGTGCAGGCACACTGCACAGGCCCGGCATGACAGACACTTCCCAAACACATCACATCGATTTGCCTCTGGAGGTCTCAGTTCTAATGAAGCAAAGGCCCCATTTGATACTTTGTCATATGATGGTGTTGTGCAGAAATGGCTAAAATCGCCAGTGTTTTGCCTGTAACATGCTTAGTTAATTGATGCAAACTCGATTACTCAAATCACATTTTATATGGTCACATTTTATATGGTTCATATGAAGTAGGTCGGGAATGTCTTATTGTCGGTATCAGCCGGTAACATGCGGGAGTCTGTCCCCGTAATTTATAATATTATCATATAGAAAATTAAATATGTGTAGAACAAGCCATTGTTTTGTGTAGTTTTTCAAGCTTTTTTTAAGCATTCGGCAATCTGCATGAACAGTAGAGCAGCAGTTGGGCGTTCGGTGTCTTGCTCAAGGACACTTAAGTTCTGACCCGTAGCCAGGGTAACCCGGGGATCGAACCTGGAACCTTTGGATTCCAAGAACAAACACTCAAACACTCAATACTAGCAATGATTGCTATGGGAATATACCATAGGGTTATTTTAACACTTTAACATCACTTGCAGCCAACACAAAACCAGGAATATATCAATAGTTGTCTGTATTTGCTATTCCAAACTCCATTTGGTTGTCTTCTGTGTGCGCATGCGTGCGTGCGTGCATGTGTGCGCGTGAGACATACAGTAATATCTAAAGGCAACAGGGTGGAATCAGAGTACAGTAACTGAGTTAGAGTTTCTAACGTAAAAAATGAAATACACCATGGTCTGTAATGGTCAAAGAGGTGGGATTGGCAGAGATGTGTAAAGACGGTCACTCAGTACTAATGTCCAAGAGGAAGTGGGTCAAATAAAGTCAGAGACACACAAGTTGAAAGGCCACACTCGGCCTGCAGGCCTGGAGGCTCAGTCGCAGTGGCTGATGGGATATATTGTTTTTATGTATGGGCATCTCATGCTGTGTGGGTACAAAGAGGATGAATCAACCTAATGGTTTTCCTACCCATACACAGACATGACTCAATTGTAGTGTCCATTTAGATTGGCATCGGAAATTGGCAATGACTGTAAAGGACAGACATCTCCTTCATTGTTTAAGCCTAACCCTAACGCCAGGCCAGAGGCTCTGAAAGCTGAAAATGAAATGCAATGCACACACGTGCATGCAAACACACACACACACACGAGCGCACACACGCACGTGTGCACATGCACACACACGCACACGCACACGCACGCACACACACACACACACACACACACACACAATGCAAACAAGACTAAGAGCCTAAAATCCCTGCTAGCATCACTACAGGCTTACACCCAACTGGACCAAAGTGGTTTTAACGGAATTGGATCAACATTGCCATCCTTACAGAGATTTTGGCATGAGGATGGCACAAAAGCAATGACAACGTACAATAATCGTACATCGTCCAGGGATGTACAATGTACATCTGCTCTATGACACGTTGTGATTTGGCAAATTTGGCACTATGATCAAATTGAATTAAAAAACTGATTTGAATTCCACATTATATTTCTGTTTCTATTCAAAACAAAATGCATGACTTGTGGACTAGCTTGGTGACCTACATGTGGGTCCAGGCAAAGTATTTATACACTTCTTAACCCATTCTGACCGGGCACCCATTTTGGTGTTGGCATCATGTTATGCTTTAGCTATTGAAAAATAGCAGATCTACAAGCTCATATCGCGCCACCGAGTGGCGCGATACGAGCTTGTAGGTCTGCTATTTTTGAAAAATCGAACAACAACTGACATTTTTAGAATCTGATCTCAGGTCAGAATGGGTTAATCAGACCAGTGCTGTGTCCAGTGAAAACCTCGTATGAATCTGATCTCAGGTCAGAATGGGTTAATGTACTCTCTGTAAAGCCATGACACTCAAATCATTACGGCAGAACTCGTATGCTCAACTTCCAAATGTTCACACATTGCATTTTGTGAAATTATCAGTAAACCAAGATAGAGTTGGTAAGGTTGTACTAGTGATTAATAACTGCTGTAATAAATGACAATGAAAATGTTATATTCTTTTAAGCCAAATGTAGTGACCAACTGATGTATTGTGCTGTACTACTGTACCTACTCATGAACCAATATTTGGGAACATACAAAAGTGTAGACTTATTGGCTGAGCTACTGGTTCACAATTTGCCCACTGCCAGAATTTAGTTAATTTTATTTATCTATTAGCTACTGAAAAATCTTCCAATGGTGGCCAATTAAGTGAAGAGAAAACGTTTTCAAGACATTTTCCCTGGAGGCATTGTGTTTAATACTCTGTGCTATTCGCTTTGTTTGCTGTAGTGCAGCAGACACACCCACTTTTGTGAATCTATATTGCTGATTGACATGCCAATTTTGGCCTACATACATGAAAAAGTATTGCTGTGTAGGCCAACTTTTCTAAAATGTCAGAGACAGATCACAAAAGCGATTATGAAGTAGACCCAACTATGCCGTAAGAATTTGTCATTTTGTAGACCAGTCATAACATCCTTGCTTTCGGACTAGTTTAGAAGCTGTGCCTGCCGTAACAGGTCTTTACTAGTCACCATTCAGCCCGTCTGTCTGCAAGACATAGCATTACTCAGTCCACCAATCCTTAATCAGGTGCATCATCACTGCTGTGGAGATTGGGCTGCTCAGGGTAGACATACAAAATGCACATGTACTTAATGTCAACTCTTCAAAGCCTGCTGGGCCTAAAAGCACAGATTCATTAGGCTTAGCGCACCACATAGGGTGTGTTTTCAAAACAAGATATTATGGTGCTCAACACTGTGTAATTACACAATGATGAACCCAACTACCTCAATTACGGAGCCTCGCCATGCTAGCGGCTCACCAGGGTGGCTCAGCTCATATGGTTTAATGGGGGAAGCAGGCAGTTCACTGGAAACATTAATAACTCAAACACTGTTAAGTGTTACACCCCATACACGATCCAATTGTTCAGGTACTATGGTGTATAGCAAATTGAAAGATTAAGTTTACAAGACTAGTGCAACACGTCGCGATAAACTGTGAGCTTATAGATCGCCTATTTGCACAATTCGTTGTACGAACTATATAGGGCCTAAGTGGCCAAAGACGGCATAGAATAAATGGACGTCGGCTTGAATTCCTTTAGGTTTTACTGTATAACCCAGATAGAAGTCCAAGGATCCTGGATATGATACAGTAGGCTACCTATTAAATGGGTCATCACCTGATGAGACATGGATTAAAGTGTGACTATGGAAGGAGCAATGCAGGCAGACAGTCAAGCAGGCCGTGTGGGAAGGCTGTGGCCTAGCAGAGCGCTCTGCTCCCTCTGACTGGGTCCACCCAAGACTTGAGCAGAGCAAAATGAGCACCTTGCAAAAAGCCACACAACACAAAAAGCAAAGCAAAGAATGTCCCCTGCATTTCATTCTGCCAGTGCGCTTATTTTTACATATAAAGCTCCACAACAGTGAACCGCTTGGAAAATGGTCTGGATATGCCTACATAAAAGAACAATGCATTCAAAATTCATAAAAGAACTATGCATTCAAAACATAAAAGTCCTGATGTGCAAATTACAGAATTTCTGAGACCATTTATTCATCCGATTTTCTCTATATAACTGCTTGAAATTCACAGCCATCTGCTTGAGAATAATAAAACTATAATAATTAAATAATTAAAGTATTTTTTTAAATTGACCTGCTCATGAATATGACTTACAAAATGTACCTAAGTCTTCTCTAATCTTCAAATACATTCTAAATCACAATGTGATCACTGTCAGTTTCATCTGTATTTATCACAGCATTGCTGGATCAAAGATGAAGGTTGTTAAGTCACAGTGAGTAGTGGACAACCATCAGAACAAGTGAGTAAAGTAAAGGTATTTTGAACCATTACATGGCATGAAATGGTTATTTTAAGAGAGGTGTGAGTATTTACCTGTGTCCACATCTAGATCCTCCTGTAGTGAGCCTGTGCCCTCCGAGGAGGCCTGGCTCTTCCAACCTATGTTTCCCATCCAGGATGCCTGAGTTCACACAAACCTACCGGCCCGGGTAGGAGGTTACCACTGTCCAACACGGTTTACTGGTAGCACTGGAAGTCTTACAGTACTACTGTGTGCTACTAATATGACTGCAGTTTGTGTCCTGATGACTTTGTGGTCAGATGGGTCATTTTCACAGCTATGGTTCAGCTGCACTGCCCAAAGTTAGTCATACAATAACTGAGCCTCATGATCCATCCAGTCTGACTCATTAGCACTACAGAACACACAAAAGGAAATATATCCACAAATAGCCCTTAATGAAGATGAGTACTTTTATCCCATCACATGCAGCAGTACATCCAAATTGTTGGTTTATTTGATGTGAGAATTACTCTTGTGTCTCTGAATTAATTTATAGGTAGGGTCACATAATCCTCACTCAGCCGAGGTCCTGACTGAAGTGGTCTGCTTGTGTCATCAGTGGTCCAGTGTCCAATCCAATCCGTGGCTAACTTCTAGAACAGAAGATGTACTTAACCTACTGATACGTCCATTAGGAGAAATACGAACCTGCTTTGCAACATGCAAGCCTACACATGGCACTGACATCAGGTGCAGCACAAGATCTGGAGGCCAACTTCTGAGAGGGATGATGTCTAAAGATCAATGATGAAGACGAGGAGATGAATACCGGAAGAATGATGCTTGAAAAATATGGGAGGATAGCTAGAAAACAGGCCAAAGCCTTCACACAAATATACTGTTGTTAGAAAGAGACCATTGTCCGTCTTGCATTTTTCATCATATCCTCTTTCTAAGCATTATCCAAAGTCAGATCCATCCCTCTCATAATGCTCTCTCTGAACTGGGACTCAATACTCATCGGCGCTCTACTTCTCTCCACCCCTCTGCCTTTCTGTCCCTAAACCCGATTCACTCCCTCTTTTGCACTCCCATACAGAGCAGAGAGCACACTCAAAACGAATTACAACACAACTAAACGTACTATGGTAACAGCACGCTTCTCATTCCGTGGGAAAGGCACGATGAAATGCTCAATGCCATTAAAACCTCGAAATTGCAGCATGTCAAACCAAGACCCAAAGCCTGCCATATGCCATTGCCACAGCGGGCTCACTCATCAGTAATGAGGGAAAACTTAAATCTACTGGGATCTACTGCTTTAGACTTTATTTCAGTCAGTGCTGGTTTAAGGTAATTCAGATGCTATACTCCTTACATGACAAACCAGGACCTAGTTAAGGCTAAGCCACGCAGTACTATCCACTTGACTAACACTAAGCCACTGAAATGTCTTACGCTTGCATGTTAAACTCTTGGAATGCTTAACAGTAAACACCCAACAACATTACAACCAACTGTTTCAAAAGCAAACAGACATACAGCTACACTCACAGTGAGCAGTGTTGGGGGCAGGGAGGCTAAAATAAGGAACTGATGGATCAGGTCTGCTGTGGCTAGCAACTAACATTGAATCTTCAGCTAGCATGGAGTCAGAGGGCTAATTATAAAACACTGTACTGCCTAGTGCCTACTGTAGGGCTTTGTTACTAAAGTGGACACACCAGAAGTCATGTCTCTATATGGGGAAGATAACAATTTATTATACAAAGATTCTTGATCATTGATGATTTTGTGAGTTCATTCTTACCTGGGGAAAGTATATTATTATCATATCATATCATATTACAATGACAGTTAGGTACTGCTGAAACAGTCAATAAAAATAAACCTTATCATTGTACAAATGACACCTTTCAGAACATACAAGTTTTGGGTTTATCGGTTGATGGTGAGTTTCAGTATAGGAGGATTTTCAATTCCCTTGCAATATCTCATACATTTTATCACTGACAAATGCAATTCCTCATGAATGCATAAACCTTAGCCGATTTTGAGTAGATATTAAGTAAAGTAAATAGAATACAAAAATCGTAGTTTTGTTTTGTATAGAAATCTGGGGAAAGGAATAAATCACGTTTATTTCAATGAACAATGTGTTATTTGTTGAGGCCAATATGGGAAAAAGGTTCGTTCCTTCATTGTAAAAACTATAGGCCGCTAAATCATTGGCAGTATTCATCAAGCTATAGTAGCAAAGAAAGCAAGTGCCGCAATTGAATGGCTTTGTTGCAAGATAACTAAACACCCTCTACCGATAAAGCAGATTAGTTTTACAAGCAATTGTGTTTAAAAAAATGTGAAGTGAGTGGTGTGTGGGTTCCCTGGGGGGGGGGGGGGTCCCAAACCCACAGGAACGCACCCAGGGTGCCGGGCCGGTTCCGGCGTGCCGCCCCGCGTCCGAAACGGTTGAGAAATGACAGAGTTACCGTGTGCCGGTCCCTCTACTGTACTGTACTGTACTGTACTGTACTGTACTGTACTGTACTGTACTGTACTGTACTGTACTGTACTGTACCGTCACTGTACTGGCACACCCGAAATCATCATATATACAGTTAATATGTGTGTGTGTGTTTGTTAGGTTGCGCACAGGTGGTGAAAAACAACCATGCTGTTTTCGTGCTCATACCCAGCAAGCCAGGCAGGCACCCACCCACCCAGCCACCCACACACATAAGGGAGTGGTTGCACCACTCAAAAATAAAGCTGTACCACGGCTCTACCCTTTCCCTGCTGTGCTTCTCCTCAACTTCCCTCTCTATCAAAAAACTCCAAACACTCAACAGACTAGGCACAGACACATGCTTCAGACTGGTTAACACTGAGGCTTTGCATCAGTCTCCAATGTTGTCTTGGAGGGCTGTGGACAATGCCAGCCTGGTGTGTTATTTGTTTGACTTACGTTGGTGTGTTGGCATCCGAAAAACTACAAGCAATATGGCTGCCTAGTGGGGTCAACGACGGCGCTTCTTTTCTATTAGTCGGCGCCAGGGCAAGGTTCACCAATGTTGAACCCTTCACCTCATAATCCTTTCCTTTAATGTGTTCATTTTGTTGTAATGGAGGAATTCAAAATTGCAAGTTTCTTTTTCACTATAGTCTCTCTCTCTCTCTCTCTCTCTCTCTCTCTCTCTCTCTCTCTCAGAATTGACAGAATGTATCATCATAAATCATAATGATTATGTTAGTAGTACAGTCGGTTTGCATTCAATTGAACAGGTATTTAGCCCAAGCTTGTACTTTGTATTACACTGGTAATGAAAACTGACCCTACCCACAATGTGAAGCAGAGAGAGGCTTCACTGAATGCAAATAATGCATTATTTTTTGATAACTGCATGGCTCGAGGTAGATTACTGTTATACACCGTTCCCAGCGAGTTCACTAAGGAAAATGTTAATCTTGCACAGTTGCACTCTGCCTATATGTTGGTGCACAAATCTTATGTAACCATTTGTCTATTTTAGAGGTCAGCATTCGGGATACCATCAATTGTAACACAATCCTTCCATGATTTTGCATGCAAAGAAGCCTCAGTATTGTCCATACGCAGAGTGTTTATATATAGTCACATTTTGGTTTATTGCTTTTAAATACATAGAATCTAGATAAATTAATAAATAAAAATTAATACAAAAAAAATCCCTTCACTGCGACAGCCCTAGTCCTAGGCATATCTTCCATGTGCAATCTGTAGCTATGGATAGCAAGTTATTGATGATGTCAGTGTTGCCTGAATATGGAGTTCCACTCGGCTCCAGACGGCCTGGACAGATTATAAATCAGATTATAAATTCACACAAAGTTGTTGTGGAGGACGGATTTGAAAAATATTTGATTGATTTACTTGCTGCTGATCGGTGTAGTGGTTTGCAAGATTAGCCTTGGAAAAAATATAATCTCCATGTATGCCTTTGCCTGACCCCATTGGTGTAGCAGTGGCAGCTGAGCTGTATAGTTTGCTGTGTGATTGATCTGATGTCGGTCTTGCCCAAATATTGAGTGGGGGGTGTATGTATGCATGTATAGATGCATGCATACATACATATAGACAAACAAACGCTGGCCCCTTATTTGCCATGCCGTAGAAAATGTGTACCACCCAAACCTACATACACGTGCGTCAGACATGAGAGCGGACCATCAGCAATTCAGTCCGTTTTGAATGCTTGATATCTGCACATAAACTCTCTAAACGAACGAAGCATCAAAGTGACACAGGTAAGTTTGATGCAGGTATATGAAATATAGTATTAGTACTATTTAGCTTATCTAGAATGATTATCTAGGGGCCCGATTGTCCAACAATCAGGGCCCTTTTACACCAAAAGAACTTCTAGATTCTTCAGAAGTGCTTTCACGGAACCACCAGCCATTTTTTGGGTCCAGTTCCGAACCAACTATTAGGGTTCTGAACCAATTCATTTTCAGTTGAAACACTCAATAGTAGGCGGGGTAAAAAGAACCTTACTGGTTCAACCCCGGTGGAAAAGGGGCCTCAGTGAGTGAACATAATCGTACAAATAGAGACACTGCATTCAAAATAACAACCTCAAGATCCCCTTCAGTTCTAACCAGAACTTGTAACATGCAACCAGGGGGGCAGTCAGACGGATATTTTGTGAAGCCACTAAGGAAATGAAAGTTCATATAATGGCCTGTTGTGGCGCTCTCATTGGGCTCAAAAAAACCCATAGCCCCATAGAAGTCCATGTATTTGGGACCAACTTCACCTAGACTGTATTACCTTAATAAACATGGTCATGAATACTTTTTGCTTCCAGTCACTAGTTTAAAGTCTCATTTCTAATGTCATAATATTCTTTTTGGAAAATTATGGTCCCATTTATTAAAAAAATGACCATAAAGTCGCGCATGTTCTGAGGGGCGTGGCTACCGTTACAGTCTATGAACGGGATCCCCCACCCACTCGAGTCAAAATAAAAACCAACGAAGAAGAAGGGGGAAGTCCCGCCTCGTTGTCTGGGCCAGCCAATGGGCCAGCTGGCCTGAACTGGGCCAAAACGGATCTAGAAAGATGGCGACTTCCATTGCAAGGACTGACAGGCTTCATTTTACGTTCACGTTAGATCCGCGGAACGCTTTGTCCATATTTTTTACAGTCTATGCATGCAACTAATGGCCAGATTAGACATGCGCAGCACAAGAAACGCACACCAACAAAAGGAACAGACTGGTGCACACTCTCAATCTCCCTCCACCCAGTTCATTTTGTCACTGTAGAAGGAAAGAACTAGGATGTGAGATTGGCTTCCTGCTGTTGAGAGTTTTTGGGGCGACACCATCAACCGTAACAAAGCATTTGTTACTGTATGTGTCCAAGTGACTGAATTCTATGTGTGTCGTGCGTGCATATGTGCATAGGAAAGGGGTTTGTGGGTAGGCCTGTCATAATTACTACACAATCCCCTAAAATGCAATTATTTGAGATAATTGCAATTATTTTGCATAATTGTCATAATCATTTTCATGTTGAAATTTTGTTTTTCAAATTGTCAAGCAAAAAAAATGTCATTATTGTGAATATGGGTTGAAGTCAGAAGAATGATGAGCAGCAGTACCCTCTAAGCAGCGTCAGAGCCGACATCCCAGTGAATGGCACACAACACGTGGTGTAAAGGGGCAACTTCTGATCTGAACAGGTGACAGACGCACTGTGACCACGTTTAGCCCCAGAGAGACAAAGAGCCGATGACAGCAGGACACAGTGTCCATGGTGATAAGGGACTATGTTGTTGCAGCCACTGCCAATCTGACATTAACCACATTAAGCCTGGCCTGTCTATTTTAGGCATTATGTGGAAATGTTATTTTTTTTCTTTTTAGAGCTAAAATAGTTTGTAGATCAGCTATTATTTACCATTATCATATGAATGAAGTATATCTAAGGGCTTAAGAATGAAGACTTAAGAGGGTGTATTTGTCACTCATACAGGTGCAAGCAGGGACATGTCCAGGGTTAAAGCTTTACAGGAGAACATGCCTGACCCCCAGGTCATGAATCTCAGAAGGTGGATGTGGAGTTGTGGATTGGACATGTGTGTGGATCGGACCCAAGGGCTATTCCAAGAAATCTGTAGGATCCCTAGACTAACTTTACATTTTGGGACGAGATGTTCAGAAAGGGGTAATAATTGGTCATTGTTGCCAGAGACTCCCACCCTCCGCTGGAGCTTGACACAACCTCCTCCTGGAGCTATTGCAGAGGGGGAGGTCAGGTCACAAACGGGGCTATAGGGATAGGGCTGAGGGAACATACAAAACTCCCTCTGAGATCAATGAGTACATGAGGAATAGAGCAATGGAAGGCAGCAGAGACAACAGCCCAACAGGTGACCCACTAAAACGCAACCAGAGGAGCCACTCTAGCTGCATTTATGTGGCTGTGTGGGGGAGATTATACGAGGTGTATAATTCCTACCATTAACCAACCAATCAATTAAAAAGGTATTACATATTAAGTACTGTCTATTGAAATACGATGTGGTCATCAGTTCAAAAGACATGCAAAAAACACCTAGAGAAGAATGACGCCAGACAGTGGTGGATGACACTCTCGCCCCGCCTGCTACAACGTGTGTGTGTGTGTGTGTGTGCATCATCGCACAGGATTGTGAGGCGAAGCGGGGAGACAGCTGGTGGGGTGTGTGTGTGTGGGATGCGAGTCTAGCTGGCGGGGATAAAGTTTCCATCCAAAAGCATACGTCTGTCTGTTCCTCCCCCCCACTACTACTACAACAATATAACCAATTCGTTATATTGTTACTGTTTTAGTATGCGTTATTGCTGCATATAAATATCCCTGCGGCGCCTTCCATACCACAACATGCAACAAATGTCAAACCCGACCAAATATGCCACGTGCACAGTGCAGAAATCAATACAGGCACGAGCTTCTTGGGCGTGAACACATTATATTATTATCACTGGAGTCCTGTAGGTAACAACCAGGCTAACGTTGTTAGCTCCAGCTCACACAGATGCTAGTGTGTGTAGCTGCAGCAGTAGTTAGCTAGCTGCGGTCAATAGCCTTCTCCAGCCAAACGCCTCTAAACCAGAGACCCTACCGTGTAACCGTTTGACTTATTCGACCTAAATTATGTTGCTCTCGGTTGGTTTGGTTGGCGTTGTTGCCGATACAGCCCTCTGGCTGGGTGTGAACACAAGCAACTAAATCAGTGTCGGCTAGCTAACTAACTGACCGTTAGGTTGAGCTAGCGGGGGTAAACGTTCATGTGAATGCTGTTATCCTGAAAAGAAGGGGAGGCATTCTTCACGTTCAGGGCCGTTTATAGTGGAAACCAGTAGCCCCCCTCATATACACTGACGGAGGGGAATTATACACACCACGGGAAAGTAATTAGTTAAAATGGATAATAACGTTAGCTAACACAAGCTGCTTGTCGCTTTGATTTATAACTGGACAGTCTGAGCAAAATACCAACTATCACTAATGGTACCAACGTACACACACACAGTCACACACACACATTTATTTTAGCTTTAAACCCTCACATTCCAATCTAAACCCATTACTAAAGCTCTGCTGGATGCAGTACATTGTCTATATTTTATTTGTGTAATAAACACTTAGTCGTGTTATCATTTCTTTAAGTATCGTATGGCCAACATTTTACATTTTCAGCTGAAAACACGCGCGTCGACACTTTTTTTCCACCCCTAGTTGACAATACGTCATTGTCGAACGAAAGGGTCGCGCGACGAATTGTGATAAATGCTTAAATGTGTATAAATAACGGTAAACCCAGAGCAGCTCCGCCGGGGTCTGGGGCAGACGCTTACCTTGCTTGCTCTCTATTTTCCCCGACATTTTCGTAGCTTCCAGCGGCAGAGACTCCACTCACAGTTCCAAATAACCGTTAAAACCAACAAGCCGCCGTGTCTCGAACACGATTGTTATTCCCTCATTTTCCATATACTCATGTTATAGTGTCCATTTGGTGATTCCATTTCGCTGCTGGGGTGAAGGCAGTAGATTTACGAGCCACACATTGGTACAGTGAAAACTGTCTTTAGTCCGTCTCCGGGTGATTTTCTCTGGCTACAGTCAGACACGCACGCACACGCATACACACACTGAGACTACACTGTCTCCACTCCAGACCTGGCTGGCTGACTCGTGAAAGGGTGCCGTCATCCAGCACAACAGCGACCCCTTGTGCGAGGAATTAGTTACATCAACCTGTCAACAATAGGATGGGTGGGTTCGAGTTGGGGTTTCAAATTAATGCAAAGAGCTGTGAACTCCCTAAAAAGCATGTAAGCACAGACAAGTAACAATACATCTATTGAAGTACTGTACTGTAGGTATAGCCTCCTTCAGTACAATGTTTTTTTCCCCTTCTTTTTTCTAGCATTATTATTATTATTTCCTTATTTTAATACTTTATATAATAGCTCTCTAGTTACAGTCAAACTACAAACTGAGGGAGGATAATACAATAATAAACAGTAAAACATTTGCAATCTTGACATGTTGTACAATCAATATTATAGGTATAATAAGATGTGGGGACAACACACACACACACACACACACACACACACACACACACACACACACACACACACACACACACACACACACACACACACACACACACACACACACACACACACACACACCCCAAAAGCTGGACATATCGCCCCTCAAAAACAAAATATTGGTATCACTGGTATGCAGGTTTCTGACTGAACTGTCCACAGCCCTCCTCTGAGACATTATTTATCATGAGCATTTGTGAGGACCAATTATATGAAGATAGGTCCGTTGAAAATGGGTCCTTTAATCCTTTAAAGAAGTCCTTTAGAAAGGAAAGGGAAAATAAATAAACTGGATGGTAGGAGAGGAGAAGGGGAAAGGAAGGTCAGTGGAATTATTGATCCATGGTGCCCGTTACATATACTGTCACTTTCTACTTTTTAATCCCGTTATTCTGTTGTGACACCCTGAATTTCCCTCTTGGGGATTAATAAAGTGTTATATCAATCAATCCATCAATTCATGTAATGGAAAGTGTTATATCAATCAATCCATCAATTCATGTAATGGAAAGGAGGGAATAGGACATGAAGAGAAGACAAAAGCTTGGGAAAAGACAAATGTGAGGGAAATGTAGGGATATTAAGGAAGAGAGAAGGAAAGGAGGAAGGTAAGAAAGGAAGGTGAATGAGACAGAATGGAAAATTAAAGAGGCAAGCAAAGGAAGGAAAACATTGATCCGGGTTTATTGGGTTCAATCACACCAGACTGTTTGTTCAGTATTTCTCTTTCATGCAATAAGTAAACCTTTAATTAGTCAAATATATTTGATGTGGACCTATCTCCAAAATAGGGATGTCAGGTTGTGGTAGTTCCACACTCACTCCAGAGGGCCACATTGCATATTACGGCAAAAATTACTACAAAAATAGCCGATCTGTAGATCAGCTATTTTTTGCTATTTTTCAAATGCCTTTCAAATGCCTTTAATTATAGTTATGTTAACTTTATGACCTAAATTACAAATACATTGGACATAAAAAAAGACAATACAATATAGTTTACTTGTCATTCAGCTACTAGCGTGGTGAATGTGATTTAGGCTACACTAGTTATTATTCATAGCTATATTCTCTTGTGCTTGCACAGAAGAAACCACACCCATAACCAAAGTGTGTGCGTGTGTGTGTGTGTGTGTGTGTGTGTGTGTGTGTGTGTTTGACAGGTGGTCACACCTCGCCCTCTCTCGGTAGAGTGGTAAGGATGTCGTGGAATTCATTCCCTGGAGCGATAGTAAAGTCGCCCAAGGAAAACAATAGACTTCTTGACAGTTACAAACTTGTCGGGGCAGGATACACTGTGAAATCCTGAGTGTTAGTTTAACTTTGAGCTCAACACAAACAGACACAAACAAGATATTTGAAGTCCCTAAATTGTTCCTTGATCAGCTAACTCTGGACAGTAAGCTGCTTTGACGATATGCCTATATGTCTGAGTTAGAAATACTCAGTGTTTTAATTAAGTATAGCAATACCACAATGTAGAAAATGTATTCTAATTTGTATAAGTAAAAAGTATTCAGTAGCATCAAATCCTATATTTAAAAAAATGGCTTAAGGGAGGACTGGCTGGCCGGCAGTCATAGCGATATAAGGAGCTAAATGCAGCTAGCCCAAACATGGAGTGTGTTGCTTAACCTCAATGTGTGTCATCATGCATCCGTATATGGGCACAAAAGGGGGCATGGCCATATATGGTATATAGTCTATTCCCATATGGTGATATGCATATATGGGACTGACGACTTCCAACTTGGCGCTGTCCAGAACCGCCGATCCAACATGTGGCCATATACTGATGACATCTGGGATATCAATGCATGGGCATAAAAGGGACTGCAGAGATCTCCATATATGGGCATAAAAGGGACACAGACAGAGTCAGAGACAGGTACAACGGGTACTCTGAGTGACAAAGCCCTCGACACTATGACTCAGACATATTGGTCTGATTGGCGATGCGACGTAGGGGTGATGGCCGAGTAGCGGCCTGAACTCTATGTGAGAGCCACGTTACCGCGTATCTGTATGAACCTCTAGTCATTTTCAGATGTTGTGCATTGAAAATGATGCTTGCTAGCATAGACTGGTAGAACCTGAGTTTGTTTCCTCAGGATAGACACCTCTGACTCTTCTGTACAGAGCATCCATAATATACCCTGCTGTCAATTCCAGTCTGTCACCTGTGAGCCCCTCGGATACGGCACAACCTTAGCATCAGACCCCTTGCATGAAGACAACCTCAAAACCAGTGTACAAAATAATCAGACGGGTGATCGGGTGCCTGCCCACCACCGCGGAGTCTGGGGGTTCAAATCCACCGCAGTGCATCCAGTCGGGGGAGGGAAGCCAGGCGGGTAGGAAGATAGAGTGGGAGGAGTAGGACGAAGGCTCCGGCAAAGGGATGCATTAAGAAGAAGGGGCAGGGGGCGCAGTCGGTACTGCTGTCGCCTCACAGCTAGAAGGACTCCTCGTGCATAGAAGGAAGGATTGCTCTCCCCAGGTTGGCAGAGGAAGTGTAGGGCCTAGGATTACACTAGATAATTGACACTGGGTGAAAAATGGGTTGCAAAATTGTGGGATAAAAAGCACACAATCCCACACCCACTCCTTGACTTACATAAGACACCGTACCGAACATCATACTTGAACTCATCATGTGATGTCACTATGATGCGGCTATGTATATATATAAACCAGTGCAATCTTGCAAAAATACTCAGTGTATCAATATATTAATTTTAACTGTGTATATGGTTACAAATAGTGTATCAATATATTAATTTTACTGTGTATATGGTTACAAATTTGAAACAAAGTAGGAAATTGTGTTTATTTTGACTTTGACATTGTAAACCAAAGGTGCACGCAAGTGCCATTCGGGATTCAAGCTTTTATTTGACGCTCATCCATTATCTGTAATAGTGCTAAGCAGCCATCACCATGGGAAAGAAGTCTGGTACAGACCAGTCTTTATCCTTCAAGCAGGAAGAGTATGTTGGTGAAAATGTGCTGGACAGGAGGGGGAAGAAAGACAAAGATGAGCTCTTGAACTCTAACAGATTCACTGAGAGGACCCGGGAGAAGAATCTCCATCCCGAGCTTATTTCCAACGAAGACGATTCCGAAGGCCATTCCGACGAGGAGTCTGATGAGGAGTATGTCGTTGAGCAAGTGGTGGGCAGGAGGAAGGTAAAAGGCAGAGTTGAGTTCTTATTGAAATGGAAAGGATTCTCTGATGAAGAGAACACCTGGGAACCAGAGAATAATCTCAAACACTGTCGCTACCTTATTTCCGAGTTCAGGGAGAAACGTGGACAAGGGGCTGCTATGGCTCTCACTGAATCCCCAACACTCACCCCCAGGTACTGTACAACACCACCCCCCTCCATGGAGACAACTCCAACACCAGCCCCCTGCATGGAGACAACTCTACCATCAGATCCCTGCATGGAGACAAGTCCACAATCAGATCCCTGCGTGGAGACAAGTCCACCATCAGATCCCTGTGTGGAGACAAGTCCACAATCAGATCCCTGTGTGGAGACAAGTCCACAATCAGATCCCTGCGTGGAGACAAGTCCACAATCAGATCCCTGCGTGGAGACAAGTCCAACACCAGATCCCTGCGTGGAGACAAGTCCAACACCAGCCCCCTGCGTGGAGACAAGTCCAACACCAGCCCCCTGCGTGGAGACAAGTCCAACACCAGCCCCCTGTGTGGAGACAAGTCCAACACCAGCCCCCTGCGTGGAGACAAGTCCAACACCAGCCCCCTGCGTGGAGACAAGTCCAACACCAGCTCCCTGTGTGGAGACAACTCCACCATCAGATCCCTGCATGGAGACAAGTCCAACACCAGCCCCCTGCGTGGAGACAAGTCCAACACAAGCTCCCTGTGTAGAGACTAGTCCAACACCAGCCCCCTGCGTGGAGACAAGTCCAACACCAGATCCCTGCATGGAGAGAAGTCCAACACCAGATCCCTGCATGGAGAGAAGTCCAACACCAGATCCCTGCGTGGAAACTACCTCAACATGCATGGAGACGACCTCAACACCAGCCCCCCACATGGAGAAGTGGAAAGGGTCCCCTGAGGAACACAGTCCTGAGCTTATTTCCGAGATCAAGCCCCAGAAGAAAAGCTGTGACAGTAGCTCTCCCAGCAGTGCAGGGGTCACTAACTCCGGTACAAGATCCCCAGAACGCACCAAAGACACCAGAGGTTCCAAGAGGAATTATTCGGACGATGAAAAGGAGGCGGTGAATGAGCCCAAAAAGAAGAAAGGCTATAATGGCGGGCTTGTACCTATAGTTGAGGGAGGACCCGTACCTGAGAGGATCAAAGGAGCCACTGATTCGGTCTTCCTTATGAAGTGGAAGGACTGTGACAAGGAAAGTTTAGTGAGCGCCGAGGAGGCCAAAGAAAAGTGCCCACAGATTGTCATAGCCTACTATGAGGAGAATCGCAGCTGGCATACTGACCCCTGTGTTTGTGCTTGTCCCAAAATTAATGACCCAACCGCAGAGGGTAATCTCACCATCTCTCCTCCATCTGTCAAAGCAGCATCAAGTTGCCATGACAGCCACTTGCTGTGAGTGTGTGAGTTTGTCTCCTTATGAGGAAAATCGCATTCCTTCCAAAACTCAATTGAGACATTTTTCACTGCCAAACCATTCGTCCCTTTTCTTGACCATGTCCATCCACCCACCTCTTTCCATGTACAAATAAGAAACACTAAGGCGCCCAGAATGATCCACTACGATGCGATGGACATGGAAGAGATACTGGGGAGGATTTGTACTGACAAATAAGTCAGGCGCTGGATTCAGGCGTCTTCATTTTAGATAGTTTTGTAAACACATATAGGTTCAGTTAGTTATCGTTTTTTGTTTGTTTCCAGTCAGCATAGCCACTGTATAAAAACAAAACAAAAAAAAAAAAAGATCCCTGCGTGGAGACAAGTCCACAATCAGATCCCTGCGTGGAGACAAGTCCAACACCAGATCCCTGCGTGGAGACAAGTCCAACACCAGCCCCCTGCGTGGAGACAAGTCCAACACCAGCCCCCTGCGTGGAGACAAGTCCAACACCAGCCCCCTGTGTGGAGACAAGTCCAACACCAGCCCCCTGCGTGGAGACAAGTCCAACACCAGCCCCCTGCGTGGAGACAAGTCCAACACCAGCTCCCTGTGTGGAGACAACTCCACCATCAGATCCCTGCATGGAGACAAGTCCAACACCAGCCCCCTGCGTGGAGACAAGTCCAACACAAGCTCCCTGTGTAGAGACTAGTCCAACACCAGCCCCCTGCGTGGAGACAAGTCCAACACCAGATCCCTGCATGGAGAGAAGTCCAACACCAGATCCCTGCATGGAGAGAAGTCCAACACCAGATCCCTGCGTGGAAACTACCTCAACATGCATGGAGACGACCTCAACACCAGCCCCCCACATGGAGAAGTGGAAAGGGTCCCCTGAGGAACACAGTCCTGAGCTTATTTCCGAGATCAAGCCCCAGAAGAAAAGCTGTGACAGTAGCTCTCCCAGCAGTGCAGGGGTCACTAACTCCGGTACAAGATCCCCAGAACGCACCAAAGACACCAGAGGTTCCAAGAGGAATTATTCGGACGATGAAAAGGAGGCGGTGAATGAGCCCAAAAAGAAGAAAGGCTATAATGGCGGGCTTGTACCTATAGTTGAGGGAGGACCCGTACCTGAGAGGATCAAAGGAGCCACTGATTCGGTCTTCCTTATGAAGTGGAAGGACTGTGACAAGGAAAGTTTAGTGAGCGCCGAGGAGGCCAAAGAAAAGTGCCCACAGATTGTCATAGCCTACTATGAGGAGAATCGCAGCTGGCATACTGACCCCTGTGTTTGTGCTTGTCCCAAAATTAATGACCCAACCGCAGAGGGTAATCTCACCATCTCTCCTCCATCTGTCAAAGCAGCATCAAGTTGCCATGACAGCCACTTGCTGTGAGTGTGTGAGTTTGTCTCCTTATGAGGAAAATCGCATTCCTTCCAAAACTCAATTGAGACATTTTTCACTGCCAAACCATTCGTCCCTTTTCTTGACCATGTCCATCCACCCACCTCTTTCCATGTACAAATAAGAAACACTAAGGCGCCCAGAATGATCCACTACGATGCGATGGACATGGAAGAGATACTGGGGAGGATTTGTACTGACAAATAAGTCAGGCGCTGGATTCAGGCGTCTTCATTTTAGATAGTTTTGTAAACACATATAGGTTCAGTTAGTTATCGTTTTTTGTTTGTTTCCAGTCAGCATAGCCACTGTATAAAAACAAAACAAAAAAAACAACAAAATACATTGGGTATTTGTCCAAAAAATTTAGTAAATGTAGAAAATAGAAAAATAAATAACTAGAAGTTTGTTAATGGCCTTGTTCCTCAATGTAGTGTGAATGTGCCTGCAAAGTTTCACTGTGATTGGACGTTCATGATTTGACGTGTTGCGTTCAAAATGGGCCAATCTTAGCCAATCAGGATGGAATATGAAAAATATGTTTCACTGGATGACTAGGCCCATAGATACTGTGTACCGATGTGTGTGATGTTTGGACAAAATCTGTAGGAGTAATATAAACGATTTTTATATATTTTTTATATAAACCAACCTGTTGGTGCTATAACAGGACCAAATCTCCCACCAGAGCCAAAAATGTGCGATTCTAGATTCTGAGTGATCAAAATGTGTCTTATTTATGCTTTTTATTTATTTTCTCCTTTTTCTTCCGTGTTTGTTTTCTTTCGTTTTCTGCCCAAATCCCACCCCAAAGCAAACAAGGGCCTTGTCTGCTTTGATGTTTGCTTTGATGTGAAAAGGATAGGCATTGGCTTCAGCCTAAACCTTTTTGGTCTTTACAGAAGTTGTAAGGAAAAAACTAATCAAAAAACCAAAATAAACTACTACTAGTAGTAGTAGTAGTTTCTTGTTATGAACTTGTTTATTTTCAATGAACACACAGCAGCAGCAGTGTACGAGCAGAAAACTGTGTGTTCATTGAAAATAAATAAGTTCATAAACTACTCAAGACTCAAGAGAGTGCGGATATTCCTTTTTCTATAACAGGCCCATCTGAAAAATGCAGCCTTGGAGTGTGTGCACAGTTTCGCTGCGAACGACCCAACGGTGCCAGAGATTAGCTGTTCACAGACACACACATACACAGATGCAGGGATGCAGGTGCTGGATTTACCACTGCACTTTCTTTTAAATGGTGAACATCTAAAGTATTGCAATCCAAGTCAAGTGAGATTTGTGTTTGAATAGTTAGTTTTATTAGGGTGATTTTGCCGTTCCCTCCAATTTTTGTTGGCCAAAATGAATGCCCGCGTGGGAAAGCCGCGCAGCCACAAGGGCCCGAGGGGGCTCAAAAATTACTCTAGCCCAGGGGCCTCAACTCCTATAAATCCAGCACTGCACAGAGGAACATGGTGTAAAACACACACACACACACACACACACACACACACACACACACACACACACACACACACACACACACACACACACACACACAGGTTATGGGTGTGGTTTCTTCTGTGCAAGCACAAGAGAATAAGATTATGAATAATAACAGCTAGTGTAGCCTAAATCATACATGGGCAACTGGAGGTGGCGGACCCCCACCTTCAATGAAACACCGGATACCTGCACAGAGATATCCTCAACACCCTACAGTTGGCAGGGACACCAGAATGATAGTGCTGCGGTGACTCAAAGCAGGAGTGGGAGATGGCCGGGACCACATGATGTCTCCATAAACCGTGACCATAAGGTTTATGGAGACTTGACAGGTCAGAGCAGACTTGGACCTGAAGTTCAGTACCATCTCTTGCTGACAGTGAACCACCGTTAGGTCAACAGTTTGAAACATTTCAATTTTATTTTATTTAAAAAAATAGGGACTTCATAATATGAAGTCCCTATTCACTACCATAATCAATCTACGAAAGCGTATGGGTTCAACTGAAACATCTCAATTAGCATTTGGCTGTGTAGCCAAATGTAGTCATTCAGCCCGGACGCCCCCTGCTGGCCTAGTGGTCCAGGTGCATGCCACATACTGTATCAGGCTCTATTTCCTGTCCATCTTCACTTGTAACTATATCAATAAAGGCAAAAGCCAAAAACAAATCTTAAAAATAAATAAAATAAAAATCAGCCTTTGTTTTTCCACATGTATACATGCACTGCTTTTATTTTCTCCAATATAGGCATGGCTGATGTATTGCACCCTCTCCGTGACACGTGTGTGTGTGTGTGTGTGTGTGTGTGTGTGTGTGTGTGTGTGTGTGTGTGTGTGTGTGTGTGTGTGTGTGTGTGTGTGTGTGTGTGTGTGTGTGTGTGTGTGAGTGTGTGTGTGTGTGTGTGTGTGTGTGTGTGTGTGTGTGTCCATCTAACAGTTCATCTCCAGCACCGTTGGCTTGAAATGGATCTTTCAGATTTTTCAAATGAGTGGCTCGTTTTGAAAAAGAAAAAAAAAAGATCATATATTCCATCCTGGCAAATTCCGAACATTGCTGGACCACAATAACCTGCTTGACCTGACGGAGACCCGTGCTCTGAGAAGCACTTTTTCTAGTAGGCCTATTTAATAGTAAATTGTATTTTGTTCATATGGCAGTGTAGCCAAATGTAACCAGGTGTGGAAAAAAAGAAGAATGAAACAACACAAGGTACAAGGACTCCTTAAGAATTCTACACGGAAATACCCAATCTGCCCAGTTACATTTCAAAACACTTCAAGGTATGAATTTCACATGACTACACTGTCGGGACATAAATAATACATTTTAGGAAGGAAAACAAATCTGCCTTCATGCCATGATTGGCCCGAGGGCCGGACTTTGGACAAGTCTGATTTGTTTGCCATCCCAGTGGACAGTAAGTAGGCTACATTTACTTTATAGGCCTTCCCTTAAAGGTAGGGTAAGTGATATTCCTTTAAAATGTATGTTTTTATAGCTCCATATTCTAATAGTATAGCCTACTCATTTCTATAGAAGAATGTTTGTCCAGTAACAAGAGTCTCCCCATCTCTCCAGCTCTTTACTAGTAAACAGTAGCATTTATTGTCAGGTTGGGATACCAATTGTATCCAATCAGGAGAGAGAACTCACATGAATGAATATGTGTGGTAAAAAAAAAAAAAAAAGATCAAATGGAAAAAATCCTTTAGGTAAAATTGAGGAAATCTCCTCTGTTATATCTCTTGGGGGCAGACCCAAATGTAAGTATGAGCTCTGCTCATAGGAAATTATTTGATCTATTTAGATTCTTGGTAAAGAAATGCATCTTAATTTTATGGAAGACAGATGACATACCTTCAGAACATAATGGACATATGTGGACAGCCCACTATTACCACTGGAGAGACTTAAATATGAAACACAAAATAAGGCAGATGTATTCGTAGAGGTATGGACCCCCTTTTTGGACTACGGTATATCGAAGAGCGCAGTTGATTCTGTGTAGGCCGGAACCCACCTTCACTTGCACACACGCATTTCACAACCCTGTACCACTTGGAAAGAAATATTATTATTTTTCTTTTCTCTTGTAACTTTTTTTTTTCTTTTCATCGTTGTATTTATATAAATTGTTGTTAGTATTTTATATGTACATTGTCTTTTTGTAAGTCTGTTGTGTTGTCCTTGTGTCTATGTAAAGAAAAAAGAGAACCCTCAAAATAAATTATGGAAAAAAAAGAAAAATGAACAGACACAGTTAAAACGGCAATACTAATTGATGCTGATGAATGGGCACTCTCTCCTAATTGGCAAACTACCCGGACATGTGTTTTCTGTTTATTAAAAAGCTGGAGGGACTGGTAGACACTGTAGCAACTGCAGATCTGCAAGATCACAGCGCTTCACATTGTGAGCTTGTCGTTCTGTTCTATTTAACTATTATTGATTTCTTTTTTGGAAAATGTCAACATATAAAGCAATGCCGTGATATTAAAAATCACACCCCTTTGAAGTAAGGGGCGCTCTTATCATTCGTACATCATCATGATGTAAAATAGACACTATTCCAATTTGCGTAAAATTCTCCATTCATTGACAATGGGAATTCAATTTTTGTGTAGGACAAAAATACAGATTTGCTCAGACACATAATTATGTCAGGTGTGCTGACCCCAGAAAAAGTGCCTAAAAATGATTTCCCGCGTCATGGGCACTACTCATTCAATGCATTTTTGCATAGATAATACCCTTCTGAACATTGGGTTAAAAGTTCTACTCATAATACCCTGCAGTATTTTGTCACAAGCCAGAAATGTATATAACCAACAAACGAAAATCTTGTGCTGCTGTTTTTGCTTGTAAAATGTGTTATATTGATTTTGGCAACACAAAATCTTTCTCAAATGTCATAAATACATATTCCTAACATCAGAAACAAGTATTATTGCCTTATTTGTGAATCTAGATCATGAAATGTAGCAAATTAGTTAAAAGAAACGCTTCAATTTCACAACCTACTGTGTAATGATAGGTAGAAAAGAAAAGCAGCACACCTTGGCCCAAAATGGCTGATAGTCTATCAAAATGTTACCATGCCCCCCTAAATTGGAATAATACAAGTTTCAACATATTGTATGCAACAATTATTCAAGTACCACAAACTGTCACAGCATCTGACATCTGTACACCAAAGTTTTAGAAGACTTTTCCTTTCCTTTCACATTTTAAAAAGCAACTATCACATACATAATTGAGTAATATTTGACCAGGAGTATGTCACTGTCCACCACTTCAACCATAATGGGCCTACAGTAATTAATTTAGTCAAATGAGCAGTTGAGACGAATAACAAATGATGGATAAGGTGTCAGGACAGTTAGGCCTGTTCAGGGAGGGGTCAGAATAAATGATGGATAAGGTGTCAGGACAGTTAGGCCTGTTCAGGGAGGGGTCAGAATAAATGATGGACTTAGACTGTTATTTGTCTCAACTTTGCCTAGATCCGATCAAAGGGATAATATCATGGCATAGATTGCTTTATTCTTACTATATTTTATAGTGTTTCACTTTATCTTATGTCAATGTCTTCTTTAAAAAAGGAAAAATTGTCTATGATTTAATTAATGTCTGCAATGTCAAAATCAGAACGATTCCACCTTACACCACTTAGTGGCACTCATGAGCTGTTGCTGACATGTTTGTCCCTGCTGGGCCTCAAAAGACCACACTGTGGAGGACCATTTAACACAGTGCTTTTCAAGAGCCATTATCTATTCAGAATTGGAGCCACGGACCACCGTTTGATAATATTTAGCCTCTCGGACAAAGAATATGTTGTACTTGTTGAATGGTATTTGTCCACTATCCATGCTGTATTGTTGTCATATACTGTTAGGAGAGATAACAGGCAAACGTTGATCAAAATAACAATTCTACATTCTGTAATTGTGTCGACATCTTATAAATTAACTAAGTAATGCAGATGTTTAACAAAATGTTTACTCTTGAGGGTGTAAAATGAGGTTAATTTTACACTCTCAAGAGTTAAAGATCTATAAGGGTCCATTTGGTTACCAACTCTATACTATACTATATAAATTAATATAATTATAGCGGTTGTTTAAACAAGATTTTAAATGTAATATGATGTAATGCAGTGTAATGAATTGTAAGCATTCAGATCAAATCAACACTATATCATTCAGTTATGCAAGATGGAAGTACAGTCAATATTTGGAGGTGGAGACATTCACTCTATTTAGAAAATCTAGTTTAAAGAGTTTTATTTTAAGATGTGGTGTATAATGAACTATAACCAATTTAATCGATTATAAATAAATAATCAATTCCTCCTACAAACATTTCAAATTGCTAAAAGGCGATCTGCATAAACATGTTGCATGGAACGCGTTGTGAGCTCATTTGTGAGCCGACAGGCCTACATCAATTTGTTGGTATTTAGAAAGTAAGAAATAATTTGACGAAATGAGCTTCAAGATTAATGGAAATTTAAAGGTATGGAATATAATCAACAGTTGCATCCCTAGTGTACAGTCTGGTTCGTGCTAGGGCCATAGGCTATGGTTTATTATAGAGTACTTTACAAGCAGGAATATTCCAGAGAGTACAGGGAGGAGAAGTGAGCTGTAGCAGAGGGTCGTGAGAGGGAACGAGGGAGAAGAACACGCTGTTTGATCTCTCTGGTGGTGGGCGTGATGATGGAGAGCTCAAACACAGTTTAGGGTTCTGTTAACCTTGGCCAGCAATCAGGCCCCTCACATCTGAGGGATGGTGGTGAGAGGGAGGGGATCAGTGAGGCTTAAATGACTGAATACATTTGAAGGAGAAATACCTCCACAACAAATTGAGCCCTCTGTCTTTGGGCCTCTCTATGATGACACGCCATTGACTGATTTGTCTGAAGAGTGCTTTTCATGGTGGCATTAAGATGGACGGCTCGCGATATCAATGAGGGGGTTCGACCCGAGCCGGGGCAGAATGAAGAGCATGCTGCAAAGCAGTTGGGCAAAGAGAAGACGATGTCTAGGTCATAACCTACTCAATACTGCATGAGAATAGAACACTCCGTCACTGCCACAAACAAAAACGTAGAGATACATTGTGAACAAGGTCAGGAGAAATAGATGTAGACTGATGGAACCGTGAACATAATAAATGCACACACGCTTTTTTAAATATAAAACAATATACGGTATATAAACACAAATACTTGAGTGCGCGCGCGCGCACACACACACACACACACACACACACACACACACACACACACACACACACTTATGTATTCAGGAATGTCAAAAGACATAAAGGTTAAAGGAATGCTGCATAGCCTTACTGACATATAGGACACACACAGAGTGGTGCACACATTTGTAGATGCACACACACACACCTGCAGGAATTATTTATGTGCTGATACAGGCATTGTTGTAGTGCTCTTTGGGAGCACTACAGGACGGCGGCCTGGCTTTTGGAAAGCGCAGCTGCTTGCCTTTTCAAGATCGTTCTATCCTTTCACCATGACAGTGAAGGTCTCACTCCTCTCTCTCCCTCACTCCCCCTTTCTCTGTCTGTCTCCCCTGTCTCTCTCACTGCCTTTCCAATTGGTGTGTTCAAACGGCAGGGTCAACCTGGCTGTATACTACTACCCACGGTGACAGTGTGCCAGTCCTTCTGGTGGTCCTGATTGACATTTAGCAGTGGTGCCAGAGTAAAGAGGACCACAGACCATGAAGAGAACACTGACCACAGGGATGCACAGTGAGCTGGACCACTCTCTCTCTCTGTCTCACACCACTATCCATTAGCCAGCAGAGTCCTCCAGGGTCGGCAGGTGCCCTCAGCCTGAGAGGGGGCTCACACTCAGAGGTGCAAAAACACAAAGAACTGTGGGTGAATAGGCCACCTCTGTGATGTACAGACAAAGGGAAGAATAACACTTTCGATGACCATGTTAGCAGTAGGGCCTGGTTTCCTCTCCTCTTAGTTTGGGACTAAATGTCATCCGTCGGCCTTTGCTTTGTTCTTCTCAGGAGGTTGGAAGCATTTAATAGTTGTCTGAGAGTCTTGCTAAAGTGATGGCATTTAGGTCACATTCCCACCTAATATTTCGGTAGAATGGGCGGAGAAGTTGGGATTCTTGCCTATTTAATTTGTTGCGGTTCATAAACTAGCCTACACAGTGAAATCTATGGTGATAAAAGAAAAGTATACTCATGTCATGTGTCGTGCCGTCTGGCTTGGTGCAACCATTCTCTGGCACCAGAAGGCAGGGGTAATGTCCCTAAAATACATCCTTTTGGTTGTCTAAGCCCATGCAGTCGGGTTTGAACAGGGCCTTTTCACTGTATGGTACCACAGTGCTACAGTAACCACCACAGGTCCCACAGGTCAAATCCCATGCAGGTCACCAGGTGCTGGCAATTATTTAAAATGAAGGAATGTATAATTTGCACTCTCTGTACAAGTTTTCGGAGTCCTTTTTAATAATGGTTAAGATCCGCAACGGCAGTCTAAACGTTTGGACTGCTGCTGCAGACCTTAGCGATTTATTAAAAAAAGTAATACTAAAACTCCTGCAGAGAGTGCGGATTGCACCTTCCTTTAATACGTATCGTAATACGTATCGGAATCTGAGTATAATCTCAAACTTTTCCAGAAATGTCCTTGAGTTGAACGAGCCTTCCCTTCCCATTTCAATAGACATTAATTTAAAACTCACTGTGGTGCAGATCACTTCTCAGAAACACCAGCGAAATTAAACTAGGTGAGGAATGAGAGTCATTGGTCTGGTCAGGGCAGAGTGATGGAGGGTGCACGGGGCACTGGGGCGGGATGGGGGGGCTGGGTTACAGTGTAGTAAGTCTGCCAACTTGGCCCGACTGCTTAACTATCCAATCCACACAAGGACCATTTAACAGCCTCGGTGATTAAGGCTGTGATTAATTGAATTAGGTTTGTCAGCTATAGCTTAAAGCAAAAGCCTCCTAACTAACTATGTCTTGGATGGTTTCAAGGGGTGATTGAATGGACGAGAGGAGACCACACATTATTAAAGTCATACATCCCTGTTTGTTGTTATAGATCTGAATTATTACCTAAATGACCTCACATAGCTGCTATCATGTTTTCATAATCTAGCACTGCTCTTTGATGTAGGGTGTGTGCATGTGTGTATGTGAGTGTGTGTGTGTGTGTGTGTGTGTGTGTGTGTGTGTGTGTGTGTGTGTGTGTGTGTGTGTGTGTGTGTGTGTGTGTGTGTGTGTGTGTGTGTAGAGCGATGGAGAATGAGTGCACCTTTATGAATTCATGAAGTGATGGTGGAATAATGAAAGTAGGGGTTTTCTTTGACGTATTTTATGGGTAGCTCAGACTGTCACATGCTGGGAGTAAGTCGGGCCTAATCACTCCTCACTGCAGCAAAAAATGCACTGTGACAGCTGTTATTAATGTACTGTGCCTGAACTGCACGCATGCACATACGTGCACGCACGCACACACACACACACACACACACACACACACACACACACACACACACACACACACACACACACACACACACACACACACACACACACACACACACACACACACACACACACACACACACACACACACACACACACACACACACACACACACACACGCACGCACACACACACACTTTAACATTATCAAAGGGCATCTATATGGACACAAATCTACTGAATATGAGCTTTCTGAGGATTGATGCTGTGTAAATACTGTAAATAAATCATGATTTGTTTCATTAATATTTTTAACACAAGCTGAAAATAGTATTTTTGTTACTCCATCTGGAGCAATGGCAGAGGTACAGTATGATAAAAAAACATTAGGATTACAACTATTAAAAGCTATAGCTAGTACATAGCTTTTTTTGTCCATTGTCTCCCTCTGTCAACAGAGAGAGGTAATCGCAATGACATCTGCACTACAATAAAGAGGGTGGTCCGGTGGTGTATAGTGTGCAATCCAATGTTTTTATTTTATTTTATGAAATAGCAGATCTACAAGCCCATAACATGTCACATCGCGGCACGTTGTGAGCTTGTAGATTGTTTATTTTCAAATAGCCGATGTATAGGGTATATTTTGATGGGAACGCACTGGAACCCCCTCTAGGACCCCTGGGGGCCCAACTTTGAGATCCAATGCTCTACACAGTTAGCTACAAGAGTGTCCCAGATACAACCATGTTTATTCAGCTATTTGTGGTACAAATTAATTGAACAAATTAATTAACCACATGAACCCATGTTGTCACTATTACGGATATTATGTGAAAATAGCCGATCTACAAGATCACAACGCGTCACAACAGAATGAGATTTGGTGTAGAGGGAATAAAAGGAGAGGGCCAAGTACAGACCCCTGGGAACCCTGGTCAACATCCTTAAGGGTTCATAGTTCAAGGTCAGGCGGTGGAACATTGTAGATTGTAGGGTAACCGGAAGGATGGGGTGGGGGTCGTGGGGCGCTTCTTGTATTCTTTATTGTTGGGGTTAGTTTTACTGAGGTTAAGTTTAGGATTAACTACTAGAAAACCCCCAAATACGGGTTGGTTTAGGCATAGTTTACTGAGGTTACATGTGGCTGATAGCCGAAGCCTATATATATATATTTCATCTGTTTCCTTGTTTGTTTTATATATATATATTTTTTTAAATATATTTTTTATCCCACGATTTTTTCACCCATGATTTTTCACCCATGTGCCAATCATCTACTGTGATCCTGGGCTCTACACACCCTCCGCCAACCTGGGGAGAGCAACGGACTTAACTCATGCTCCCTTCATGCCTGAGTGTCCAAGTTGCTCCTTTACACCTGACAGGGGGGAGTTTCCCTGGTTGGACGTAGCGCGTGGAAGGAACACGTTATTCCAACAAGTTCCTTTCCCCTCCATCAGGCGCCCCAGCTGGCCAGGGGGAGGCAGTTTAGAGACCAGGATTACTGCATGTTTTTGTGAGTGTTTTATATTTTTGAGGGGGCGCTAGCCGATCCAATTTCAAACTTTGAGGGTCTGTGTAAACACAAACATTGAAGACAAGAGTGTGTAAACACAATCATTGTGAGGACGCAAATTGTTTTCTTATTTCACCAGGGATACATACTGTACGTAGTCTTTCAGACTCTCATCGCCCCTCTAAAAGGGGCCCAAATGAAACAGCAGATAAACATCGGCCACTCACTGACTGGTATCGGTGAATGTCATCTTATTTGTCGATACACCCATTGCAGTTAACAAAAAAGTTTTGGTCAATACTGATGTTCAGCAGATTAATATCGGTGTATCCAGTAGAATTTGAAGTGGCTCCCAGTGGACATCAAAGTTGTTTGTATGCATCAGCATTCTGGGGCTTGTTTTCTTTCTAGTGTGCAATATTGTCTACTGGTTTTCTGGCTCTGGATTTTTTCCCCGAATCATAATACACGTGGGAGGTCAGAAGAGCAAAGCACATTCTTTTCAATAAATGTGTAAATTGTAGGCACAGTGTAAAACATATTACTACTTAAATCTGTGTCATTATGGTGTAACCAAGCCTGCCCACAAGTCCCGTCTCCCAGAAAGGAGAGTGAACCCCAAGGATCAAAGAGATGTTTTGACTGGGGTCGACACAGTCATTTGCATGTTGTCTTCAAACCCACAATACCCCTTAACCATGCTAATAAAAATGAAACCTGAGGACACAAAAGAGCCATCAGCCTCATTATCCGTCCAACAGTCAGTAAACACTCAAATTCCAGTGCAACTAACAGACAAGAAGAAGAAGAGAAGCTGTCCTTTCTGGGAGCTGTGTTGACAACTTTCCAGGTGCTGATTTAGCGAATGAAGCTGCATATCTGTTGAGCTCCGACAGAGTGACAGCCACCGGGTCGCTCAGCTCTGATGTGCTCCACTCAACTTTGCTTTTTTATGCAGACTGGGTAACCTAGTTTACTTTGCATACTGCACACATGGAAACATGAAACCCTGGAGTATCGCAAGCTCATGCATTGTGCTGCATAATACTGTCTGTTTAATTGGCAAAGAAGAATCCTCTTTGAATCCTCATCTTGAAGAATGTTGTTGAGAATATTTTTTTAATAAAAAAATCAATGCAAAAAACAAACAATCACTTAATCTTTTACCACTCAAGCCCTATTTTATACATACTGTATAACTGTAGTCATACAACGGTGTCACACACAAATAGCAAAAAAAACAAACATGTAGAGGCTTGCGTGGGGAAAATGCCCCCACCTCCCAAAAATATTATTATTATCATTATTGCGAACGCACTGAGCACTTACTATGAGACCTATGTCTGTGTGTGTGTGTGTGTCTGTCTGTCTGTCTGTCTGTCCGTGTGTCTGTCCCGCTATCCAAATATGGAGTGTGTTGCATCAGCAATCACTCAGCTCCATATATGGGCACAAAAGGGGCCAGGTCCACTCAGCTCCATATATGGGCACAAAAGGGGCCAGTGATTTGTTTGTTGTGGACCTGGCCCCTTTTGTGCCCATATATGGAGCTGAGTGACACTAATTCGTAATTTATTCTAATTGTTATTGCAATTTACGATCTGCGTTCGCTTCCCGCGTTCGCGCGTCTTACTCGTTATTGCGAACGCAGTGAGCACTTACTATGAGACCTAGCAGATCATGTCTGTGTGTGTGTCTGTCTGTCTGTCTGTCTGTCTGTCTGTCCGTGTGTCTGTCCCGCTATCCAAATGGAGTGTGTTGCATCAGCAATCACTCAGCTCCATATATGGGCACAAAAGGGGCCAGGTCCACTCAGCTCCATATATGGGCACAAAAGGGGCCAGTGATTTGTTTGTTGTGGACCTGGCCCCTTTTGTGCCCATATATGGAGCTGAGTGCGTTCGCTTCCCGCGTTCGCGCGTCTTACTCGTTAATATATAATTGATTCAATTGATTTCATGCTAAACACAACTCAGACACCCCTAGATGCATGCATGTGCACACTGTACACAGGCAGAGAGACAATCGCTCAGTCGCTCTCTGTCTCTGTGACGTTTTGATCATTTGAGAGTTCTTTCAACAGGAGCCAGGGTAGCACATCATAGAGCACACATACAGGTCTTCACAGGAAGGACTGTGAGAATAAAATAACGGCATTTGATGTTTGTGTTAGTGACAAAACAAACATTAGGCTCTGTCCATTGTCAATGGCGTTTTTAATGTTTGTCTAAGGAAAAACAAACATTAAACCTGTATATAGGAGGGGCTAGCGCCCCTCAAAAAGGTCAGTCACAGGCCAGTGCCCTGCGCCTCTGTGTTTATGGTATGAATGAAGAGTAAGGGTGTGTGTTAAAGTCTATACAATTATGGATGTACAGTATATGCATGTGGCGTGTGGGTGTGTCATGTATAATGTATAACTGTAGAGGCGTCATTACAGTGCCATGTATGAAACACACGGTCCCTGATGCCACAGCCACCACAGAGAACTTCCTGTACGGTAACCTCCTCTGCCTCATTTTACCTCTGAGTTTAATCTGCAGTGTCTTAGATCAGTGTTTAACAAACATGTTCACGTCAAGGACCCCCAAATTTGATACGTATTTGGCCACGGACCCCTATCTGATATGATTTACGGACCCCTATCTGATATGATTTACGGACCCCTATCTGATATGATTTACGGACCCCTATCTGATATGATTTACGGACCCCTATCTGATATGATTTACAGACCCCTATCTGATATGATTTACGGACCCCTATCTGATATGATTTATGGACCCCTATCTGATATGATTTATGGACCCCTATCTGATATGATTTACAGACCCCTATCTGATATGATTTACGGACCCCTATCTGATATGATTTACGGACCCCTATCTGATATGATTTACGGACCCCTATCTGATATGATTTACAGACCCCTATCTGATATGATTTACGGACCCCTATCTGATATGATTTACGGACCCCTATCTGATATGATTTACGGACCCCTATCTGATATGATTTTGTGCCAGGGGGCCACGGACCCCTATCTGATATGATTTACGGACGCCTATCTGATATGATTTTGTACCAGGGGGCCACCATGTTTCTATACTGGTGCCCATTGGACACCGGCCTACTCGGGAACGATGCAAGTTGGGAATGCAAGCCCCACTATTCCCGTTGTACAGGTTGTTAGAGTAACCGTCTGTATGTCTAGATTCCTTTTATGCCTGTATAAATGGAGATTTCTGTGTCTGTCTGTGGTCCCTTTCATGCACATGAGTTCCTTGTGAGGCATGCCCAAATATCGAGTCCAGGTTTGTCTATGATGTCAGTCAGTACTATACCGTCATATTGATCAGGGTACTCCATATATGGGGTTTTTTGGATTTATCAATATTATTTAGAGATCCGCTGATCCAACCAACATCTCAATTGGTGTATCACTCCCTCGGATCCTCTGCGATTCAAGACTATTGGTTGGGGCGGTTCTCAGTATACGCTGGTGACATACTGTACTCACAGAGATTCTTTAGCTTCCTTAGATACAGACCACTCTTAAGTCCTAAGTGTTCATTTAACTCTGAAAGGAAAGGAGTCCACATTGTGTACATGTATCCACACTTTTCCTGGGCTGTGTGTGCTCCAGTTCCTGTTGATTTCATTGGATATCATATGTCATCTGACCAGTTTAATTGGCTTTCATTGGATCAAATCGACAGGAACTGAAGCACACACAGCCCAGGAAAAGTGTGGATAGAACATAGATGACAATATCCACGCCAGATGGTCCGTTTGTAAGAAGCTGTTCAGTGCCGTCTGTGCGTTTTGTCTCTGTGTGCGTGTGACGCACATGCATACTAGTCTATATGTAGGCTACAGTATTGTCCCGTGTGAATCTGTAATCTGTCTAGACATTAAACAAATCTGAGAGATTGAACATCAGACTGGGAATTAATCTGATGAACCCAGAAACCAGTGGCCTGAGACAAAGTCAGATTAACAGGATTAGATGAACTGCTGAACGATAGACAGATGAACAGTTGTACAGTCTACAACAGGCCTACTGTAAAAAAAAAAAAGAAAAGAAAAAAAGCTTATTTATTCTGTATATCTCTCAGTCTGGAGTTGTTTGTTGTGAAAGTTGGAGCAGTGGTTCTCAAAGTGGGCGTTATGGGGGTTTAACTACTATAAAAGGTATATGGAAATAGACAATAAACAAGACAGCTCACAACGTTTAAAAACATTTAACATAAAAAAAACGGCCTAAAACCGTGCACCGGCTTACTCTAGTAGAGCAAACATCTTTTCGGTTGTGGTCCGTGGCCAAATATTAATTTGGGGGTCCTTGACATGAAAGAGATTGAGAGCCACTGCCCAAAGCTGTGGATCGCCCTTTCATGTGGAGCCCAGTGCTGGGCGGAAGCCACACAGCTGCCGACGTGTGTCAGCAAAATGACGTGTTTACAGGAAGAGGTGGTGAGTGCAAGAATCTGGACGAACATCACCTTCACTCAGAGTCAGTGGGCGCAGTGAGTGATAAATAGATTGAAATATAGCCCACAGTGTCCAGTTCGGCATGCTTTGATCTCTCACCCTAATGAGCTTTCAGAACAGAGCCAGAGATGAGAAGATGGGTCTTTTCAAAAGGACCCTTGATTCTTGGGGAGACCTGAGGTAAGAGCAGCTTTAAGCAGCAAGACATTGCCTCAACTAAAATTAGTATTCCCTCAAGTATTGCAAGCTACATTAGTAAAACCTGCCCAGAGAAGTCTCCAGAGCAAGGTCACTTTCATCATTTTTGAGATACGCAAGTTATAGCTTTACAGTGAGCTTGAGGAATGGAAACCATAAATTTGTTTATTTTATGGTCCTTTTTTCCCCTCTTCTTTCCTTTTTAATACTGTAAACACATAGCTTAACAATGTCAATAATTCCCTTTGTAGAGATGGCAGCTACCCGCCCACTCCCGGAGTAAATCTAGTAGTTGTGTTTGTTGGGAAGGATTAAATACTAAACCACCGGTGGGCTGAGACACTGCCAGGGGGGGAATATTTGTTCAACTGCAAAGTGCTTGTGTACAGCATAATATTCAGTTAAAAGCAAAACCCCTCAGTGAGAATATGCAGCTGGATATGCAATCATACTTCAATCAAGAATATTTAATGTCCTCTCCTCGTTCAAATTCAGCATGCAGTGCACTCTAGAACTCTCATGCTCTCCTTACTTGTGACAGGCATGGCTGATTTATACAGTACTTAATTGCATGACGGTGTCTCGCACTGAAAACAGCCGCTCTTTAAGCTCACAACTTGTTGCACTTGTGACGTGTTGTGAGCTTGTACATCTACTATTTTCGGTGCGAGACGCGATGTAAAAGAAATCAGGCGTTTGGCACTCTCATTAGCCGATACATAACATGAAATGGATGCCTGCACATCATTATAGATGCACACCCACTGGACATTACTATGATGCTTGCAGCATTTAAATGGAATAGCCACCTACGGTTTGTCCAACAATGGTGAGAGAATATCATTTGGCTAATCACAGGCAGTTTATTTATGGACAAATTAATGAATTAATGTTGATTGAAGTTCCCAGTCAAAGGAGAAGCAGACTCCCGTTTTATTGATGATGAAAAACTTTGGCGATCTAGTCATCTCCCCTACGTGTGTGTGTGTGACTCGTTGGAGGTGCTTAATGATACCAAGCCCTCTCAAAGGCTGCAGAGGCAGAATGACATCAAAGAGTGGTTGACAGAGAGACAGACTCTGAGTTGCATGTTAATAGCCCGTTTCTCTTTAAAATGAAAATAAAAATGTAACGTGCACGCATGCACACGCACACACACACACACACACACACACGAGCACACGCACCTATCAGCCTCCACCACATCTCCCCGAAAGTGAAATTCAAACTCCATCTGAAGTTGTACAACTATCTTTCTTCAAATCTTGTTCATTTATCTATTTATTTATTTGTGTCCTCTTCAAAGGGTTCACGCTGAAGCAAAGCCAGGCATGTTTTAGCATCATTAGAGCTATAGTGGGCGTGTGTGGTGAAGACCGACTAATGACAGCTAGCTCGGCTTTCCAGCACATGCGAGAGAGCCCTGGGGCTCGTTTCCTCAAACAGACAGACATGTATAGATAGAGGTATAATACCCATAATCCTATTCTCCGACACAAACAGGATAGTGGCATTAGACTTTACAGTCATGGTTTACTGTAGGTTGTGACAATTGTTGGGTATAGTAGGCTGCAAATACTGCAATGGAGATGTACATTACAAGTACGTAGAAGTCCCGTATTCAAAAGTACCGGCATCAATATGTACTTAAAGTACTAAAAGTAAAAAGTACTCACATTGCAGAATGTCCAAAATTCAAAATGTGTACAAAAGCTTTGAGTCTCCACCAAAACATTATTTAAGACAAGCTAAACTACTGGACAGCGACGGCATATGAACCTGTTTCTGGTGAACTGATCTATAGAATATATTGGCCACCTACTGTATAGAATATTCGCACTGCACTCTTTTTTCCATCTGAACTAAATCTAGCAGATCTTGTAGATCTGCTATTTTTTTGGTGAGAATGGGGAAGCTGCGTATCAAGTGGTTTAAAATGTTTGTGTTGAACTGGCCAGCTACAGCGAATTAACAAACACATGTGGCTGTGCTTTCAAGGACTAACTCTTGCTGAAATCACATGTTGACACGACTTCATAAAGTCCCCACCATAAGGCCTGGTCCTTTGCTAGTCCAGGGCGATACAGATTAGACTGTAATACAGGTTGATTTCTGCTCTCCCCTTCACATGGCTAGCCCTGATACAACCATACAGCTCATTTTCACAAACACAGTACATGCGCTCGTGCGCGCGTGCGTGTGTGCGTGCGTGCGTGTGTGTGTGTGTGTGTGTGTACGGTATGTGTGTGTCTCTGTGTAAATGTGTGTGTGTGCATACACACACACACACACACACCTCACTTCCTTACTCACGCATGCGCACGCACACACGCAGCACACCTCACTTCCTTACTCACACGTGCACGTGTGCATGTGTGCACATGTGCACGTGTGAGTAAGGAAGTGAGGTGTGCTGTGCACACACACGCACACACACATGCACGCGCGCACACACACGCACACACACACACACACACACACACACACACACACACACACACACACACGCGCGCGTGTGTGTGTGTGTGTGTGTGTGTGTGTGTACCTCACTTCCTTACTCACCCCTGCTTCTCCTCAGTTTATTCTTTTCTTCTGGATCTCTGTGTGAGATTAATTCCTCTCTTCCCATCTCAGGGCTGTCAACTCGGGGTATAGAGTCATTTTTTAAAGGCGCCGTTCCTGAGGACGGGAAACTGATTGAGTTGTGGCCTTTTTCTGAGTGGTTAAAGAACAGGATTAATGCACAACTCAAGAAACCATCGTGCTCAAAAAAAGCAAGGAGAAAATATGTCCTATATGGGAGAGCCTCAAATAATGGAAGTTTATGAACAAGACGATTATGTTCAATATCATACATTATTATATGGTTGAGATGTGTGAGCTGTGCATAACAGAGAAATACAGCAGCATTTTTCCATGAATAGGCATTAAACACAGCTTGTGGTAATGATTAATAATATCCATAATGGCACGGCATCTTGAATGGCTAGTTGAATGAGGAATATACAATATACGGCTGCACTAAACAATGGATTGATTTCAAGATTGGAATAGCTTTTGGAAACCTGAAAATAATCCTCTTGGATAGGAATCTCTCTCTTTTTCTTTTTAATCTTTCAGCCCACTTCTTCCAATTTTAGCTATTTTCCAATATGTTCCCAGTTCCCAGTGTTGGTCTAGGTAGGGTGTATTGCAGAAACCACATGTCTCTTCTCATACACATGAGTCACCAGCAGCTTCTTCTCACTTGAAGAAGCCTTTACACTTCTCCCTCTCCCCCATATCCCCTCCCCGCTGAACGGGCACACAGACCAAACAGCAGGAGTCGCTAGCACAGCAACAAAGGGCACCATCCCTTTGTTTGGGGCACCAATTCAAGCTGGAGGCCTGGTGGCGATGCGAAAGTGTTTCCTGCGTGTAACACCTTTTTGCGATGCCGTTATCCAAATGCGTCTCATATCCCATTCTGTCCGGTGGATTAAAAGCGTGGATTAAACAATGAAAACATAACTCGGGCAACTCGCAAACCTCAGGACAAGTGTACAATGAATTAACTCGAGTAACTCTCGTTCTGTAATCAAAGTGTTAAAGGGCCACTTTTGCAACCAGATCTTATTTTAATGATGTTTGGGGTTTTTATGTGGGTAATTTGTTTTTAGATATTCCAGTATTTCAAAGTGTCCATGGACTCCATGATGTCATGGACACTGGGCTCACTTACATCCTGGATTACATGTTGTCTCAGTAAGAGGAGGAGCAGTGCACCAAAGCATTATGGACATTTTAGTCCAGGAAGTAAGTGAGCCCAGTGTCCATGACATGATGGAGTCCATGGACATGGACATTCCACAAATACTGGAATTTCTAAAAACACAACTTACCCACATAAATCACCCAGGAAAGTGTTTCTGATATTACTTCAAAATAAAGGTTTTGAACTATCACTCAGCACCACAATATGTATACACGTATTACACGCAGTCAGAAGGCCACGGAAGTACCAAGGCTCCAACGACTGGCTTTGTGTGTGACGTGGCAGCCAAGTCTATGGACTTTTTTATGCTTGCTTTATATATTCCCCTGTGACGTCATGTGGCAGCCAAGTCTATGGTTTTCTTTAAGAAAGCATGCCTCCCCATGACATCATGTTTGTGTGTGCCCCATAGGCGCTCACTTCACACAAGTGTGAGTTTTGAGGGGTGCTAGGCCCTCAACATCACATGGCAGCCAAGTCTATGGACCTGTTAGTTTAGTAAATGTATGTAAATATGTTTGTTTAGTAAACGTCATGTGTCGACAGTGACGTCATGTGTTGATGTGTAGGAGTGAGGGACCCCTCACTTCACACAAGTGTGATTTTATTATTATATTTCCATGTTTTATACTTTTTGAATATTTCACATGCTGTAACATCACGTCAATGGGGATCTGATTGGGCTACAACCTTACCCAAATTTGAATTCATTATGTCCTTTCTGTGTGGATCACTTTTTAAAATGACTTTTCTTTGGAGAAACGAAGGCTGATTTAAGTGCACTGTGCTCTCCCTCTGTGCTTGCTTGCAGTGTCAACGGCAAAGGCAGGGGCCGGAGGGTAGGAATGCGTTTTTTAGATGGTGGAACTCTTTCGAAGCAGTAGATACTGGTGGATGTCATCTGCATCACGCTTCAGCCAGGCGGCGTTGAGGAGAATGTTCTCGCAGCACTGCTTCACCGTGCGTTCAGCTACAGGGTGGCTCTCGAAGAAGCCCTTCACTTCATCCGCCATTTTGTCAATGGCGAATCCATCAACAGTGGACTTGATGAGTCGAGCTATGAGGGATCCACTGTAGCGGTCAGACAGCACCTCCCAGTTGTCCTTCACAAACGTCCAGGCCGCCTTTCTGCCTTGTTTGCTGCCACCTGCCACGCCGCCGATCACCAACACCGTGTCCTGTGAACGGACCTCTTCAGAGAGGGAAAAGGTCAGGACCTTTTGGATGAGCTCGGGGGCAGAGATGGAGCCCAGCACTCGTTCAATCCGATTCCTCTCCTCCTGCATGTCAGCCTGCTTGTGAAGCCTCAACATGGTGTCCAGCGTGGCTCTGTCCCCGTGCTTCAGCACGGTCAAGTACACTGGGCCCCTTAGATCTGCTGGCAGGATGCGTATCCCCTCCACATGGTCCTTGAATTTCAGTATGGCCTCCTCCAGTGTGGGCTTGTGTCCTGCCTTCCCCAGCATCGCCAGCACCAATGCCCTTAACAGAGCATCGAGATGGCCTTCTCCCTGCTTGCTCTCCCAGCCCAGCTTGAGGCCGATGGGCGCGAGGAGGTCCCGGACAAACTCCTCGATGTAATCATGGAAGTCGGTGTAGGAGAGGAGCGAGGAGAGCACTGCCAGGTTACTGCTGAGGTCACTCCATACGGTGTAGTCGGACTCATTGACGAACGCCGCCAACAGCTTCAGTACCTCCACCGTGCTGACCATGCCCGCACGTGACAGAGAGAAGAGGTCATTCTGCAGGCTCAGCCGATCCACAGGCCGCAGGGTGAGGTCTCTGACGCCTGGAAGAAGACTCTCCAGCATGGAAGAGCTGTACTGGACACGATAAAAATCTACTGTGCCTGGATTGATCTTGACCCACTGGTCTGGGCCGACGTTGTTGAGGGTGATGGTGGTCTCTGGGCTGTCCAACAGAACCTTGTGTGTGGTGTCCCCACTGAGGCAGACACTGATGGGAACCTTCCAACTGGGACAATCCTCACCCTTATATGGTCCGCTGGCGCAGAACTTTTTCTGAGATATCTTGAGGACACGGTCATTGCCTTGCTGTTCCTGGTCCACTACAATAATAGGGAAGCCCATCTGTTTGGTCCAGGAGTCCATAACTGCAGCAATGGGTTTGCCACTGGCCTGTTCCAGGCTATCCCACAAGTCCTCTGTTGATGCATTTTTATATTGGAACTTCAAAAGGTAGGCATTCATTCCTTTCCTAAAGTCCTCATCTCCTATGTAGTTGTGCAGCATGCGAATGATACAGGCCCCTTTGCTGTAGGATATGACGTCAAATATTTCCTCCACCTCCTCCGGATGGCCAACGTTCACCTCAATGGGATGGCTGTTGTCCAGTGCGTCCAGGTCCAGAGCACGGGCATAATCGTTAACGAGGAACTGGGTCCATATGTCCCATTCTGGGAAGCAATGGCCCACGCACAGATACTCAATCCATGACGCAAAGCCTTCATTAAGCCACAGATGGGTCCACCACTCCATGGTGACCAGGTTTCCAAACCACTGATGTGCCAGCTCGTGTCCGACCACCAGAGCCACCCACTGCCTGCTGGACGAGCTGGAGTTCTTTGTGTCGATCAGCAGTGCCGTCTCCCTGTAAGTTACAAGGCCCCAGTTCTCCATGGCACCAGCAGCGAAATCAGCAATAGCTATGAGATCAATCTTAGGCAGTGGATAAGGAACACTGAAGTAGTCTTTGTAGAAAGGCAAAGTCTTTGTCGCAACCTCCAGTGCAAAAGTCCCCTGTTCTGCCTTCCCAATGGGTGTGTAGACACGTACTGTCACACCATCTGACGACTGACTCTCCACAAAGTCATATTCACCAATAACGAATGCTACAAGATATGTGGACATGATGGGTGTGGTTGCAAACCTCACTTCCACAAGGCTGTCATCGCCTGGATATGGCTTTTGGTCAATGACATTCATATTTGACAAGGCTACTCGGCCCTTGGGAACTATCAGAGTGATGTCAAATGTAGCTTTGATAGCTGGCTCATCCCAGCAGGGGAAGGCTCTACGAGCATCCGTGGCCTCAAACTGAGTCACGGCCGCGTAGCGGACTTCTCCTGCAGCAGTTGTATATTTACTTCTATAGAAGCCTTTCAATTTGTCATTAAGCTCTCCCGTAAAGTCAATCTTCAATGTACCGGATCCTTTCTGAAGAGGGTTGGCAAATGACAGAGTGACTCTCCCATCCTCGTTTTGATAATCGAACCCCGTAGCATTAATTTCCCCTCCCTCTGCGGCAAAGGATGCTGTGGTGATGTCAATGTCCAAGCAGTTCATCACAATCTGATCTGTGGCCTGTGTAACCTCCACCGCCACCTCCAGCTTCCCCTCGAAGGTGAAGTTGGTGAGGTCGGGCTTCAGGCACAGCCCATAGTTGACGGGGCAGACATCAGTGGGCAGCCGTTCAAAGGACTTCTTTTCGGACATGGTGGCTTGTCTATTGCCTGATTTGTCACGTTCACAAAGACAGGGCTATAGCTCGGTTGCTGAAACGATAGGCCTTGAATGCAAGTTGAGAATGTCTTCCAATACCTGAGTGTTTAAAGATCTGATACACCACCATTGCTTATATTGGTACAGTGGCACCGCTGTCACACGGGGCTTGGCCAATCAGACGAGCCGAAAGTCGGCCGATCTCCCAAATATGGCAAATTGATCGCAAAAGAAAGCCAATTTGGATCTTTAGATTAAATTTGGCTCTTGGGCAGATGGTGTGCAAAAATGTGACTTTGTGACACTTTTCTGACATCACGTGTTAGTGACACGTAAAGTACCATGCCCATACTGTATACTGCTACACGGCCTGAATTACTGCAACTAATGACATAAAAACGTTTGAAAGCTCCCATACATTGATGATCCTGTTCCAGGGCTGTTGCTCTGTCCACTGTAGCCCATGCCCAAGACTCTATGAACTCCCAGCCAGTCTCTCAAGAGAGCTCTTCTTAGCTCTTTTTAGTATTCAACGTATAACGTATAAATTCTCCTCCACATCACAGCCCCCCTGTCCCGTGTCCCATTCCTGCTCTATGCCCTCACTTGACCTGTTAGTGAAAGTCAGTCCGCCATGAATTTGGCCAACTGTGCCAGGGCTCTTATTATCGCTCCAAGGAGCTAGGGGTGAGGATTAGTTGAAATCACTGAAAAACTTAACAGCATGACGTTAATGCCCCTACAGCTGGCAATGTTATGTTACGTGTGTGTGTGTGTGTGTGTGTGTGTGTGTGTGTGTGTGTGTGTGTGTGTGTGTGTGTGTGTATATGTGTGTGTGTGTGTGTGTGTGTGTGTGTGTGTGCGTGCGCGCGTGCCTTCGTGCGCACATGTGTGTGCACGTCTGTGTAGTGGGGGATGCCGATGTGAAACTGTAGTTGGCAAATTAAACTGTGTCATAACTAAAGACTGTTCTTTCATTGCAATCACTCCACACTATACGTCCCATAGCCTAGAGGGGTGATTGATCTGTGAAGAGGAAAGTCTACATCTCATAGCCAAGATGATTGCACTGCGATTGGCTTGTCCGTTAGGCCAACCAGTCGACCAATCATGTAACTAAATAGTCAGTCAGTCAGTCAGTCAGTCAGTCAAAGACATGCAAGTCTAAAAAAACTCACCCCACACAGCCGTCATTCTTTTTGTATACTACTGAATCGTTTACTTTTTACGGTAGGTTTTTACTCTCAAGTCTCGAACGGCACTATTTTTGTCAACAGGGAGAAGCATGGACAGAGTGACGCGGGCTGATGGCGTATCAGCAACAACTTGGCTACGTAACAGGTGGTGTTATGAAATGCGAGTCAAGCATGTGAGTATAGAGCAGTGACATTTTCAGATCCGCGGAACGCAGCGAATCAGGCTGGAACCCATGCTAACTAATCACAATCCTTCAGTGATTGTTTATTACCAGGTCAGTTTCTATCATTTCTCATTCACACCCAACAATTGCGTGGCTGTTATCAAAAGGAATCTGTAATGTAAAGCTGCATTCATCAAGGAGTTCTTGAGAACCAATGTTCTTAACAGAGGGAGTGAATCAGAGGTTTGGGCTGCACTTTCTCATGAACTCACCCCGACACACTCTCCCCCAACCACCCTCTTTCCCCTCTGCTATCCTTCCCCTGGACACTTACAGCTGAAGAGCTGATTAAGCAAACATTGATTAGTGCACGCTCATTAGCATCCTGTTTGCGTTGACCATGCTCTCTTCGTCCTCTTTCCTCCTATATCCTCAAGCCTGAATTATACTTTGACGTATACGACGGCATCGCCCGCACGGAAATAGCCGATCTACAAGCTTGATACAAGCAAGATATAAGGTCTACGTGCTTCCAGATCGCTATTTCTGTCGAGTATAAATTAAGCATTTCAAACCCTCACTTCAGAGGCCCACCTTCTCCTCCCCATGCACTCTTTCTTTCTGAGCCCTCCCTCAGCCCCCCATGGTGCTCCCACTCAAATGGATTAACAAGCACAATATTTCTGCCAGGGACAGGAAATCACTGAACACTTGTCAGGAAGCCCGCGATCGATGGAATTCACATCATTGACCCCCCCACCGCCCCTCCCCCGACCCCCCTTCCCCACTGCCACACCGTCGTCCCCTATACCTCTCCACGGACCCACGGCAGCACTTTCACACTCGTGACTCTGTGCCAGAGTCCCCCAGCTGACTCCAGATCTGCATTTCTTTACTTATCGAATAAGACACATTCCTGGCTACAAACAGAGCCTATCGTTGCTGTCGGGTGGGGACACCTTGTATGTCCAAAACTGTTACTTTTCAGGAAATGGAAAAAAGAACCAAAGTTCCAATGTAGTTATTATTTAATCACAAGCGAGTGCCTAATGCTTTTTAGAAGTCGCTATTTTGGGCATGTCATAGTTTTATAGCACACACACACACACACACACACACACACACACACACACACACACACACACACACACACACACACACACACACACACACACACACACACACACACACACACACACACACACACACACTTTGAATACTGTATGTCCACACGATTAGGAAATACACATATGAGCCTGTGCTCAGTGCTCGCTGTACCTATAAATATTACAACTACATTCCGCCCTCCCTCTTTCTGTTCAAGTGAACTTTAGTTGTTGATGTATTGACAGCTGCCTCAACTCAGCGGTTCACAACTTTATTTGTATCAAGTTTATTTTAGGGGCGCTAGCCCCTCCTATATTCAGCTATTAGTGTTTATTTTTGTCCTACACAAACATTACATTTCCATTGACAATGAATGGAGAATTTACGTCATATGTGTCTGAGCAAATCCGCTATTTTCGTCCTATACACAAACATTAAATGTTGTCCATTGACAATAGTACTATAGACGAATAACAGTCTAAGTCCACACTAATTATCCATAATGTATAAATGATGGATAAGGGGTCAGAACAACTAGGACTTTTCGTGGAGGGGTCAGAATACATTTTGGACTATACTGTACTACGCTGTAAAAAAACCAAACACTGACAGACACAAGGACGGACGGACGGACGGACGGACAGACAGACAGGGTAGCCTAGCAAACATACTCTCTCCTCATGCCTTCGGGCCTGGTGGAGACAATTAACGCTGATCCTGTCTTCATCTCATTCTGTCTTCTCATCTTATTGCGTCTTCTCGTCTTCTCGTCCCTACAGAGTGAGGTTCACAGCAGAATGCACAGCAGCATATACATCAATGCCAGATCTGCATCTCCCAGGTTTAACGAGGGAGACCTCCGCACACTGGAAAGTCACCTGCATGGTTTTAATGTCAAGGACCCCCATATGAATATATGCTATTAGGCCACGGACTGCCATCTGAAAAATAAATGTTTCAAAAAAATATTCAACATTTTATAAAACCTTTTCAAGGCTTTTATGAAAATCGCAGATGTATACTATAGGGTTAAACAGATTTTTGATGGTAGCCTATATATATATAAAAATATCTTTGAATTTCTCAACACAATTTTCTGTGCCGTGTGCAAATATAGAAACATAACAAAAACAACAAACTGAGCCATTTATTCAAATGATCATGGAGATGCAGATTTCTGTGCATTCTGGATAGTGTACAGACTCTATTTCTTTTGACCTGCTATTGACAATTTAGTCCTGCACCTATCAGGCTTTCTACTGCATAGTGGATAGTCAAGTTCTACTTGAACACAATAGAATACTCAGTGTTTATTTAACTCTGAGTGTCTGTCTGTCTGTCTGTCTGTCTGTGCGTGCGTGTGCACAGACTGTGCACGTGTGTGTGCATGTGAACTCAAGGGGTGGTTTGGTTACTGTTTTGTTTACAGACAGGATTACATAGAAAATGTTGAAATGTTGAAAACTCCTAATTACCAAAGGACCTCATATACTCTGAGGGAAGATGAAAATATCTGTTCTGGAATGGTATCAAAATATACTGAAATACGTGTGTAAGGATAAGCGTCCAATTATGCCACGTTTGTGTTAAAATGAAGGACAGAAAAAAATCAACGTGTTGCTGATTTCTCCCGCGGCCATCTGTTGCTGGAACTCACAGGCGGAGAGAGAATCATGCTCGGAGTGTTTGTGCTGTACCTGTTTTGATTATGCAATCTCCGACAGAAACAAAACATTCCATAGAAATGATTTGGGCTAGATTCCAGGGCAACTTTTACACGTGAAGGACAATTACGACAACAAAAGAGAAAAGGGAACATGAGATGGTTCTCTTGCCGTTCTCTTTATACTCTTTACGTTAAAACACACCAGCCCTATAGTATACTGCACATTGTCATGTGGCGAATAGTGGATATAGACAATCTGCAAGCTCACAATGTGGGACATCTCTGCACGAGCTTTTGAGATTGTAGATTTTAGAAAATGTCAGAACATTTGACATTTTGTACTGTGGGCGTCACATGCTAACACAAAACAGGACAAACATCTTCCATGATGTATAGGACAAATCGGGCATTGAAAAGAGGTCATAGTAATCTTTTTACGTGACTCATTTGATGTTATGAAAGGGCCTACAGGTCAATCAACCATGTGGCTATATGCCTTGCATTGTGCACGCATGTCTCTCGCGGCTCCCTTCACGGAGGTTTGTTTTCTGGCTGCATGTGAGCTTTGTGGAGTGTGACAAATGGCCCAGCAGGCCTGGAGCCCACAGCTCAGTGAGCATTCCAACAATGCCATATTACTGCATTAATATTTAAGGTCTAATGTTTCCCTAACTGGTGTTCAGACAGCCGGCTGAGGACCGTTCTCTAAAAGCATGTCAAAGCCAGTGCTCAAAGCAATGTCATCACAGCCACTACAGCCTAGACCTAGATACGTGTTCCGGAAATATAAAAAAATACATTTCTCTCAGCATTTGGGCACATTTTCAATTATTATGGCATTTCATACATTTCATACAATCACCCCCCCCCCCACACACACACACACACACACACACACACACACTGCTTGCATACACTTATCTATAAACTAAATGAAAGCAACAAGGATCTAAAAGTGGGGGTGTATGTCTTACTATTTAAAAGCTGTTTACATTTAATACATGTATGCTAAGAAGTGCTATACGTTATTTACTTTAGTTTTTTTCCCCCTATATCATCATATTGTTGTTATAGTATTATTATGAATGTTCCTCAGGATTTCCAGCATATATCGTTGAATGCACAATAAACTTTAAATCATGAAAGTCAGCCATCTAAGAATAGGCTCTGGTTTTGTGTTGATATGTAATACTGCATCTTCATGTGATATGCAATAATGCTGCTTGTTCACTATTGATCTGTCTCCACGCAGCGGTCCTACAGTAAAGTCCCCAGCAGTCGACTCCGGACAATGTCTAGTCTGTAGTAGATTTCAACATTTCATTCTCAGTCTCAGTCTGGCCTCTTCACATATATCACGTGTATTACCGGATTCATTATTTAAAATAAAATAAAATGGCCATCAGTGGCACAAATGCATCATTGTCAGGTGCACGTGTCAAGAAATAAAATAAGTCTGCACACCAATTTCTGCTCCCAGATATATCTTTTACTAATGTGGTAGCTTTTCGGGCCGAGGCCCTTCCGCAGACCTTCGCACAAATGAGTAGAACAGGCATTTATATATGGTGTGACACACCTGTGGCCCATCCACCATCAGTCCCCAATCAACGTCAGTCATGTGACCTTGACAATAGTGATTACTACATGCCTCTGTGTATAATATACATCATAATGAATACATCAGACTAAAACACACAATACATTCCAGTTTGTCCCAGATTACACAGACATATTAAGTACACAAAAACAGGACTCACTGGCCGACAAAGCCATCATAACGCTACCTGAAGAGGCGCCTCTTGTCTACTCTCAATGTTAAAGTTTGTTAATGTTTGCATGAATGTGCTCTTTCACGGCACAGCACAGCCCCATGGATCTCAGACTGTGGACCCCAGCTGCTCTATATACGGGACCCTGCCCCCACAGGTGACTAGCAGAAGCAATTAAACGCCTGTTGGTGTCATGGATTACAGTACAGCAAAGAAGGTCGTGGCCATTATAGTCGAGTGTGTGTGTGTGTGGGAGTTGTCTAGCTAATATCATATCACGCAGGATTATACACGAACGCTTGAACGGTAGAGATTAAGTGCTTTGATAACAGATATACAGTCAGCGTGACACCAAACGGCAGAGGAAGGATGGTGGGTTCTGGTCAAAGCTGGAGGCTAATTTTGTAAGATGGTGCGGAGGAAGGCTGCTGATGCACTGTAACTGAACCCAGCGCTATAGATTAACAGGGGAGGGGGGGGGGCAGTCTCTGACGTACTACAGTGTGTGTGTGTGTGTGTGTGTGTGTGTGTGTGTGAGAGAGAGAGGGAGAGAGAGGAAGTGAGTGTCTGGTCAGGTGCCTGCGAGAGAGAAAAACTGATATTAAGTGTGAGTGTGAATGAGGGTAGAGAAAGCGAGGGAGATATAGAAAGTGTGTGTGTGTGTGTGTGTGTGTGTGTGTCTGTGTGCGTGCGTGCGTGTGTGCGTGCGTGCGTGCGAGTAGTGGTGAAGGTAACAGATGGGCGGGGGAAGTGGACTCCTGTGCCTCAGAGGAGCACCGTGGCGCAGAGGATCAGAGTGCCGCCCACGAGCCACCCTGCCTGGGCCTAGTTACCCGCTACAGCACATGGAGCCCGTCCAGCGCCAGCCTGGCACGGATCAGCCCCGCGCGCCATCTGTCTCCTAGGACAGACACCCCCCCCCCACACACACACCACCCCCACACCCCAACCCTCCTCTCCTCTCTCCTCTCCCCCTCTTCCCTTCATCCTTTCCTCCCTCCCTCTCTCTCTCTCTCTCTCCACGCTGGTTGAATTGGAGCCTGATTTATGCTCAGTCAATGCGCGCCTGTCGTGTCACGCACCGACGACAATAGCCCGAGTTTAAAGCTCATGTGAGCTTGTAGATCTTGCTACTAACCGGCATGTGACTGCACGTGTGTCCTTGTGCGCCACTGACGATGACGGAGAGCATTTGGGTTGGCAAATGGATCATTTCTAAGCCTCACTTGCTGTTACGAATGAGTACGGATGATGAGGACCCAAATGCAGGCGACAGCATCTCAGAATACACAACACAGAAACTCACGCAACAGGGAACTACAAAACGAAGAAGAACACAATACACACACACACACACACATGATAACAGCTGGGGCACAGGTGAAATCAAAATACAATCAACACTAGAATAGGCTGACTAACAGGACACAGGTGGAAACACTGACACATCACAAGGTAGGCCACAGTAACTAGGCAGACAGGAAAGGAACCATTCTACAAAACCAAGCCAACAACAGAGTAACAGAAAACCAAAACCAAGCAGAACAAGAACACATGTCTAATACAGACGACAGACCATACTGAAATGATAGATAGAAACATCATTTAAAGTCCAAAACCTAAATAAGGACAGTCAAGTCCACGGGCCGAGGAGCAGGCCGTGACACTTCTGTGCCCACCTGTCAATCAACCCCGTTGCACCATCTCATCTGCATGGTTTGCATAGCAAACTGACCTCATTTATTTATTTTAAGAAAATGACGGGGATTTATAGTAGGTTGACAGGAAACGGGGAGAGAGATGGGGGGGGAAGACACACAGCAAAGGTCGTCGGGATCGGGACTCGAACCTCAGGCTGGATTACCAGCCTATAGGTGACCGGGCCTCTAGGCTGGCCCGGGCCAAGACGATCCTTTTCCTATAAATTTGATCTGGCTATTTCACCCAAAAATAAGCACCTATACACTTACACTACGATCGCAACGACATAACACAACTGAAATGTCATTTGTTTTTCACTGAAGTATAGCCTTGAGTGCGGTTCCCGAACAATGGCTCACATACAGTAGGTCAATAACAATTAAAAACAATCTATAATTGTTGCAATGGACATGACATAATGATAAGATGGGGTCAGCCAAAACATGATTTAGAATTGGACCACAACCATCAATGTTTAGCATCAAGTAAAAAAAGATTTTCAACATTGAAATATGTCATTAAAACCAATTTTGTGCGTGAACCCCTTTTGGTGTTAGCATCATGTCATGATTTAGCTATTGAAAAATAGCAGATCTACAAGTCTGCTATTTTTGAAAAATCGAAGAACGACTGCCATAGAAACATAGCTTTTTCAGATAACTGTCAGGATGTAGAAGACAAATACAAAGACAGGGCCATGTGATCAATGACATCACGAAGGTGTACTCTGCAGGCCAAAAAGTGATGTCACCAACCACATAACCCCATAGTTCTAGACCTCCAGTTCTAGGCTAAAGAGAAGAGGGGGACTCTTAGTCACACAAACATATAGGTCCATATATACTGAGACAGGCAAGTCAGGCAATCAGTATTATTGTGGGAACACACCCATGAACTACACAAGTGTGTGTGTGTGTGTGTGTGTGTGTGTGTGTGTGTGTGCGCGCGCGCGTGCGCGCGTGCGTGCATGCGTGAGCTCTAACACCGATGGGCACATTGGGGGACTGTTTTATTATTTCCACACAACTAATCTAAGGTAGGAAATATTAATGACATAGTTCAATGTTGACAATGAGTGGTATTCCTCTTTAATTACAATAATATACTGTAGATTCTACAGATAAGAAGGCAGTGTATACTCTATAGTACCACAACAACTCGAATGCAAGTCCATATTGTGTATGTGCAGAGAATTATAACTAGTGTGTGCTGCAAAGGAGCAAATTGGGACCAGCACAACCAAATATGCTGAAGCTATACAGTATATCAAATAAATAGTACAGTACAAAAAACTTTGACCTTGATGTTAATCGCCAGGCGGCTCCCTCAGTAGCCTGTAACTGAGGGGGCGTGTCTGACATCCCATAATACCCCATGCCTTTCTGGTGTCCGTGGAGATAACGAGACCATACTGTACTGGCGTTGTGACACCGTGCTGGTTGGACCGATAATGAGGGACAGACTCTTGGAGGGGGGTGTGTGCGGCGCGCGTGTGTGCATGAGTGTGTCTGTGTGTGTGTGCATGTGTGCATGCGTGCGTGTATGTAGTATGTACATGCGAGTGCGAGCGTGCGTGTATGTGTGTGTGTGTGTGTGTGTGGGGGGGTGACCACGGCAGGAGGTTTTTAACCCATTTATGACTGAGGCCGATTCTAAAAAAACGTCTTCTAAATCCTAACTGTTTTCTCTCTGTCAGTGGTGCGCAACCCTTTTCATGTCAAGGACCCCCAGAATTATCTGTATTTGGCCATGGACCCCATCTGAAAATACTAAAAACATTCGCTCTGAAAGAATACCTAAAGATTTGCGCTGCAATTTCACGATAATTTTGCAGATCTACATGGTTGTGAGCTTGTAGATCTGCTATTTTTCAATAGCTAAAGTATAACATACTGCTTAAAACGCCAGGGTTCCCTTCCAGAATGGGTTAAAGCGCAACAACAACAACAACACAAGTACAGCAGCAAAAAGTAGACTCAGAAGACTGTCAGTAATGGCTGAGGTTTACTATAGAACTGAGTCACGTGCCAAAAATAACTGATCTACAAAAGGTTGCTGATGTACGTGACGGCACTATGAGCTTGTATAGATCATATGTAGACTGGAATGTTTGAGTGTGTATATGCTTGTGTTTGTCCCTTGAGGTTCAAAGTGCTCGTTATTATACCGTATTACTGTACAACATACATTATCGTATTCTGGTGTGGTTTTTCTGCATTTTCACATTCTGTCTATACACAATTAGAGAATGTAGAGGAATTGATTAACATTTGCCTGTTTTCTCTCCTAATGGTACCAACATCAATACAGAATGGAATTGTGGACAAAATCCTATCCAACGATAACAAAATATTCTTTGGTTTTGGGTCCGAGATGCTAAATCTCATCAGGGTGGTCCGTGGCTCAAATGCAGAATAAATAATGAGCCTTGATATGAGAAGGGTTGAAAACCAATGCAGTAAGAGCAGCTAATAATAGGTGAAAGATAACAGTGACTTAATACTTAGCAGGCTCCCCAACACCACGGTTCCCAAAGTGGGGTCCACGACGCATTGCCAGGGGGTCCGCAAAATAATGATTTTTTGAATTATGGTATGTGTAATGTGATGTGTGAGCTTACCCATAATCACAGTAATCATATTCCATCATTCAAGGGCTTTTGGATAGAAATGAAACGGACTCCATGCAGTCACTTTCAGTTAGAGTACTGCGACTGTGACTGTGATCAGCTTCTAAGATAGCATCTTAAATGTTGATTGAAAAGTTTTTATACAAATAGTTCCAATGGCATCTAAATGTATGGTTTTAAATATGCTTATCGGTTTTGCGAGGATGAGATGAAAGAATTCTCCCCCCCCCTCATGGGGTACCTGGGCCAAAACAGTTTGGCAACCCCTGCTCTAACGTTCTCCCCCAAAACAACGCCTCTATCACCGTGACAAGGGGGTGTCAATTTAGACCAGGACAAACACAGCTTCTCTGTAACTGTCCCCGCTGTGATATATTAATATACCCTGTGTGTTATATTAACCGATTTAGACTTGAAGACGATTCTACAAAAAACCCATGTTTCTATGTCAGTCGTTCTCAAACATTTTCATGTCAAGGACCCCAAAATATATTATGTAATTGCATGGCCACCGACCCCAATCTGAAAATATGTTGTTTCAGGGACCCCCAAGAAGCAAAGATTAGAGTAAAACGTTCACTGTGACAGAATATATATTCAAAGATTTGCACCACATTTTCACGAGTTTTCAAAAGTAGCAGATCTAGATCTAAATCTAGTAGCGCGGCTATAAGCTTTTTAACATAACACCAAAAGGGGTTCCTGTCCTGAATGGGTTAATATAGCTGTGAACATGCTCCCTGTGGACCCCACCCCACCACACACCCACACTCCTTCACAACTCTTCCAATTTAGCCTGATTTTCCTCTCTAACTTTCTGTAAGAATCCTTACATCGTTTCCAGTTATTATTTTGCTTTATATCATTAAACATAAAGAAAGCATTTTTTCATTCTTTTCACACGCACACGCACACACACACACACACACACACACACACACACACACACACACACACGCCACTTATAGCCTACAGTATATGCACGCACACTTCCAGGCCAGCAGAGTTGCATTAATCCAACTGGCCCCAGGAGGGCCAGTGTATTGATTGGGCCTCGGTGTGGTTTGTCACAGGTGATCACAGTGATCGGGACATGCTGCTGCTCGGGCGCGTTATGCGTATAGCTCCGCCCTGGAAGGACTGCACCATGACGACATAGAAAGGACTTTTTTTCCCCGGTGAGCCCTTTGGACATGTGTTTGACTGCACCCTGTACGGATTACATTTATGTTTGACTGCACCCTGTACGGATTACATTTATGTTTGACTGCACCCTGTACGGATTACATTTACATGAGGGGGGGCCCTCATGTAAATGTAATCCGAATGGATTCAGTATTTAGCACGGGTTGTGGTGGACATTTTTGTGGGCTTGTAGATTGGCTATTCTCACCAAATATTGGCCTATATTTCACCGAATGTGTTCGCCTGTTAAGACAGATATTGTGGTATGTAGTGAGACAAGGGAACAGGTTGAAGAGAGCCTTGAAAGGTGGATACTACAGTATTGCATACTAGAGAGATTAGAGGATTGAAAATCTGCAGGAGCAAGACAGAATATGTGCGCCTATAAACGAGAGAGAGAGGACAGTGGAACAGTGAGGAATGCAAGGAGGAGTAGAGGTGGCAAATGTGGAGGAGTTTAAAATACCTGGGGGTCAACTATCCAAAGTAATGGAAGAGTGCAGAAGAGAGGTGAAAAGGAGAGTGCTGCGGGCAGCGGGGGCGGAACGGATGGAAGAAAGTGTCAGGAGTTATCTGTGACAGTAACGGCAAGAGTGTAGGATGGTAGTGAGACCATGCTGTGTGGCGTAGGAACAGTGGCATGGATGAACAGACGCCGGCAGTGTTGAACTGTACACGCAACTTTGCTCCTTCTCTCTCTCTGTCTCTCCCTCTCTCATTCTCCTTCACATATCAAGTCTCCCCTTCATTCACAAGCCACTCTCCAAGACTCTTCCAGTACTTCTCAGTTCCTGCGTACGTTCCACCATTGTTGAACTGGTGCAAATTCATGTCTTCCATATTCCGTGATAATGAACATTCAACTCGAATGCTGTATTTATAATAGGGGTGTGCAAAAAGAAAATCGATTCAGGGATATATCGTGATTTTTAATGCCACCATATTCAAATCATATCGCCAATTTATTTATTTTTAAATGTTAATGTTATCTGGCTGCATTGAAGCATATGATTGAACTTTTCATGGTCTATAACTCTATATTGTTTAGAATTGCTTTAAAATGTTCGAGACTATACTAATGAAAGCAAAGTAACTTGATCAAATCGGGAGGTAAGTAAATCGTTATAGTTTATAATAAAGCATGTCATTGCTAATAAGGCAATGACCCCTTCCAGAGTGAAGCACTGAGAAAACTGTTGCGCCTTTCTTCGTCCTTTTTTTCTCTTTAAACTTGACTACGGTAGCGGTGGTCTCTATTTTAAGATGCTGTGCTCATGGTGCTCTGTGCTCATGGTGAGATTAAAAAGCTTTTTAATCTCACCATGAGCACAGAGCACCATGAGCACAGCATCTTAAAATAAAATAAAATGTATTTTTCTAAGTCTCAAGTCTAAGGAGTTTTACTTCTTTGTTTATACGGTGAGCGAGTCTTTTCCTGTCAAAGTTTCCCTTCCAGAGTGGAGAATATCGTCTAATGACATTTAGCAAGACATTATATTTGACAGTATAGCGTAAGCAGAGAGGAGAGAGGATTCTCTCTTGGATCAACATCTAAACATAACTTGAGATGCTCATCAATTGCCAATGGAATAGCATGAGGCTGCAGATTCAGAGCCCGCTGGTTACAATTAATGCTGAACCCTGCAATATTGCCAGGCAACCTCCAGAGCTCTAATCGAATTACCATAAGCAAACTGGTCATCAATTTATAGACGTATCCGTTCCAACTTTTTGGGTTAGCATGACCCCATGCAGTCAGTTTCCCCTTCTCACACTGTTCCCTCTCCACATTTGACACTGTCAGCCGATTGGTCGCACCACCGCAGAGCTAGTAGGCTCAGCACGGTAGGAAAGTTTAAAAAAAACGAAACAAAACACATTGGTCTGCATTTCATCAAACATTCATAACCTCACCTAGTACTAGAGCGGAAACTCTTAACCTATTTAGATCTGAGACCAGATTCTACAAAAAAACCCTGTGATTTTCAGTGATTTTCTGGCTGCCGACAACATTTCAAAATATGGTGTTCCAGGGACCACCCCGGAAACAAGGATTTGAGCTAAAAACGTTCGCTCTGAAAGAATATATATTCAAAGATTTGTGTCACATTTTCACGATTTCTCTAAAATTAAAGTAGGCCTATAACATAATACTTTAAAACACAAAAGGGGTTCCCGTCCTGAATGGGTTAAAACCCTTGAAACTGTACCGGAGGGTACACATTAACGTAAGGAGTGTAGAAAAGCGTAACCGCTTTAAAATATTAACCTCTTTATAACAGTTTGATGGCTTAATCGCCCAATCGATAGCATTGTGCAACGGTAGCGGTGGGGCGGGAACAGGATGGTGGTCATGAAAAATGCATGAGGCTGGGTCTAAGACGGAGGCCAGAAAATTAAACCCTGCCCGCCATATTTGCTGAGTTGCAGCGGTGGAGCCAGTTTAGAGTGGAGTGGTGGAAAAAGTGGAGGTTGTGTTAATGTGTGTGTGTGTGTGTGTGTGTGTGTGTGTGTGTGTGTGTGTGTGTGTGTGTGTGTGTGTGTGTGTGTGTGTGTGTGTGTGCGTGCGTGTGCATGGTGTTGTTACTTCATTGGGGAGTGTAAAACAAATTAAAACTTTCAGGCAATGGAAAAGGTGAAAACCACACAGTAACATTTTGGAGAACACCATTTTGCTCTTATGTCACACAATGCATGGGAAACAAGCCCCCAGAAAGGCGTGGAAGCTGCGAGACATAGTGGTCAGAGCTGGAACTGCAGGCAGGCCCCTGCATTTAACACGAGGAAACCCCGTGCAGCTGGGGTTTCACATTGAGCACTTCCGCATTTTGGGCACCACAGTTTTTGCCTGGCTCCAGCCCTGAATCGCTACCATTACAAAAAAATGTCCTGGCGATTCAGGTCTGGTGACACTGGACTCCGCCTTTAAATATCACTGCCTCTGACACTTTGTCATTCTCTTTTCAGTTTGCAACAAGTAACCCACCTCCATCCCCAACTCCACCTTGTCCATCTAGTGTTTATACATTAAATGCAAATGAGTCTAATCGCCCCAAATGTTATCTTTTATGCAATAAAACTATATTCATTTGCAGGTCAGGGGTTCCTGGGGGGGGGGTCCTGATAAAGTCTAATAAACTACTAAAAACGGTCACAAAAGCAGACTAAATAAATACAGGCTGCAGACAGCTCAGCTGATGCTGCAACATAGCATATTTCTTAACACATCGTTGCATGTGCAGTGGTGGACACATTTCTCAACCGCAGTACTTGAGTCAACTGCAAGTCAAATTTGTCCTTTTTGTCTATGATGTCCATATATTAAGGTTGTACACAGGGAAGCCATGCCGTTATTAGAGATCGTCTTTTAAGAAATCGTCTTAAAACCTTAATTGGATAGGATGTCATGTCCTTCCTTAGTCTGCTTAGAAAAGAGATTATAAGAGACACAATAAAACACATTTTCACGTGGGAAAGATTGCAGGTCTAATAAAAAAAACATGAAATGCAGAGGATGGAGTGACTTTGATATGTTTACAATTTTGGTCAATAAAGGGCTAAGGTGTGCTCTTGAAATCCAACTTAATTCCCTGGCTATTCCAAGAACAGAAGACCTTGGTCTCCCCTGGATCACAAAAGATTACAGGCAACATCTGTCCAAATTAGACCAGCAATATCATCTACGGTATTATGCTCAAAACCTGCACTGCAGCGTGTTGTTTTAATCTACAATAGAGCGAGAGGAAGAACAGCAAATTGATTAAAACATTGGTTTGTCTTTAAAATGACCCAAATGAAAAGTACACCCAACAAAACTTTGGTTTGGAACTTTGGATTGGAAGGAGTCAGAGCCGTTCAGTAAAATTAAACGAGAAATGGACAGACACACTGATGACATTGGGATAGCGAGGGGATGAAACTAAATAAAGCTAATCTCTGGTGTTCCACATTCGGCTAAAATTTGGGTACAAATTCCATTGCATTTGTACATTCTGTCAGGCATTGAATTATGAATACATAAACTCCATACGAATTACTATAATACAGTTGGCAATACAACTTAAGTCAAATCTATTATGTCTAATCAACTAAAGAATATACCAAACAAAAACACAAACCAACTAAAACCTTCCAACCACACTACCCTCTCTCCCCTCCGTACAGCCTGGCCACAAGAGCACTGAGCTGCTTAAATAAATGTAAAATGGCTATTTATCTTGATACAAAACATTGTTATAGAGTGTTTATTTTGTAACAGGGGTTTTCCCCGTCTCCAGAGTGAGAATAAAATAAATGTTCAGGTCAAACAGAATACAGAATAGATAAACAAGTGAAATTTAAAAGTATAATAAAATAAATAAATAAAATCGGCAGTTGAAAAACTTAGATCCCCTTAACTATTAAAATATATACTTAGACCCAGAATAAAAAGCATTGTCTTTACAATCACCATGAGATAAGCTGTCATGCCAGGTTGTAGTATGGTGTCTCATGTGCAGTGCTCCGAGTGGCCCAGACGTTGGGAGGTAAACGGGTAAATAATGCATGGAGAGTGCACTGATTGTGGTTCATGTGATCCCGCCCACCACATAGTTTGCTGCACAAAGCCATTGGTGCGGGCGCTCGCTCAGGCATGCCTCTAAGCCCAAACCACACCAAAGGGTTGGGTTGGGACAAAACGCTTTTTAAGGTAGACCACACCAATGTAACTCATTGCAACTGAGTTGCAATGTGGTTTGGGCTTAAAGCCTCAAGGCCTATTCTCAAGCGATCAAAAAAAGTCATGTAACCTCAAAATCTTCCTTTGTATTCACGCATGCATGCACGCACGCACGCACGCACGCACGCACGCAGTAGTGTGTGATCATTACCATTCAACAGCAGTACCAAACCCGAGACAGACTTGTAGCCTGGGAACTGTGTCACTGTTAACTATCTTGTTCCGCTTCGCTGTAAGCCACAACAGCTCTGTTAGGCGATATACGAGGACGGGCCGTTATACTCCCACAAGCTTCTGGCCTCTCTGTCGGGGTGCCATGCCCTGCCAGGAGGCTGTGATCTCACCTGTCAGAGTGAATTTATAGCGGCACGTGAGCTCAGCCGATGGCTACCTACAGACCACGGTCTTGTTTTATACGCTCCAGTTGGCTGTCTCCTGCTGAACACAATGCCAGAGACATCAATGACCTGCTGCTCCAAGTCAATGTAGGAAACAGTGTCCACTGTAAAGGGAAGTGGGAAGGGGGTCCGAATACAAATTGTATTTAAACGCGGACCACCATTTGAAAATATTTTGTGCCAGGGACCCCCATAAAAGCTCACAACACGTTGCATCACGCATACCGGTTCCTAATTAAACTGTTCCTGATTTAGTGGATGCCACTTTCGTAACTAATAGCCTTGTGATATATCCTAGTAGAATCTTGATTAACTCACACAAGAGAAGACAGTAGCATTGTAGTAACATTATTACTCTCCGATTTCAATATCATTACTCTGCTTCACTGTCAAAGCAGAAGGATGACAGATTTTACAGGCTCTGTCGAGAGAAGAGAGTAGTTTCTCAGGGGTGCTTGAGTTTGCGTGGCCTTGAATGGTCCATCAACCAAGCTGTTCTCCCTCATACTGAGTGAAGCAAGCTGCATGGGCCGCACCCTCTGCACAAAAAAACAGCTTTGTCATTGATCAGCGCACATCCTGGCAAACAAGCATAACCAAAATAGCGTCCCCATTGATCTTGAATGGAACTCTAATCAATCTATATCAGTTCTACACCGACAGCTGCATGGGTAGAGAACTAAAACACATCTGAAACATCTTAGACAAGCACAGCATGTATACGCACATACAACCACACGCCCCAATCATACCCACCCCGCACGCACGCACGCACGCACACGCGCACACACACACACACACACACACACACACACACACACACACACACACACACACACACACACACACACACACACACACACACACACACACACACACACACACACACACACACACACACACACACACACACACACACACACACACACACACACACGCGCACCCCAGACAGAGTGGGTCTGACTGAGTAACCTCTTCACACACACAGAGGGCCTGTGCGAGTGTAGACAGACAAGCAGACAGAGGCGTGTTGAGAAGTGTTTCAGTCAGCAGGAAGTGGGCGTGTTAAACAGCGGCACCTGGATTAAAGGATAACACTTCCACTGATCCCCCCCCGGGTCTGCCATGAGGCTGGATGGTTGAATACACTATCTCATAAAGCACGGTCTGCCATGAGGCCAGGATGGTTGAATACACTATCTCATAAAGCACGGTCGGTCCTACAGCAAACACAACCAGCATCACTCTTAAACACATCAATCCAGGCATCCCTACATTTCAGTTTTAACACAGCCTCGTCAGAAGTCTCACAATGGATGGATAATGTCAAGTACTAACATATTTATGTAGCCGTATACTGTACTTTTGAAGGTATGAACCAAATAAACCATATACTTCATTATTGACTGGGGTACCCCAGGGTTCTATACTTGGCCCCCCTGCCTTTCTCCCTCTACATCAAATCTCTTTGCCGAAAACAGCAGTTCTAAAAGCTCACAATGCGTCACAAGGCTATGAGCTTGGCTATGAGCCAATTTTCGTGGAATGTTTACCTATCATGACATGCCAAGAATAGGGATGCTAATGTGCATGTGGTTAAGATCTGTATAAAATGTACATATAATAAATAATATATAGTAGCAGCTAAAATAGCTGATTATTATGTAAATAATTAAGTCAGGCGCACCGACAGAAGCGAGCTTGAGCCAATAGGTGCACGAGTGAGTGTCCGATGGTGCGATAGCCGAACTGTCGACTCAGCGATGTACGACTTGCATATCAATATGGTGAGAATTGGTAATACATGAATGTACTCCCAACTTGCATATCGCACCCACTATAGGACGTATACTAAACTGTACAAGACACATTCAAAGCGCACATTTTGTTACGATCAGGCTGCTATTTTGTAAATAGGCAAATATCAAAAATAGCTAAAACGAAAGAAAGCAGCAAATGAAATAGAATGAACACTCATCTTTTACTTTCTCTAATAACAACCTAAAACATGAACCTTGGTTAAAAATAAAAATAAAGTTGTCCTTTAAGCACTATGAACTTCTTTGTACGACAAATAATGAAACCAGGCGATCTACAGGTTGCGTCACAGCGTGTTGTGATTAACATATTTCAACACATGTGAAAACTTGGGCAAATAAATAACAATGCCAGGAGGATTAATGTAGTTCACACTCGTGTGAAGTGAGCTGTGACTTTCATCACAATGATGAAGTCTGATGATGTCACCAACTTGACGCCACGTGCTCAAACGGACATTCCGTGCTCAAACGGACATTCCGTGCTCAAACGGACATTCCGTGCTCAAACAGGCAGACAGACAGGCAGGCAGGCAGGCAGGCAGGCAGGCAGACAGACAGACAGACAGAAAGACGTGCGCATTGGAGCAAATACAAACAAATGTACATTTACACAAATGAAAAGGCATGAACTTAATTCAGTCCGACCAGAAGCAGGGGTAATAAGACATAATTAGACATCATTATCTCCACCATGCATGTCATATAAAAAGGACCAGAGGGGATATCAAAAGCAGGCCTGATTCACCCCCCCCCCCCCCCCCCCCCCGTACAAGATGACTGAAATACTACAGTATTACAGTAAATGACGAAAACCCCCAAACCTCAAAACCCAAGATGCGACAGAAAGAGGATATAAACTCAATAGATTTACCAAGTGACATGCTGAGATACGAAATGAAGAGAATTTGTGAAATCGACGCTCATTACTGCAGACCAGAGAGAGAGAGAAAAGAAAGAAAGAAAGAAAGAAAAGGCGATTACATAAGAAAACAACAGAAAACAAAGGATTCTGGGAGAATATATGTGACATCCTCATGCAGGTTCAACAAAGCGAGCTGGGAAGTGACAGAGGGGCGGAGAGAGACAGCAAGGAGGAGGAGGAATCCTCCTTTAGTCTGCTCACTAACTAATGTCAGAGAGAGGGAGAGGGCGAGGGAGAGGAAGAGGGAGGAAGAGAGGGAGAGGGGGAGAGGGGGAGAGGGAGAGGGAGAGGGAGGAAGAGAGGGAGAGGGAGAGTGAGAGAGAGAGTGAGTTAGGGAGTTAGGGGGGTAAACAGAGGTGTCTTTGATCCAACAGATGTTGAAGAGAAATGGCTTTTCTTTGTAAAAAGTAAAAACCCACCTGAGTTGGCAGGTACAGCTGGGCCCAGATGGCTCTTTGTTCCGAACCCAGTACTAATGAGGAGAGGGAGAGGAGGAGGAGGGGTTTAACACATTTTGAGCGGGAACCCGTTTTGGTGTTAGCATTACGTTATGCTTTAGCTATTTTTTTAAACTCGAAGAACATAGTAACATAGCTTTTTCAGAAAACTGTCAGGATGTAGAAGACATCTTTAGAACCTGATCTCAGGTCAGAATGGGTTAAGCTTGTGGGTGGCATCTGAGGGCTTCGTCTGGCACACATACAGAAGTGCTAGTACTGATTAAATCTCATTTAGACACTCCACAGAGCTGTGGCTGGACACAGCAGCAGCAAGCAAGCAAGCAAGCAAACCCGGGCACCTGTGACTGCAGTGTGTGAGGTGTGATGTCATACGGATAGCTAATCATTTGGATGTGCACAACGGATGTTTTATTTATACATTTCTACCCCAGCAGGGCAGCATATTCATTACGGCATCTCGTTGCTTCGATAAGATCAATAAGCAGCGCATGCTTTCATATGCATACAAACTAACCTGGTGTACAATACATCAATCATCACGGCAGTCCCCCGGGTCGCTCAATACTGTCAATGTGGGGCAAGATGATGACACCTCCAGGTGTTATCTCCTTGTATCAACTTTGAAGTGTGTGTGTGTACGTGTGTGTACGTGTGTGTGTGTGTGTGTGTGTGTGTGTGTGTGCGTGCGTGTGCACGTGCGTGCATGCATGCATACACGTGTAGATGCATGTGTGAAGATTAAGAAGCACAGCACACAGCTGTGTGTAGATGGATGTTGTGAGCTGGTAAAAACACTTGAACTATACTGTATATATATTACAGCTAGATAACCGTTCAAGAGCTCTTCAGAAAAGAGTGAGCAGTGCACTCTTCCCGTCATTACAGCTCCAAGTCCCTCTGCTTTCATCCTGGAATTACAGTATGCAAAATGTAAAGGAATTAGTCTACTTTACATGAACTACACTCGATTCGTGGACTTAGACTAGCAAACACAAACACAACTATTCTTTGGAAAATTGAAAATTTGTCCTCGGAAAGGCACATCAGTCAGGCTAAATAAGTACAATAATAAGTCACAAATAAGACTGATCTGGTCGCTAAACTGATCTGGTCACGGCTTAGGATCTGTATGTGTGTGGGTAGCTATATCACACAGAGCAGTAGTTCATCTGATAGATCTGTATGTGTGTGGGTAGCTATATCACACAGAGCAGTAGTTCCCAAACATTTTCATGTCAAGGACCCCCACATTCACACTCATTACCCGGCGAACCACCCATTAGAAAATATATGCCAAGGACCTCCGGAAGATTTTTACGGCTCTTGCAGTGATTTTCAACCATTTTTATTTGAAGGACCCCAGGTTTGACCTGAATTAGGTAGGCCCCCATTTATGTGTCTGAGTTACAGACACATAAAAGGGTCCATTTGGTTCCTAATTATCATTTAGCTGGGGACCCCCTGGAACTCTCTCAAGGACCCCTAGGGGTCCCCGAACCCCACTTTGGGAACCACTGATATACAGTATAGCTTTAACTTTCAACAGGCCAGGAGGATGGAAGTAGCTAATAAGGACAGTGGTTCTCAAAGTGTGGTCTGTGGGGACCCTCGGGTTCATTGACGGGGTTCCAAATGGACCCGTTTAGGTCTGTAACTCTGAGAGTTATGGGTGTCCTTGAAATTAAATCATTTGAGAACCACCAGGTTAGGATGTAGAGCGGCCGCGTCGGAGTAAGAAGTCTCTAGGCGTCTCCTCCAGGCTTCGTGTCATGGATGTTTGCATGATGCATGATGTGAGCTGGTAAAAACACAATGCCACGCCAGACTTTCCGGTCCTTCATTGCTTACTGATGTATATGTGTCCCTATAGAAATGACATCAGGGAACAACAGTTTTCTACCTCTGGTCTGCATGCTTTGAGGCAGCATTCCAGAGAAGAAGGGAAGATATAACCTCATTTTCAGCTCTGTAGCAGTGGCCAGTAAACTGTGTTCTTCTGGATCGGACTGGTGAAGAAACACGGGGAAGGTTGCAAGAGTCCCTGAGCAAGACCCAATACAATTCATAGGAGCTTTATTGGCATGAGAAAACATATGTTTACATTGCGAAAGCAAGTGTCAAAAAAATGATAAAACAGTTGAAAAGATGGAGGGTGTACAGCATTGAGTAAACAGAGCTATGTCATATTGCATCCATATACATACTATAGATATACAAAAGAAAAAAGCCTCAAGACACACCAGGGGCGTTTGTTTTGTGCATTTAATTTGCCCCCAAATATATATTTTTTAAACTGTCGTTGGTGCCATGAGTAGATCCATAAATATTACACAGCGATAAGACAAATACAATTTTCAATTTGTATCAACAAGTATGAAGGAGGCATCAACTATATAAATGGTTTGACGCATTTTCCGTTGGCTTATTTATTTGTCACGCCCCTGGCGTGTAAATAACTTGAACCGCCGACTCTGAGTAAGCCACTGCTGGCTCAAAGCAGAGGAGCAATGTCGTCTGGGAAATCACTACAAATCCTCCTCCAGTGTCATGACATCACAGACTGTGATGTGAACTTTTTACTGGTGAAACCTCCATCAGTGCCAACAAAACTGGGCAAATAATGTAGTTATACGATTTATGAGGTGGAAACTGGTTTATCGATTCATCTCAGCGGCTGACTATACCCCAACAACTGTCCTGGTCCTGTAGCCACTGTCTGGCCTGTCCTGCTGTCCTCTCTAGCTCTGAGGAGGGTGGGGGGGTGGGTGGCGATAGCCAGTCAGCCTGCTTCTCTGAAGGACGTCCGAAAGAGTTTCAAAGGCAATAACAAATCAAAGTGTTCCCTGAATCTAATATCAAACAGGCCTAGTGTCAGCATTTATTAGAGAAATCAGATTCTCTCTCCCCCTCCGTCCTCTCTCTCCCCCCGCCGTCTCTCTCCCACTTGCAGTATTCCGACACACAGCGGCCCTTTGAAGTCGAAAGAATGCAGGATCGCAAATTACCCAGGAGACGCAGCTGATAGTCTTTGAAGCCCTCCTTTGATAGTGTTGTTTGCTGCTCTCTCTCTCTCACTGCCTCCATCTCTCCCTTTATCTCTCCCCTGCTTTTTCCTTCTCCATGCAGAACATGGTTTGCACACATGTATGCACACAATGGTGAGATTGCACAAAACTGCATACAGTCATGCGGAGCACACACACACGCACACGCACACACACACACACACACACACACACACACACACACACACACAACTACTTTGAATCAATACATAAACATGAGCTGACATGGGTGTAGTATGTACTAGAGCCTGGCCTGTGAGTGTCATCTGAGATTGACATCATGGTGAATAGAGCATAAAGTAGAACGCTGTTGCCACCCTAAACCTGAATATTTGGGCTTAATTCATGGACATGACAAATCCAATGCAGTGTCTCTTGGAGTCCGACAGTTCCCGGTTCAATCCCTTGTATAGTGTCCACAAGCAAGACACTTAACGCCCTGTCTATACTGGTCTATTCTACAGCTACACCTCTGTGGCTGCTGTCCATGATTCTCTGAAGTATAACTGTAGCTGCTGTCCATGGTCCTGAAGTAACTGTCACTGCATTCTTTTTTTTTCTCGTTTATTCCTTTTTTGAATAACTTGCGCTAGAACTAGTCCATATACCCACCCTCCACTCTCCGTCCATCCGGGCTATAGAAACACAACCGTTACAGACTACAGATCCAATAGCCTGCAAGGACCGATAAAAGAACGCTAATAAACGGCTTAAATTTGTCTACATCATTCTCTTATTATGCCAATGATCAATTCCTGTGAGCAAATTCATATTGATTTATAAATCCACAGAGGAGACATTTTGATGAGGACTCAATGACAGACAGAGGTCTTCAGTTCATACTGTATATAGACTTATATGCTATTATTTTAAGAAGGTGACGATTTGTAAACTCTCCGAGTTGCAAATAACTCCATAATTTAACACTATGGATTTCATGGTGTACAAAGATGTACCTTGTCAGAGAGGATTTTTATTTACTCTGGCCCTTCTTCAATATATCTTATGGGAATGAATGTAGAATGTATTTTTCTATACTGTATATCAGAAACTTGACAGCTAATTCAAGGACGTTTCTACCCAGGGAAACGAACAACAAACTCCCACCTGTTAAATGGCTGGTTATTTGTTTTGGAACTGACAGGGAGACACAATTCTTCCCACAGAATACAAGCAGAGAACCATTGCACTTACATTTTTGAAACTTAAGTTTAGCTGCCGGGACAGCCGAGTCTAACTAACTGCCTGTCACTTAACATGGCAGCCGAATGCATTTTCACAGCATGTTTATCGATTGACTGACAGCTTGGATCAAAGGAACCAACTTGGCAAACACATTTTTTCAATGTTATTTTTTTTTTGTACATGAATCCTTTACAATTAATGTTAGCCTATATTATCTTTAAAATCTTGTTTGGGGACCCACTTGCAATATGGTCACGGCCATATTTTTTATCCCACAATTTTGCAACCCATTCTTTTTCACCCATAGTGTCAATTATCTAATGTAATCCTGGGCGCTACACTTCCTCTGCCAACGTGTCTACTAATACTATGACGAAAAATGTTTATCGACTAGTCACTAGACTAAAATGTTTGCGAGGGACTAGTGGACAAAATATCTAGTATAAGTAACACACAAGTCATTTTACACTTGGTTGCATGCTGAAAATAGCTGATCTACAGGCTCACAATGTGTCGCAACGTGACGTGTTGTAGAGCTTGTAGATCGGCTATTTTCAGCAAGTGTAAAATCGTGTAAAATTTCAATGGTATCAAGGCCCGCCAAAATACATTTTGGTCGACTAAATCTACCATAATGTTGTCGACCAAAACTAGACTAACACTAAAACATTCCAAGTGACAAAAATGTGACTAAAACTAAATGAAAACTGTTCAAAAAGACTATGACGAAGACTAAAATCAAAATTTGCTGCGAAAAACAACAGTGATTCAGATCTAATGGCTTTCAGAGTCTATAAGGAAGGAGTCGAAGGACACAGGCTGTGAGCATTGATGGTCGGATCCTTGGCCTTTTAATGGGCATAATGTTGACTGCCGCATTATCAACAATAATGACAATAGTTTACTTAACTTCATCTATTCAGATTTTGTATATTTTTATGACACTGGTTCTACTCTGATCCGTATCCTATTGCCTGAATTTATTTTGTCCAGCAAACACAGTTAGCAATTTTCTTCAGAAGTCCTGATGTCACTATTTCATCCCCTGGGTCACAGAATAATGACTCTATGGAGAATAACATTGGATCATCTTAGAATTGTCTCATATAAGAATTGTGGTCCGAAAATAAACAAAATACCCTGGCCCTATATTGTCCGTATCGTTTACGATAGTCAGTCACTCAAATTTGATACAGTCAAAGTTTCTGTTTCAGTTTATGGTGAAGATTGAATTGATTGGGCTGCGTTTTCTCGTCGCCTGTTAGTCAAACCTCACATTTTTGGAACTCAGTTTTTATATGATGCGATATTAAACATGCCTATGGTTCAAATGGTCATGCTACGTCCTCCACTAGAGCACCAAAGTCCGATGTCAATATCGCTAGAGGGCGATACGTCCACGCGTTCGTGTACTTTTTATTTGTATTATCCCCATTTTAAAAAAAAAAGCTAATCATCCCGGCCATTATTTTTGGACCACAATTCTTATATGAGACGATTTTAAGATGACCCATTGTTTTTCTCTATAGAGAAGACCTTGTAATCAGAGGCTGCAGGCACAACACAGAAAAGTGTAGGAAGGGTTAAGTGGCAAAAAAAGCGATACAAATTATTTGCTGTATTTGTTAAAAGATAAAAAGTTTTAGTGTGAAATTTGATACAACATGTCTCCTACTCTAAATCTTTCGTCACTGGAGAATTCATAGTGCATCATCCTCAACACTCCAAATCGTTTCCTAGGAGATGATGCAACAGTTTTGAATTCAAGTGTAATGCTGTTCTTTCTATTGTACTGTGACGAGAAACCCTTTCATGGTCCTCCGTTTCACCAGCTAGACGTGCATGTTTTTTAACAGCTTTTGTGAACGTGACACTCCAGACAGAAATCGTTTTGCATGTGAACACGCCATAGCACTGGTTCTCAACATGGGGTCCGGAGGCCTTGGGGTGGGGGGGGGTTGGTTGCCAGATGGTTCCCAGCAAAATGATTGATGTTAGGAACCAAATTAACCCTTCCATGTTTGTATCTCTGAGAACCTTACAGAGTGTAGCAGAGTGGCCCTTTGGTCTAATGGTTAAGATGTTGGACTTTCATGCGGGGGACCCAAGTTCGAATCACACACACACACACACACACACACACACACACACACACACACACACACACACACACACACACACACACACACACACACACACACACACACACACACACACACACACACACACACACACACACACACACACACACACACATATATATAAATGGGGATCAGTGGCCTCATGCCTCATACATATCAAACTGGGGGTCCTTGGAATTGAAAAGGTCACACTCACACACCGTGCTAAAGGGTTTTTAACTGCACATCTCTGACGGTTTAGGTAATGAACAGTGATCAAGGGGTCGTCCTGCCTGTCACAGTTGTCACATGTTACAGCCTGTTCAAAAGGGCTCAAACTCCCTGGCCTGAGCTGAAAGGAGAGCAACACGCACATGCATGTTCACATCCAATGAAGCCCCAGAGCCCTCTATATGAGAGCAGGGTGGAATCTGACTTATTTAATATGTACAAGGGAAGATCAATCGTGTCCCCCTGCACGCATTCCATCCGTGGCGGCTCTGGGTCCTCGTGTAACAAGCTATACTGAACTGTACCATTTAGCCCGTTATGGGCGGGAACCCCTTTAGCTATTGAAAAATAGCAGATCTACAAGCTTATAGCGCTGCACCGAGTGCCGCGCTACTAGATTGCGTCCACTGCGATTGCGACCACTAGGGGGGCGAGCCCAACTCGTTTGCGATGGTTTTTGAAAGCCCATACCTAACACCATGCCAAAAATCAAAAACTTTTAACGAATTGGGACCCAGTTATTTCCCTTTCCACCGGCTGTTGGCTCGCTGGGTCCTCTGCCCCATTGCATTGGCATTCAAGGCTTACTTACGCGCCAGGCATCTATTTTGGTTATGTTTGGGGATGGTGATGTCATTTAATGAAAGTTGCACTCTTTTGTATCAACAGCTTGTCTCTGCATGGTGTCGCGCTGTCACCCTGCCTTCTTCCCCTGGTGTGACGCTGTCACCCTGCCTTCTTCCCCTGGTGTGACGCTGTCACCCTGCCTTCTTCCCCATGTGTGACGGCAGTGGTGACACTTTGTGGTGGTGAGTACTTAACCCTGACACATCTTTTGATTTGGGAATTTTAGATATCATTGCATGCGGTCTGGTGCTGGGCCTGTTGTCACCTGGTAGGGAAGTGGGCACGAGACAGACATACCAGTATGAGACAGACAGACAGACAGACAGACTCATAGGCCTGACTCACACCTTCGCAACAGATTGATGTATGCTTGTTGTATGAGATGTACTGTATAGCTGATGCAAGCTCGCAATGCATTTCCAATGGGAGTCACATGGTTTGACGAAACACAGCCGAAAACCATACAACACAAATGTTGTGTCAAACCATGTGACTTCCATTGGAAATGCATTGGGGCAAGATGTATCACACGCTTTGTATACATCTAGCATGCATCAATGTTGTATGCTAGATCGAAAGGTGTGAGTGAGGCCATAGGCTGCAGAAATCAAATCACCAACATGTGTCGTAATTATAAAAAAACAAAGAAAAAACAGCCAGGTGCTCACACAGGAGATAAAAGTAGTAGAACTACAAAGTAGGCTACTGTTATGGAATAAACACTGAAGACACAGAGAGACTACAAAGACTACACGAAATCAGGGCGAGGGAAAGTAAAACTAAAAAGCCTTTATTATAGCAGTAAAAAGTTAAAATGCCGATATGCTTCACTTTGCCCTGACAAGTTGGCCAAAAGAAGTTGCTGTAAATATGCTACAATAAAGGCTTTGTTGTTTTTAGTCTTACTTTATCTTCTCCTGATTTGTTTGAGTGATCACATCTCTTCTGTTTCTTCTATTCATGTGTAGTAGGCTACTTACAGTAGCCAGACCTGGACTGGGAATGAATCAGGTGAAATATATTATATTTTGTTTGACCGCTTCCCCGCAATCTGCATGAATCCGAGTTGGATTATTCTGGCCTAGGCGCCATACTGTGTGTCTCCGGTGGCTTTAGTGGAGCTGCAATGCATACGGTAAAGCCCATGGAAAACAATGGGAACACAAGCCAGGGGTGTAACAGCTTTTCATCTCCACATTATTGGTGTGAGACTGCTAATGAGAGCCGTGTGCTTTGTAACCCCGTCCACTTCATCCTTTATGAGCCCATCATCAGGCACTCTGCCAGCTCTCAGCTGTTCCAGGGGTCGTGAGGAGTTGTGTGGCGGCTGTGAGAAGGAGTGGGGAGTGGGATGGAGTCTAAACTATTGGGAACTAGGGCACCGGGGAGAAAAAGATAAGAGAGTCTCTTTCTGCACAATGGTAATGGATTCCTTTTTCTTTTACTTTACTCTTTTCTTTTGTATTTCATCACCCATTTAGCAGTGTGGAGATGAGAGGGAGGGAAGGCCCCCTGTGTTGGGACATAGGGAATCTAATCTTGAGGTTGAGGGGGTGGAATTAATATACATTAGAAACAAGGGAATGGAAGTGGAAAACAAAGAAAGTTAATTGTCTGATGACCTTGTTTGCCTTTATTTCACTTGTGTGGGGAAAGTGTTTAACCCATTGATGCCTGAGGCCGAATCTGGGAACGCCTTCTAGGTTTTTTTTTTTTGTTTTTTTTTTAGATGTGTATGAGCCAATCATTAAAGTAAAACTAACTTTTGAGTGAAAAGGGGGCAGGTATTTATAAGAATTTATTCTTCTTCCTGCTCCTTTTCGTCATGGATGTATCAGATAGGTATGAAAGACAAATGAATTATGTAAGGCATAATGAATTGTTATCTATTATGATTTGTACTGTATTGTGATACACCATGTGCGAAATAAAATGAAATGAAATGAAAACCTAAGGTTTCTGAAAACCTTCAAATTCTGATGATTTAAAAAAAAAATAGTTATGTTGATACATGTATAGCAATAGCTGATGAGACACAGAGAGCGCGCCGGCATCAAGGGTAGAACAACGTATACGTTGCACCAGGCGTCAATGGGTTAAGGACAGAGTGGGTGTCACTTACTTTGAGACCTTAGTGGGGCTTCCAAATGTCGCTGTTTCAGTGTCAATGGCAGATATTGAGACGTGGGAAATAGCTGTATAGGAGGAGCTCTCATTCTCAGAGCGTGTGCGTGTGTGTGTGTGTGTGTGTGTGTGTGTGTGTGTGTGTGTGTGTGCCCGCATGCACTTATATGTGTGTGTGCAGATTAGAATTCAGTCTCGATTTGACGTGTTTTTTATGACCCTCTTTTAATAACAATTATTTTGGAGAAATGATGACAGATACAGCATAGGAGTGAAATAAATGAATATGTAATAAATATGTAAACAAAAATTGAGAAGATCGTTTAACAAGATATAATAAATAATAAAGATTGGTCATTATTAGGGCTGAATTTCGGATTCCACCTCATACATTCATTTCTCATAAATGAATTTATGAGAAATGGTTTGCCGTGGCATGAGACCTATAGGACCAATATTTGTTTCTGGCAATTATCTTCCATCAATCTGACGAAGCCTTGAAGTACCATCCCCTTTGAATGTGTATTCCTTGTGGAATGAACACTACTTGACATGACTTAACATTCTATCTTTCTAATAGGACTTGATGTGATCAGATGAAATCAAGCCTGGTTCCATAATCCAAAACTCTAGTGAGAGACAGCAAGAGAAAAAGAGACCGGGAGAGAGGGGGGAGAGGAATATAGAGCGAGGAGTGAGTGAGTGAGTGAGTGAGTGAGTGAGTGAGTGAGTGAGTGGGTGAGTGAGTGAGTGAGTGAGTGAGTGAGTGAGTGAGTGAGTGAGTGAGTGAGTGGGTGGGTGGGTGGGTGGGTGAGTGAGTGAGTGAGTGAGTGGGTGGGTGGGTGGGTGGGTGGGTGCGTGTGTGCGTGCGTGCGACAGATAGAAGAGATAGAAGAGATAAGAGAGACAGAGAGTTCTGGGTTATGTTCATAAATGATAGATCAGAATCCTCAGGGTTCAATAGTGAAGGACGCCCCTTTTAGCAGTACATTCAATAAGTAGCACAGTGTGAAAAGAGGTGTTAACAGGCAATTATGGGCACTAGATTTGCCCATCAACCTCAAGTTTAGCAGGCATATACAGTAATATACAGCAATATACAGGGGTGATGGTACATTACGGGAGTTTACCGTAATGTATGTAATGTATTTTTATATGTTCATCATGCCCTTTTTATTCTGTATACAGTATGTTTTGCACTGTAGCTGTTGGACAAAACAAATTTCCTTCGGGATCAACAAAGTATCTATCTATCTATCTATCTATCTATCTATCTATCTATCTATGTGCCATTTGTTGGTAAGTTTATCTGGAGTTTCCTGGAACCGTATTCCATGTTTTTTGCGCAGTGTAGCTCACGTTCTACACAATGTGCAGTCTATGGGCGGAAGCGACCCATTCATTTATCGACATATGCCCGGTGTGATTTTGGTGATTTCTATAGTACCAGTTTGTTCATTTTTGAGGGGCGCTAGCTAGCCCCTCCTATATGTCCAGCTTTTACTGTGTGTCCACAAACTTATGGACACACATTTTCACCTTTTTTTGCGCTGCCAAACAGACTGTTTATATACATATGATTATATATATATATATAAAAAAAGAACATCGTACAAAAAAGAGACATGAGAGAAAGGAGGGGGAGAGGAGGAGGGAAAGGACTCAACGCATCACAGTTCAAGTACAAGTTCAGATTTGCTACCAAACACACCGGTATAGGTATAGATGCAAAGTAATCCATGTGGGGCTGCCAGACATTCCAAAAGTCCTGTTGCCTATTCTTAATATTATAATGAATTTTGTCTAGAGGAGTGTACTGTAACTGGATAGTTCATTTAGCCAATGTGAAACTGCAGGAGGGGTAGAGGACTTCCAATGTAAGGTAATACATTTCTTTGCTGCTAGAAAAGCTAGGTCAATGTATTTCTTTTGGTGTCTGGCCCAACCGTCCTCCCCGCCAGTGTCAAAAAGGCATAGGCGAACATTTATTTCTTTAAGCACTGTAGAGTACATCGACTCTCATAAGACTGTTGTTCTGTCATGGATTGCAAACTAGATATGGTATCAAACACAGAGAAGAAGATGCAGAAAGATTCATTCATATTTCATAAGCATAGCCTTGTGCGTATTCCCCTCCTCCTACCTTGAACGTTCACTTATTAAATTCGCAGCTGTCAAAGCATAGCTCAAAGCTATACGCACTAGGGCTGTGAATCTTTGGGTGTCCCACGGTTCGATTTCCATTCTTTTTTCCAGATTCAAAACTATTCTCTATTCAAAATGATTCTCGATTCAATACATAGGATTTCATCACAATCTACTCCAGCCAACTGAAGTGACTATACTACAGTACCTTGAAAATGACTGAAGACATGTTTACTGTGATTAGGGTAAGCTTACATTTCATATCACAAACACTACGTAGTGAAAACTCCTGTAACTGTAACCAGATTTTGAATCGTCCATAACGGGAATCGTTCGATTCTAATTCGAATCGAATCACGCACGCCAACAGCCCTATACTACAGGTGTAGTCTGAGCTTAAACTCATTACTTTAGACAAGGTTTTTAATGGAGACGGGAGCCAAGCTCACCAAGACAACAGAAATGACCATGACAGTACGTTTTAACAGCGGGCGACAGCCAGACGAATTTTCCAGAAGTGCATTATTTGTCTATGGGACCCGGCAACTACCGGCGATAGCAGGTGAACAGGCAATGGTCGAAAAGTGGGCGGAGAAACGTCGCCCGAAAATATATAAATAATTCATCATTTTGGGCGATACTGGGCAATTGGACGATATGTCAGCCGATGCTCGTCCGCTGTTAAAACGTACTGTGAGAGAAATAAAGAAAGGAGAGAGAGGCAGAGAGAGAGACGCAGACAGACAGACAGACAGACAGACAGACAGACAGACAGACAGACAGACAGACAGACAGACAGACAGACAGATATACTGGAGAGAAGAATGCTACCCTAAATTCACAGAAATAACAAAAACAAGGATACAGTTTGACTCTGCAGGCAATCCCCTACTTAATAGGTGAGAAAGCCGAATGTTTAAGGTTGGTGGCAAAAATATGTAGCAGCCTGCCACAAAATGAGGGACAGTGGGTGAACACTAGAAGTCTACTACTATGTCATTTTTTTTGTTTTTGTTTTTCCTTGTCTTGTTTATTTGTTCTGATTCTGAATACAGTATGTATCATTTATTATTTTGTTTCATACTGTATTTGTATCAAGCAAGGCGGTGAGAGAGAGAGAGAGAGAGAGAGAGAGAGAGAGAGAGAGAGCGCAATACGGAGTAAGGTTAAAAAGCATCTTTATTATTAATTCACTCCAGGCCCTAACCGTACCTGACCATAAAGCAGGTTCAAGTGAGGTAGACGGGCGCAGCAAGACCGGAACATGCCGACGAGCTGAGAGAAAAGAAGTCAGTGTTGATTTTAGTTTTAGTCATAGTCTCTTGAATAGTTTTCATTTAGTTTTAGTCACATTTTAGTCAAATGGAATGTTTTAGTGTTAGTCTAGCTAGTTTTAGTTGGCTAAATATCATAAGATTTGAGTCGACTAAATCTACAGTTGATTTAGCCGACTATAAAGTATTTCGTTTTAATTTAGTTTCCATTTAGTTTTAGTCAGTGAAAAAAGGTAGTCGACGAACATGTTTTGTCATGGTATTAGTTGAAATCAATGCTGGTGCACATTGTGCACAAAATGCTCACATCAGATCATCGTCTGTCTGCATCGTCTCCATTTTGCAACTCTCCATCACTGAGTGGCAGTGATGGAAAGTGGGGGATTAAGTACATTTACTTAAGTAGCCTACTGTACTGTAATATTTTGAGGTATTTGTACTGTACTTGAGTATTTCCAATCTCCAATACTTTTTACTTCTACTCCACTACATCTCAGAGCCAAACGTTGTACTTTTAATCCACTACAATTATTTGAAAAGTTTAGTTACTTTGGAGATAAAAAAAATTGATTAGAAAAACATACATGCCATGGTCGAAAATTTCGACCATTTTAAAATAGTCGATCTACAATGTGAGCTTGTATCGTCTATTTTCAAAAGATTTTGTACACATTCTGAACTTGTGAAATGGGACATTCTGCAATTCTCAAGCATCTTAAAATACAGGACTTCTACGGGTAACGGAGTACATCTACATTGCAGTATTTATACTTTGACTTAAGTCAAACAATTGAGTGCTTTTCCCCCCACTGCCTGCAAATCAGCCGTTTGGCTGAGTGGGCATCGGTGTTAAATCCTTCCCACATGGGACTCATTGACTTGCTCCGACACCTTTGGGTGTCATAATGACAATATTGCACCGGCAGAGCGCTAAATGACAGTGAGTTCAGAGACACGGCGATCATGGTGGCAAAGATGCGTCAATCAATGTGCGATCAATATGGCCCTGCCAGGTAATCACAAAAGTGCGGTGATTAACAACAACCGATCGATTGCCATTAACCCCTTGCCTAGACGAGTTAAGCAGACAGTCACGGTCAGTCTGTGGCGATAAACGGCTGATATCATGAGGCACACTTTAACATGGCTCATTTTCTCTGTGTCTATATATGCAGAAAGGCTTAGAGACCTATATGAGTCAGCATGAGTGTGTTTAAGCCGTTGTCTGCTGTGTACAGAATAGGCACTTCAGATGCATCATCTGCATGACTGAACTAGAAATGCACTCAGATGATGCGACACCTGCCCATGCTGTGCATAAACATATGGCAAGACTTTTAACTTACGCTTAACCGTATGCTCAAATATTTAAAAAGTGAGGGGCGCTCTTATCATCGTACACCATCCTGCATCATCTCATTTATCTCTTATCATCGTACACCATCATCATGCATCATCTCATTCCGGCCAATCACAATTTGCGTCCTTACTTTGGTCTTCAATGATTGTGTTTACGTAATGTTTGTGTTTACACAAATACTCAAAACTGGCCAAAGGAAAGGAAAGGAAAGGTACTATGTTTACCCAGGGTAACTGGACTAAGCTCAAGAACTTGTTTACAGCCAGGCCCTGCTCATAAAACATGTCATGGTAGGGGTTCAATGCCTTGTCCAAGGGCACTTCAGCGGTGGTAATTTTAACGTGCCGGTCCGGGGATACGAACTAGCGTCCTTCCGATATCAAGACCACTCCGCAAACCGTTCGGCCACCGCTACCATTCATTTTCAATGGCATTTAATGTTTGTATTTACACAAACCCTCAAAGCTGGACATACTGTAGGACATACTGTACACTCAAGACACGCTCCATATATGGCCAGTACAGACACCCCATGCCAACGCGGCAGCAACAACTTGTAACGGAGTACATCTACATTGCAGTATTGATCCCTTAAGTAAAACATTTTTTTCCACCACGGATAGGCTCTACACAGTTTGTAATGGACAGATGATAGATCTGGCTAAAACCCTTGATTTATATTTTGACGTATGACAGAGCATAAATCCAGCATTACAGTACATTTCACTACTTGGGAGTCGCTGATTGAAACAGATGAAATGTGCTATTTTAGATGAGCGCCACTGTCGCGCAACGGAATATAAATTAGGCTTTTACAGCGAGGAACAATAGAGGATACATACTTTGATGAATGTTTTCCTATGACCAGGTCCAAGAATGTATAGTGTTTATCTCCGGGGAAACGTTAGTCAAATATCTCCCTCAGTGGGAGAGTTGGTGTGTGTGTGTGTGTAGTCCTTTAGAACATGACGAATGAAGATCTGGTTTTGACAGATAATTAGACATGCCCAGGCGCACGCACGCACACACGCACACACGCACTTATCTTATAATGCATGCCATGAGGTCTTCAACAACTGTCAGTGTGCTACAGATGTGACACAACCAGATGCAGAACAGTCCTGTCAGATGATTTAAGTGTATAGTCCTCTCTATAGCGTTGACAAACAGCCAGTGGTATATAGTACAGTATATGCAGCTTAGGGTCAGACACGTCAGTGGTTCTCAAAGTGGGGTCCGGGGACGCCCAGGGGTCCCCAGCTAAATGATTGTTTGGAACCCCGCTTTGTACACTCTGGGAGTGTACAAATGGAACCAAATGGACCTCTCAGAGTTACATTTGCATTGATTTTACAACATAAATTGGGGTCTCAGAGATAGAAATGCCATTAAATGGGGGGGGGGGGGGGGGTCCGTAGACTAATGCATGTCAAACTGGGGGTCCTTGAAATTAAAATGGTTGCGAATCACTGCTAGAGCCATAACAATCTTCTTATCTCTTATCTCTTATGGGGGTCACTGGCATGTCTTTTGAAATGGGGGTCCGTGGGCTAATTTGTGTCAATTTGGGGGTCCTTGACGCGAGAACCACTGAGATACGTTTTTACACACAAGCTCCCCTGAAGGGACAACATTCGCCTTGTCTTGTCAAAGAAAAACTCCTGACATTGTAGGCACTGCATGCAGTTCGACCACTCATGACCTCTTACAAAATGTTAAAAAATTGCCGATTTGCAAGCTCACAATGTTTTGCATTCTGAGCTTTTTGAAAAAACCCATAATACAAATAGATCACATCACTGCTTTGTGAGGTTGTAGATCTAACAAAAAAAAGAAATAATAATAATAATATTATTATTATTACAATAATAATAAAACACAGACACCACCAACGTACACTGTCCAGTACACTTTTAAATGCAGTACTAAATTGTTCCAGCAGAGGGTGTTAGTGTAAGTGACTGTGTTTGGGTAAAATAGGTCAGAGAAGTCCCAGCTCCCTCTCTCCCCACCCCAGCACGCCCCCCCCCCTCTCTCGACACACACACACACACACACACACACACACACACACACACACACACACACACACACACACACACACACACACACACACACACACACACACACACACACACACACACACACACACACACACACACACACACACACACACACACACACACACACACACACACACACACACACACACACACACACACACACACACACACACACACACACACACACACACACACACCTGGATGCACCCTGTGCCTGTTTCCTCTTTGCTTACTTTAAACCCAGCTCTTGCACATAAGCACAATAACACTCCTTCCTCTCTGTATCCTCCTCACCCCTTCCTCTTGTCACCCTTCATAACCTCACAGCACCCCCCCCCCCTCCCCCAAACACACACACACACCCTACCCCCCTGGACAACTGCTCTCTCTTGCTTACACTCCATTTCCCTCCTTCGTTCTCCTCCTCCTCCTCCTCTCCTCTCTCCCGGCCCCTCCTCCTGCTTTTATTGCTCAGCTCAGCACAACCTCCCAAACTTCAGCCATCACAGAACTCTGACAAATATTCTACACGACGAAGCACTCTAACTCACTGCTTATACTTTGCTGCTAGCACGCTAACCTTGAGTTTGTGAAGGATGCATAAGGTATATGTGGCGAGCAATGGAGGCGTGCGTGTGTTGCTTGCGTGCGTGCGTGCGTGCGTGCGTGCGTGCGTGCGTTGCATTGAATGCAGATCAATATCACAGCAAGGTCACTTTAAAATTCAATTAATAACAAAGTGGACAAGAGGACATCCCAACTCCTCAGCCCCTCCATGACCTCCTCTCAGGACACAAAGGTGAGGAAACAGAATGGGGGGGATTACATCATACCTTTATTATCTATCCATCACCAAAATGAAAATGTATGAAATTATAATGTCTGCCAAACGCCATGTTTTATTAACAGGCAAAGAGCAAAGCCAGCATAAGCATATTGTGTCTTACGACACCATCTGTGTGTATTTTTCTTTCCATGCGCGCGTGCGCGTATGTACGTATACTGTACATACACACGACTGTGCACACACGACGCGTGCGTGCGTGTGTATGTGCCTCCATTCATGAATGCACCACATATTGACATCTTAAGACCAGGTTAAGAACGGAGAGAATGAATGGCAGAGAGTTCGATTATGTGGTCATACATAGTCACCGTGCGCTTCGTTAAGTTTTACCGCTGTTAAAAGACCTGTATGTTTATACGTTCTACTGTACTGTATACTTCTCCGAGTACACAAAAAGGCTGCGATCAAATATGCATGACGAGGCTTAATATTTAAACCATGCCTGGAGGTGAAGGCAGCTTCACTCTCAACACAACAAACGACACACTTGGCTGGCTCACATCGAAAGTCACACACTGTACACAGACACATATACAGTACATATGCGCACACTCAACTCTTTATAGATTATATTACCATACCATGGCATGTATACAATTAAGAGACAAGAAAAATGTGCACACTCTGCACTGAAACCCTGGTAAAGTCCTCAGTGTTCATTTGTCCATTTGTCACTCTTGGAGATTGTAAAAGTGGAACCAAATGGACCCGTCGCGATCCGCTT